>NW_028288745.1:7694444-8002222 GCF_059628265.1 Tinamus guttatus | reverse complement strand
AATAATTTTCCAAGGAATTCCTTAAACATATTGTTTTCTAGGGTAAATTGGTAGACATTATCTTTCTGCTCTCAAGACCTTTTTTTTTTACCTATTTTGTGTTGTCTGAGTGTACATTGCCCTATATCAACATCAGTTAATACTGCATTGCCATTGAACTTGTATTGATCAGAGACAAACTGACTAGCAAAAGCATTTTCCAAACAAACTTCTTGAAGTTATTGTATTTCAGTATCAAAACCTTATCTTTTGTAAGAGAAGGACAGAAGTAGCCGACACAAGATAGCAACACACAGTCCCAGGCTCCGCTGGGCACAGCAGGTGCTAGAACCTCTATCTTGCCATGCAGAACTAACCTGTACAGCCTCAATACCCCAGAACAAGAAATGTAAGATATCCCAGAACTGCAAGCAATCTTCCAAGTAAACAAAGTGTACTGA
The DNA here is from genome assembly GCF_059628265.1 of Tinamus guttatus. Classification (NCBI taxonomy): domain Eukaryota; kingdom Metazoa; phylum Chordata; class Aves; order Tinamiformes; family Tinamidae; genus Tinamus; species Tinamus guttatus. The sequence continues at coordinate 8,001,782 of NW_028288745.1, read as the reverse complement.
TGCCCACAAATCCACAAATTTTGGTCCAGTTTCTATTTTTAAGATATTTCGCTACTTTACAATGTCCACATACCTTTCTGGGCAAGCAAGAGGTTAAAATCTTTCCTTCTAAATACAGAAAATGTTCCATTGAAAAGCTGCCTAAGCTGCCAAGCATGGAAGGATAGTACTCCAGTTGGAATTCATTACAGAGACAACACACCAGAGCTGATCCAGCTTTTTATTTACTGCAGAGGCAGAGATGACATGAACATCTTTCTGCATAGACCTAGAAAAATATGCTGGCCCTGAAGCCAAGGATCAGAACATTACCAACCCTGCCAAAAACAAAATCGGTTGTTTGTTTTTTTAATTTAGCCAGATTTGGCACTGATTTATATATTTTTCCGTGGAGAAGAGGAACTATTTTTATTCTTCAGAGCACAAATCATAATTGTTAGTTTTCAGTGGCCCTGCATAAAGGGATAGTAGTTGTATTATCCTGCTACAAGACAACCACAGCTTTCTACCTGGTGAAGAGCAACAATGTTGTGTCAAGTCATTTCAAGTCCCCTGGGAAGGGGGGTCCAGTGAGATGGCTTGCTCTGTCACACACACATCCATCTCTCTCCTGGAGTCCTGGGCTCTGCTAAACACGAGAGGTGACAAAACCACATGCTAAAAATTCACCACCCACAAAGTGAAGCATAACCATGCACTTCTCCCTTCCGATGCAGTGCACTTTCTCTGGAAAGTAGTACAGCAACCCTACCACACGGGAGCCATTTACAGGCAATATTTCACCTATTTGTTGCTCTAAATACAGAGTGGAATTAACTATGAGAGCATAGAAATAATGCCTTGGGTTTCCTGCCCCGTGGCACTCCTAAAAAGATCAGAAAAGCGGAGCCCAGAACGGTCCCACCTCTCCATTAGCCCCTGAGGAGCTCGTGGCACTGCAGGCCTTGGCCCCATCCCCACCATGAGGGAAGCCGCGCTGCTCCGCACAAGGAGCGGCAGGGCCCTGGAGGGGGAAGAGACAGAGGGAACAAAAGGGAAGGGTAGGTGAGTTAGAAGAAAGTGCAGAAGAAAAACTTAGCAAGATTGAGCCAGGAAAAGATGAAAAATGCTTCCTCTTAAGAACCATAGATGCTAGGTCTTGATTTCTTAACTAGGCAGTTAGAAGCCTCACCACCTCTTTCCCCACCTTTCCACCACAGACACACACACGTATATAAATATATATAAGAGACTTCCCTCTGCCTCCCCAGTGGGACAGCTGAAACTAGGTGACTACCTACAAGGGCTGAGGAGAATGGAGAAATCCCTCAAACCATCATTCCCCTTCTTGAAAGGGCAGGAAGAAGTCTCACTATTTGCTCTGTCATATGCAGCACAATTATTGTTAGCCTAGAAAACCTAAGGAACCATAAAAAATGATCATAGAATCATAGAATCATAGAATGCTTAGGGTTGGAAGGGACCTCTAGAGATCATCTAGTCCAACCCCCCTGCATACGCAGGGACACCTAAAGCACGTGGCACAGGACTGCATCCAAGCGGGTTTTGAAGATCTCCAGAGAAGAAGACTCCACAACCTCTCTGGGCAGCCTGTTCCAGTGCTCTGTCACCCTCACTGTTAAGAAATTTTTCCTTAAGTTCCTATGGAATTTTTGATGTTTCAGTTTCCGGCCATTTCCTCTAGTCCTATCAGTGGCCACCACTGAAAAGAGACCATGACCGTCCTCTGCACTCCCTCCCTTGAGGTATTTATATACACTGATTAGATCCCCTCTCAGCCTTCTCTTCTCCAGGCTGAACAGGCCCAGCTCCCTCAGCCTCTCCTCATAGGGCAGATGTTCCAGGCCCCTGATCATCCTTGTAGCCCTGCGCTGGACTCTCTCCAGCAGCTCCACATCCCTCTTGTACTGTGGAGCCCAGAACTGGACACAGTACTCCAGATGCGGCCTCACCAGGGCTGAGGGGCAGGATCCCCTCCCTCGACCTGCTGGAGACGCTCTTCTTAATGCAGCCCAGGATCCCATTGGCCTTTTTGGCCACGAGGGCACACTGCTGCCTCATGGTCAACTTGTCGTCCACCATGACACCCAGGTCTTTCTCTGCAGAGCTGCTCTCCACAAGGTCGGTCCCCAGCCTGTACTGGTGTCTGGGGTTATGCCAAAAGCACTGCAATAATTAAAACAATGCCACCAATTTTGCAAAGGAATTATTCTTTACTATTATTCCATAACTTGCCAGGAATTTTTATGCAAAAAATTTTGGCACTAATAGGTCATATCTCTGTATTTATGAAACAGTCTATCATATAGACTAAAAAAGCAAACAAAAATCTGCAAACCAAGAACACCAGTGTTGGGTTAACCATTAGGGTGTTCAAGCATTCAACATTGGCTTAGCTCTTCAGAATCATGAAGACAGATAATAAGTAGAAGGTAGAGGAAGAAATTTCCCAAAGGCAGGTTTTCGAGAGCATTTCCACAAAATCTTGCTGATATCCATCTCAATTAGCAACCTTTTCACACTGCCGTAAATATATTTGTCAACAAACCACTAAAGGAGAGTGACGATATGATAAACAGGAGTCATTCCATGAAGCCCTTCCATTAATTACCACATCGCTTTGCAACATTATTCATTATATACATAACAAATGAGCCAGGACATAAGGTTTGTATTGTGACTACATCCTGTCTATATCAACCGCATAGCGCTCATACCTGTGATACTGCTACGTTCCCTCAGCACAAACCACGAGCAGGTTGTGCTGACCCCAAGAAAATAAATATATATATATATATATACATATATATATCAGGACAGGAAGTCAGATGTGTATTTCCTAGAAACAATCTTACGGCTACCACAAAATTGAAAAAGGCCTCTGCTACTGCTCTAAACACTTCACCTTCAGGTACAGCAATTCAGAAAGAGGGATCACTAGGAACTTCAAGAAATGACCTTCCTCATCAATTTATGTACTCCCAGGTGAAAACACAGTATTTAAATGCAGGATATAACATGTCTAACTAATCAAATTACTGTTTTTCATTTGTTTTACAGAAATAGCTTGAGAAAACTTATTTTGGAAAATATGGATAATATACACTGGAACACTGACTTCCAGCAAGGCTATTTTCTTTAAATCCATGATCTTTTCAGTATTATTCCTACCCTTTCAAAAACCTTGCCATATTCTCTTACCAGCCAGAGAAAAACAACAATGTTTGTTTAGCTCCTTCATGCGGGGGGGGGGGGGGAAGCTGCAACTGTTGCATTTTAAGATAAATTTAGAGCAAATCTATGCAACTCGAATCCTGACAGTGCAATGCTACTGATAGGCATTTCAGAAGTGCTCGTGGACGCAGTGCCTTCAAGATGTTGTTCATATTTATTCCTTCACAAGTCAGTTCTCGCAGAAACAGCCTTATCAAGCTATTGTATATTTGTCAATACAATATAGGAGCTGAGGAAACAGACTCAGTTTAGCAAGCTATTTTGTCACTTAAAAAAACATCCTTCAAGACTGAATGAAAACAAAAGGGCATTTTTTGAAAAAATAATCTCTGAAAAGTTATTATAACTAAAAAGAGAAAGCCTTCTCCAATTTCTGTTCTTTGGGATCTAAAAAAAATAGAAATTAAGAAGCTAAATAAAAATATCAAAGGAGAACACTATTAGGACCATTTTTCAATGGAATTTCACTAAATTCTAGAATAAACACAACTTTCCCATCAGAATTTTCTCCTTCAATAACATTTATCTTGCACTCAATTTTCGTAATGGTGAGTTATCATACAGATAGGCTTTTGCTTGGGTAACTGAGCTGCTTATTTATTCAAGAAGTGCAGTTACATTTGCTTGTTCTTTTCATGCAATGGTAACTACGATGTTTTCTAAATGACACTTCTCAAAAGTTTTATTTCTTTCTTAGGATTTAAGCATTTAAAGCTCTTTGATTCTCAGCAATTTTGAAAATCTGGCCATTAACCACTTATCTGGAATGGGAATTTTTAAAGGAGCTTAAGGTGAGTTATCCACACACAATTACAATTCAATGGAAGTTGAACACCTAAGCTCTCTGTAGGAACTTTTGAAAATCCCAGCTTAGAAATGGAAATAAAAATCATGGAGATTACATTCCTGGGAATACACAAGTGAATGCTGCCGTCCTCCCAAGCATACTCGCATCCTCATGCACTAAGCCAGACAGAGCAGCACCCGTGCCAGCCTCTCCATTTAATGGGACCTTCCCGCATTCTGCCTTCAGTAAGGCTCAATGGAGTGGGTGGGTGTGTGCGGGTGTGTGTGTGTGTGTGTGTGTGTGTGTGTGTCAGGATCCATCCTTGTCCAGGGACAAAATTATATCTATATACAATATATACACATATTTTATTTATATTTTTATTTACAAAGTTATATATATTTTTATATCAATAGGCCTTATAATGTAACTAAGCATATCATTCTGTCCCTTCCAGATAGCCTCCATGAAAATATCAAGAAACCTGAAATTGTCTCTTAATAACAGTACCTGTGCCAAAGCTCATTTATTGAGCTAAGATTCCCATATTAATCCTAGAAATAAAGGAAAAATAACAGTTTGGTTATTCTTCTGTTCAATTATCTCACACTTGAAGTATAATTCTACGTGATAATGGACTGACAGCAGGGGATGGGGGGTTCTGGTCTTTTAAGGGGCTGGCGGAGCCATATTTAGATTTCAATTCAAAACACAGCTCTAGTTTATGAAACAAAGATGTCTCTGAAGCACAAAGTACTGAATCAAAGAAAGGAAAGCACATCCCATCCTACAGCGGCAACATGAGTTATTTGCATAGTTGCCACAAAAGTAATAATTACACTGTAACTCAATGGGAACAATGGTAATTTCACAGTAGCTCATGTTGTTGTTATCACCCTATATCCTGATAACTGTGAAATTAATTTGTGGCACCACTGTATATGTCAGCTTTTAAGCTGTTCCCTAGGTAACATTATGCTACCATAGAGCAGGAATGCTTGGCAGTAAAATGGGTAGCAGCAGATTGATTATACAAAAAGAATCTTCTCTCTACATACAAATAACTTGGCAATCAGGGAAGATGAGGAGGAAAATTCTCCCTCCCATCCACTTTTTTTTTTTGTTGTTGTTTTTTCCTCTTTTAAAAGACAGCACTAGAGTAACTACCATAACTGACCATTATCCCTTGACTGGAAGAATTCAAACTATTCAAAGGTAAAACAAATTACTAGGGTATATTTGGTGTAATTTAATGATTGTTCTAAACCGCAGACATGAAGCAACATAAAATATGCTAAACATTTCTTTTTCCTTCTAGTCATTTCCCACATGAACCACTAAATGGCAACTTTACATATAAAAGCAAAGTTGGATATTTAGGAGGGCAACAACAGCATGGGCGACACTTTCACAAATAATTCTACCTTCTTCCGAGAGGCTCTATCCTTTCACATACTGAGTGCTCAACATAAGCCACACTACTGGACCAGAAAGCAGCTCCACACCAGATATTGAAGACACCGATTCTGCCACACTATGCATGAAAATGCTTATGAATTTACCATGAAAATTCAGTGCAGCAACTGAAGTTTGGAAAGCATTAAATTGCAGAATGTAAGGACAGAATTTATTACTAATTGGTAACAAACAGGATACTGATGTTAAATTTTGCAATAATTCTGCTTGCTCCAGCAGTGTGAGAGGTTTTGGATTAAAAAGTGTACTATATATATATTTTTAAAGCAAATTTGGGTATAATCATTCCTGTTGAATCCAGGCCTCTGAAGTGCTTGGTCACTGGTGTGTTCACACAGTATCAGAAGGCTGCAGTGCTCCTCGCTATACATCTGCCCCCGAGCAAGCAGGGGTTCCCGCCACAGCAGGTTACACAGGCGGACTCAGAAGTTCAGCTGAGGTTTTGCTCCTGAAAAAACAGCAGCATCTCAATGTCAGTGCTGGCCATCAAAGCAAACCAAGGTGTTGAGCAGATACTCTGATCCAGGATACCCAGGGATGAGCATGTTTTGTCACTCTGCAGTTTTGATCTTTATCTCCAACTGATCCTCCTTCTGTGATTGCTGCCACAAAATACTGCCCCCAAACCCCTGACAGATGATGTTCAAATGTGAGAGTTTTTTCTTTATTCCCTCTCCAATCCAAAATAAAGCTTTCACAGCTCCAAAAGCAGCTGTGGGGTCTAAAACCAGCTTGCAGGGTCCCAAATGTGCATTCTCCATGAAAAATTGGCTACATCAAATTGTGTCACTGGCAAGATGAAACTTTAACCACCCTGTGCTTGATGATTCACCCATCAGACACGCTGGAACCAGGCATCCCACGTGTGCCCTTGCCCAGGCAGCACCGTGTCCTCCCTCACCCACGCGGGCTCTGCCCTCTTCCACAGGCCGCCAGGTGAGCTCATTCTGAGGCACAAAGATCCTTAAGTCACACATACAAATCCACTATTTTCTTTTCCGTGCTCTTCAGGTGGCACTGCTGGAAAAACAGCAATCAGCTGGAACAAGCACACAGGCTGGAAGACAAGTGTTGCCAGGGACAAGCATCCCTCCACTTGTGGGATAAATGCTGCCAAAGGCATTCAGAAATGCTCTAGGAAAGGCACAGAACTGAAAATCTTTGGAAAATCTAGCAGCAATTGCTGTTCTTTCTGTAAGTCCAAACTTACTACCGGGGACAGTGTTTTTATAACAGAGACACCAGATCTTGTTTCAGAAGGCTGATCGAAAAAATAAAGTGAATAGGGTGATTTGAAAAAGTATAAGATGGGAAATTTAACCTTTATAATGGAGGAGATTATAGAGCCACTCCCATACTATGCTATATGTATGTGTTTTTTTGAGAAAGGGCTGCTCAAAATTTTACGGAATATGAAGATATCTGAGACAGCAACGTCCACTAACTTTTATTTAAAAATTCTTTATGGAATGGCTTTAAAACTTTGGAAAAATAAGAGACCAACAGCAAGATCCAAAGCAAGAGATTCCAAACACCTCTGAGGTCTCAAAGAGAAAGTCACAACCAAACAAGACACCTGGTCACCACTAGTCTGCTCCCCTGCCAAATTGCTGGCATGTTACTAGCTGCCTATGCTTCAAAAAGAAATGAACCAATCTGTTCATATTTTACCTGTATTTGTATTCCTTAAAGAATTAGAGGAGCAGCACTTACATGATTCAACAAATTAATGGAGCAGGGCCTTCAAGAAAGAGCATACAAAATTATATTTGATTCTTAAAACTGTGGTGCTGTAAACACTGCATTTGCATAGCAGAGTGTTCAAATATCTTGAGAACACCAAAAAAATTACAAAGGCTTTGCAATAAAATGACAAATACATTTCATAAGGCAACTATCTCGTACATTCAACTAGAGTTATAAGGCAGCATGCAAAGTCTTAGAATAACTTCCCTTGCACTTCCAGCCAACTGTGAACTTGACGCATTACCTTGGAAGAATGCCATATTCCCTGCTGTGCTAAACTCACTGAAACAAATAGAAAAGCAGCATTGCTGTGTTACATCCCTGCTTTACTATTGTGTAATTGGACCAACTACAGGAACAACACTTCATATTATAAACATTGAGTCACCATTATCACCTTGTGTTTTCATACTCTCAGCATAAGGGCAATGAATTCTCATCTTACATCGAGAATTAAATGAATATGATAGAAAAACATTATGAGAAGATGTATTTCAAAATTTTCTTTAGAGTTAGTTTTCAGGAAAAAAATGAATTTTACATGTTATGACTTTGTGACATGAGTAGGAAATAGAATGTGTAACACCACCAATAGTAAAAGACTGCTCAGGCCTTTCCAATTTAAGGTAAAGTCTTCACTCATCCAGCAAACCCAAGAAGAAGGGAATACAAATTTTTTCACATATGAGAGAACTGGTCTTATGGCACGAGATATGCAGAGGCTAGGAATACCAAGATATATACTCACTGAAACGCATCAAATTCAACTGCATAAGGGAGCCAAGATATATGCTATATAGTCCCTGCAGGTTAAATGGCTTCCTAAATTAAGGGAGGAAAATGAGGGACTCCATCCGCAACTAGGTCCCTGGTTGCCCTCTACCCTTGCCTGGAGTATAACCAGCCTTTCATAAGGACCAGCAGGAGCAGAACCTGCTCCCAGAACAGCCACCCCTGCCCCTAGAGCAGCTTCCTCCTCCCGCTGCTCCTGCAAGATGCAGGACGCAGCTCCGCTCCGGCGGCCGCGGGGCCAGGGGTGCTCGGGCTCCGTCATAGCCCGCAGCTCTCCAGGGACAAGGGCCCACTGGGGCCAGGGGAGCTTTTAAATATAAAATAACTGCTATTTTTAAGTACTTTTAAATACTCCTGTGTAGTTCTTTAATCATATGGAGAACAATTCCCACCCCAATTAATTATTATGTCTGAGATGAGATCACAAGAGACAGCACTTAAAGACAGGAGAGGTTTAAAAACACCAGCAGCTGCCATGTAAGTGAATTTGCAACTGGAAGAGAGGTGAGAACAGCCTGAAGCATAGTCCCAGAAACAAATGCCATTTCAGAGCTAAGTAAGAAATCGTACATTATGAAGCAACTGCTTATAAAAACAGTCAGTGCATTTCCCATCCCCTGGTTAAAAACAGAAGCCCAAAGAAGCACCCAGGGGCCCCTGTCCACTCAGAGGAAGATGCACAACAAAAGAGGAGGCAAACCCATACATTTGGAAGTTTGTATAAACTGTTTTTTTCTATGACAAACATTCCTTGAAATATCACGGTTCTCTTGCCCTTTTGGTAATACTGTCAGAGTTCAAACAGCTTGAGGACAAGACCATTTTTCAAATTTTTGTACACAGCCTAATACAACGTCACTGCAAAGAGCCATTATTAGTGTGCATTTTAATAAGTCTAAATACACTGGCCACATTTGTAAAACAAATCCTGAACAGTTCTAAAAAAGTATTTTTTTTTCCTAAAAGAAATTGAAGCTCAGCAACTGCCCAAATCACAATTAAATACTTAGTTTGGTTTAACAAACTAAATACATACAAGTCAAATTTTATTGCAAATGACTGCTCCAAAAGTCAGCATTTTCTCCACGGTGCATCCAAGACAAGCTACAGTAAATACTCAAGAGGACAAGAGATGGTGCTGAAGAATATTTAGTCTGTTCCTTGACTCTCCACGAGACTTTTAAAGTTTGTCTCACTTTGTGAGCAGCTTCCTTTGTACAGATTGCTGCCTAACCTCTTAATTCTCCTCCCTCCTAGCAGTGCCAAAACGCGGGATCTTACTTAGCCTTAGGCACTAGTAGGGAAAGTCTTCAGCTGGAATTCTCAAAGACCTACCGTGCACTAGTGCTTAACTGGCTGCCAAACAGATCTCAACAGCAAACTCCAAGAAAACAGACTCTCCTATAAAATATCCGTTCCCTAAGCACTGAGCATGGCAGATTATTTCTCCAAAAGTTTGCAGCCAAATTGCTAAACGTGTACTGTTGATGTAAATCTGTGTACAACTAGTATATTGAAAAAAATCCTATACACACTAGGGTCTTGTTTCTAATAAGGTGTGTTGATTTCATTGGAATATTTAAGTATGCTTTTCTGGGTCTTCAAAATAGTCTCAAGTAAACAAACAGGATTTAAGTTCAGAAGTCTACTCAAGAAGGGCAGATTAACTTTGATGAAAGTTAAATATCTTAGGGAATAGTTGGGCCCACAGCTTAATCTCTGAAACAGTGCAACAGAACAAACAGTTTAGCAAAAAAATGAAGTATAGAATCTAATAACGCTCCGCTTTGCAGCAAGGCAACAGAGCTCTGTGCAGAAGCAAGCGCCCTTCACACCCATAAACAAGCACTACCAGAAAAATGGAGATTTGCTCTTATGTCCAGAACCACAATATTCAGTATAACATAAAGCTGGGGTGCTTGAGAAGCAAAAAATCTATGTGCAGTTACTAAAATTCATTATAATTGAGGTGTCCTAAGCACACTGGAATTGTGGAAGAAGCTGCTGAACACTGCAGAAAGCAGTCCTGCTTGAAGACCATCACTGCACATTGGTGTGCCCAGTCCTCCAGCTTTGCTGTCCCCAGGCTGCGGGGAGGAACACGCTCAGAGACGTCCGGGACAGCACCGGGCCCCTCGGCTTCGGGGGGCACAGCAGGGACGGGACAGGGGCAAAGGCCCAAAGGTTTTATTTGCAGGGGTTTTGCAAGTACTGTGCACACCTGAAAAGAAACCAGAGCAGATGCATTTAAAATATCATTTGCAGACAGCTGGGTTTGAGTGCAGGCAGAACAGCTACTGTGGGAAACGGTCTTTGGTCTTCCAGTCTGCAGAAAGCCATGGCTTATAACAAGAGAATCAGGGTACAGAATTCACACCTCCATTTTTTCAGATACCACTTCTATCAGTCCCGGGCATTTTTCTTTCCTGATCACTAATAGCAGTCAAAATCAAACTAAGTATCAAAATCACTGCTTTTTAAGAACTAACAAGGAGGGACCAATAGAGGGAAGTTAAGATTCTCTAGCACCTTTTTCTGTTCTAGCAGTTTGCAGATGAGTGTCTCAGTCACAGGAAGGTGCAGCACGGTCCCCCCAGCACAGCAGCTTTGGGGTCTTTGTGGGAAGCCATCTGCCACTGCCGTTTGCAAAATCTCTTTCACCACCAACATCAGACACTATCTCCTGCAGTTTGCTAAAAGCAAAATTTTGACTGTTATCCAATTATTTTTTCCTTTAAATCATAAAGCTAAATGGTTCAAAAGAAGAAACAGACTATTCTCTCCAAGTGACAAAAATATGGGTTTTGTTTTCTCCAGGAACAGTACGTGTGCCTACAGCAGTCTACTTGCCATGCATGGTAAAGACTGCTGGACAGTCCACTACTATGCATGACAAATTACAAAAAGCAAGGGACAGTTTCTACAAAATAGCTTCCACTTTAAAAAACACCACACACTTACTTTAGGCACAACATTATAGTGCACCAACAAAAGTTGCAATTATAATGCGGGATAGAACATATCTATCTAAAACCATGTATGCAATTTGCTAAATCAGAGTTTGCTATTTTGACAACAATGCTTTCCTTCTAGGTATATATCTACTCTAAGGTATAATTCAGTTACCTGATGTAAGAGAACAGTGCATCCACATTGCCGAGGGAAAGCACTGAAATATTCCGCATCTCTTTGCAAGCGCCAATTCTGAACATCTACTACATACCACCTCAGTTCTGGTTAAGTTACACATTAGTTTATGCTGTACAGATGATAGAAGGCACTTTTAAGGGAAAACAATCTACCCTATCCCAATCCCTCCATCCACTTAAATAGACATTAAAATGAATAAACGAAAAATGAGAAGTTATATATGATATTTTGAATAGTATCATAGAATGCTTAAGGTTGGAAGGGACCTCTGGAGGTCATCTAGTCCAACCCCCCTGCACATGCAAGGTCACCTAGACACACACATCCCTTCCATCACAGCCATAAAGCTCTATGCAAGTTTAGGGAGAGACCTGACTCATTGGGAGAGACTCAAACTACACCAAACTGGACATGACATAACAGTGCTGTTCTCCGTCCCTCCTGTCAGCGAATCAAGCAATGCACAGGCTGCAGAAAGAAACAGGCTGATCAGCTGCACAGTACATCAGTAACTGGCCTGTTCAACATCCTCGCACCAACAGTATACATGCAACTGCACAAATCTATTCAAGTCTATAAGCCAAAAGAAACTTGGAAATGCAATTCAGCAACAAAATGTTTTGTCAAGGTATTACAAAGTTGCTATTCAACAAAATAGCCTGTCTTGCAATCAGGCTCAAAACAAGACACTTGATGGTTTTTTTTTGATTTATACTTGAATATATATAAAGCAATGCAATTACCTTCTAAAGCACAGATGAACATTGTGAGACTACAGAGACGATATCCTCAGTGCAAGTTATATCTGTGGTTTGAAACAGACTTGTTATATATGACAATTGCTTTTTTTTCTTTTACATTGAAAATGAAATATGAAGCCCTAATTTACTCATGTAGTAATTACCCATGATACATGAGTAAACAATACAGAAAGACAATGCAATTTCCAATGACCATCACAAAAATGAGCACATTAAGGCCACCAGTTCCTCTATGTGCATGGGGCCACCAGTTCCTCTATGTGCATGGGGCCACAGCTCTGCAACATCTCCCTTCAGATGCAAACGACTCAGTTGTGGGACAACCCAACCAACATGCACCCAGGCTCACTAGCCATGCAGAGGGCTCAACAACACTGCCCACCTCATCAGCCAACAGAGAAACGAGGTGAAGCTGCCTCAACACAGAGCCTTGTCAATGCAGCTGAACAGCCTCTGGCACCTAAGTGCCTGGTTCAACATCCCAGCTCCCCTCGGGCAGCCCCATCTCGCGCCGGGAAGATGTGGCCAGCGTTTGGGCAGCGCAAGCGATGCAGCTCAGCCTGTAACACCATGGACCTCAGAGCACACCAGGGAGGACGGTGAAGTTCCCGTGACAAAACGGCACCCAGGACCCAATCATAGTCTGACTCTGTTGAATCTCCAGGCTCCACAAATTTCAATTATGCCGTGGGTCATTACTGTGGAAATAATGCTGGAAGCCCTCAAGTGTTTCTAATAGCCTGTATATATTCCTATACTATACAAAACGCAATCATCAATACTGGCATAATCTGCAGCATCTACAAATAACTATTGTCATATACTAGTAAGCAACCTAGAAGCAACTACTTTTTTTTCCCTTCCCTTCAACTTATCCATCTCTCATAACAGCGTAAGACTGCCAGAGGAAGTTGGCTAACTTCAACATATTTCTCATTGTTCCTATTGATCTCATCCTTCAAGCCCACATTCTCTAACTCTATAGTTCCATCATATAGTTTCTTAGACTAGGAAACCAAAGTTGCCTAGCTCAGAATACAAATATGAACTTGTATTTCCCATATTCCAAATCAGAGGCCTAATAGGGTTGTTAGATACATTACAGTATGTCTCATGCATGTTTTAAACACTTTTTAAATCCCTAAATTTTATTCTGCATCAAATGGACGAACATGTTTGAAACAACAGAAATTCTTACAGTGCAATTTTCTTGGGTTTTTGCCCAGCCTTGGAAACTATTTGTCAAATACATCTGAGAGTCTAGACCATAATAAAAGGAGCTTGATTATTACCAACCCAAGCTTAAATAGTTGTCAAGACAACAGCATGAATATCATCATTAACAGAAATTGCTATCAAACTAAAAATCAAAGTTATAGCCTCAGTTCCATGTCCATATTAGCCATGCAAGTATGTGAATGCAAAAGGAACAATTTCAAGTGAACTTTGGTGCCTTCTTATACTGATCCAAACAGGTGAGGAAATCTGATGAAATGCATTTAAACCTTTGTTTAGCGACAACAAGTCTATCCACAAACACTCAGCTTTAATTTCCACTTGCAAAGCCCTCACACACTTATTCAATGTTCACAAGACAAATCATAGGTGTATTTACCTACAAGTAAGATCCATTCATACATTTAACATCTCCACCAGTCATTACCCAAGTGCTCACTGCCAAAAGCCACTTCATTCCCGGCAGTAAGGAAACAAATGTACGGCCTGTTTCACAAGGTGTTAAATACTGTGGCTTTGCTTCCGTGACACAGAGCTCATGGCACAGTTCAGGCAACCCTACAGCACCTTGCTAACACTGTCCCAAAGCACCAGGCCAACCCTTCAGATGCAGCACAAGAGGCTGAGCATGCTGGGGCTGCTTACCCTGGGAGCCAACAGAGTATAAACACATAGTAGGAGAAAGCAACCTTCATCTGGGTGGTTTGGATCCAGTAAAGGGAAAAGAGGCCATGGGCACATAAGTTTTAGCTATTAGGATGGTCAACTGCAAGAACTGGTTGCCCAGGCAGGTTGCGCTCCACTCTTCATCTGCAGAGATAGACCAAATACACTGGAAGGGACCATGAGCAACAAGCTCTACTGGAGCATGCTTTGGGCAAGAGCATTGGGCCAGACACCTCCAGAGGCTGCTTCCAGCCTCAGTAAGTCCCACTGCACGGCACTACAGATCACACCGCAAGCCTGGATGCGCCGAAAGGCCGTCTCTTCCTGACAGCTCGTGGCCACTGTGTTCCGAAATATATCCTTCACCTCACCATGCCCTATCACTCCAAGTCTTAATTTACATTTTATCATTAATATTAGTGATTGAGTTTGAATTTTCTCCATGCTTCTGCTAGAATTCAATTGTGTTGTTGAACAGCCTCTAAACTGCTCCACCTCCCCTTCCCGGGGCAGTTACCAACAAAGCCCCAAGGCTGTTCTTGCCAATATTCTTGTCAGGAAAAGGCCATAGCTACACAGTTAGTTGTACCACTTCTTCCTCAAATACTTACCTCCTCGAAGCAGACATACCAGCCTAAAAGCTCCTTTCAGTTTCTACTATGAAGCTTTACCAAAGAGCCTGATTTTTTTTTCCTTTATGATATACTAAGAACAAACTGAGTCCTGTTCAACAAAAACTTAAAGATATTACTTAGGCAATCCCGCTTTATAGGTATATCTACATTATTTTTCTGGGAAGTTAATACATGAATTGCTAAATTACATTATAGTATATATATTCATAACATGCAAAGCAATAGCTTTTCCATTTATAAAAGACTGGTTCAAAAAACCTAGCTTCTTGTTTACTTAAGCTTGGCAGCTAACACTGAAATAAAGTAAATCGACCATTTCGGATAAACTAACAAAATAAAAACCATAAAGCATTCAATTCAGTTATCTGCACTCAAAATTAAACCAAATTCTTGCAATACCACTCTATACCCTAAGTTACAGCAAACTACTATCTGCTTATCACATTCAGTATCTAGAATAATACACAAGCTAGAGGAAGTTCATATATTTTATGACTATTTCAATACTCTTTAGAAAGCTTATTTTGTGTATATATACATGCATGAACAAACATTTTTAATGCAATTCTTATTTTGCATACATTAATTTAGTTCATGAAGACCCTTCACAACCCTTCTTGGGTATTAGGGTTTACCTAGAGCACAATGATACTCAGAGCCTAGGAAAATACTAAAACAAAATTGATTTTTTAAGATAAAGTTAAAACGAATGTGCCAAATGAGAGCACTGCAGAAAAATGTTCATTACATCTCATCTGGCAGAGCAGCAGCACCACTCTGGGAAATCACAGTTATTTTGGGCAGCCTGCCCACTCAAAGCTCATCCGAGATCCACACATATCTCCTTACCTATCCAGCTAAGGGGGCTTTCTGTTATTGCCATGCACTTTTGGTTTCAGTGCAACATGCAACTCTTCCACATGCTTTCCTCACCCAAAGGTGGCAGCTATCTCAATACTGCTGACAGCAAATTTTCATCTTCCTACACCTGGTCCAGAGGCCACTATAGCCATGAACTATTGAACTTCAAACATGTCAAAGTTGCATCATTAGAACTGTGAGACTCTTCCGCAGGGTTGCTGTAAGAGATACCTGACATTTGAAATGTCCAAGCTCTCCCATCACTACCAAACACTGATCACCAAAAAGCTACCAGCTCCAAGATTAAGATATTAATTGTGCAGTTCTGTGCCACAAAATGCCACCAACCTGCCTATGGCTGCCATGACAGGAGACCAGCAACTTCACATCCAAGTTGTTGAAAATACTCCAAGTGGGTTTGTTTGTCAAATGTTCCCCAAATCGTTATTTTAAATAATTTCTATTTACTGGCATTATGCAAAAATCTAACCAGGCGTGGCTGGCCACATCAGGAGAAACTCCAAAATATATAAAGGAAAGCCAATAAAAATGCAAGAAATCAAAAATTAGAAGGGTGGCTGCAATTATTTTTGCTGGTATTTGTGACACTAGTATTTGAAATGCTCAGGCAGGAATGAGTATGTTGCATAGATAATTTGAACTGATTTCAAAAGAGGCAGGCTGGCATCTCATGTCTGAATACCTCTGCAAACAGCTATTCCTAGCTGTGTTTATGAGACATAAGCATCATGAACATGACTAGATAATTTCACTCACTAGCATCCATAAATTAAGGGATAACAAACACAAAGCAAATGGATGTAACTAATTTTTCAACAAGACCCCCAATATTTGTATTTTATTTTCTGGGGAGGAGTGGGGAGGACTGCCAATCTTTAGTGCACTTGCCCAAATCACTGAAGTTACTCTGCGAGCAGATGAATTATAGCAATACGTGCCTCATTAAATTTTACTCTCCAGTTCTGAAAACCTTTAAAAGCAGAGGCTAGGCTCACTTTCAGATGCACAGATAATATAATTAACATTCTTCCTTAATTTATGCGGTGGGTTATATTTGCCAGCTTTCATCACAGTGATCGGGACCGCGCTTGAGGCACCACAGCCACCGAGGTTCCCGACCACTGCAAACGGATGCTCTACTACCTGAGCAAGCATGGTAGAAGATGCAGGTATGGAGTAATTTTGACCTCCTTTACTAAGCATTAAGTATAATGATATGAATGTATTAAGGAAAATATACGTATCTACAATATATCAAGTATTGGATATATGTTAATACATCATTAGCAAAACCAAAAATCATGTAAATAGTGATAAAATCAGAGTATAGAGGCCACTAACCACATAAAAATCAAAGCCAATTTAGGTGCAAACACAGGTTTGTTCAAACAGCACTGTACAATTTCTTTAACACTTGCAGAATTTAGATGAACAATATTTTCCTTCATTCACAGCTTAGTATAAATATACAACAAGGCACCCCTTAAGCATTTTAAATAACAAATTAAACATTTACGGTTTTTACTGTGCAGTCAGGCTTAACGTTTATGCAGCTTCAAAACCAAAGTACAGCCTCAAGGGAAGCCTCTCCACTGACAAATTAATACCTTGGAGACTGGAGCTGAATGGTGGCAATGAACTCATTTGTTCCCCCAATAATGAAGAATGACTCTTTCTTCACCACATCTGTGACGGTTGCTATGGGGACCCAGACTTACCTCACTGCTTCGCGAAGAGCTCCGCGCTCGCCCAGCGTCGTGGGCTTGATGTCATCAAAATTATTCTCCAGTTTCTCGCAGTTCTGCAACGAAGGGCACAAGGCATGTCAGGCTGCACGCACGGCACGGCGCTCGGCGGCGCGCCACCCAAACCCAGCCACGCGGCTCGCAAATTAGGCGTTCTGTTTTAATTGCACCGGAGTCATTAAAAGACACCGAGAACTCAGAAACAAAGTAAATATGAATCTTATTACATGGTTGTCATGGAAATCATCTTAGAAATGTGCCATAATGAAACTACGGATTTTTTACTTAATTTTGTTGCTTTTTTGAAAGCAAAATATCTTTCCTTTATCAACAAGCTCACAAAGCTATATACATATATATGTGTATATATATATATATATATATGTATAGAGACGCACACACATGCAGAGTAGCTAAGCGCTACATAAACTACTTGCACAAAATGAGTGTCCAGTGCCACCAAACAAGAATACTCTGACCACCAGCATCATTCTAAAGACTTGGTATTCTCTTGAGGCTTCTCTAATACATGAGACAGATACCCCTGTTTTCTGTAGCACCTTTTTCCAATCCCAAATCTTACCTCTGGGAGGCATAATTTTGCCATATGGCTTTAAAAGAAGCATTAAGTTTTAAGTGCAATAGTTATTACAGCTAACAAGCTTGAACACAGGATTGTCAGGCTCTTTATGCAACATCTTTGAACAAAAGTCATGTGAACTATTATTTGTTTACACGTTTTTTAATATGTGAACTAATTTTCAAGCCCACATCCTAAAGGCAGTTAAAAATGCAATACCTATTGTCATTTCTTCTGTGCATGGATTTATTTTCATAATGACATTCAATTAGAGACTACAAAAGCATTATTGAAACAGATCAGATATTTGAAAATGACCTAGTATTTTCAGCTTGCCCTTAATTAAATTAGCATTACTTTAAAATAAAATTATAGATATTTTAATGCACTACTTAACACTTTAATAGATTTTCGAGCAAGAGAAGCAAGCAACAATTCTACATTTGGAACTTTTGCAACCTTCTTGCCCTTAAAAAATTATGCAAGTAGTGGGTCTTATCCCAAGGGTAATCTGATTTTTCTTTGTTTGTATTACAATCAACTGTCCTTTGTATGACAAAATCCTACTCAAACTCAAAGGGATTACCCAAGACAGACAGGAAAGCCCTATGATGAAATATTCCATTATTTAGACCTGTATGCATTGACCTTCAGCTCTAAGCACGTGCAGACAGGTCATTCATCTAAAATACACATAAGAGAACCAAACTGATAATACTAACAAAATCAAGAATTCTTGATTCATCAATGTACTATCTATGCACTAGAATACACTATCTATGTAACCAAAATGAAACCTCCAATCTGACAGGAAAACAGACTGAAGGAAACACTACTTGGAATATTGCTCTGAGCCCTGAAAGAGGAAAACAAGTTTAATAGCCCTGTGCCACTAGCACCTAAACAGTGCACAGGAAGACATGAGTATAATGCAGCTCATTCCTCTTGATCTCATGGTATAAGGCATGGAGAGAACAAGGAGGATCTGCAGCCCATAAGATTTTATCAGTCAGAACCAAATCTTTCCTGTATCACACAAGCTAGAACAACTCATGGTCCCTACATGAAAAATGCTGAAATTAAGAGAAAAATATCCATTTTGCTGATACTTCCTCTTGTCTTTATAGACCATAAGATGTTAACCAGCTGAGGGCAGCAAACATGACCCCTGACTGAAGAAAATACTGTAATCATGTAGCCCTACACAGATAAAATACTGCTTTCTCAACTGCAGGGCCAATGTGGAAACAAATAGGTAACCCAGAGTAAACAGAGCAAATATTACAGACTCAATAATAAACATTATATCAAGATAATGAATTTACTTTTACCATTTCTGCCAACCACTTCTAGACACTCTCACATCTACCTTTCTCAATTTCTTTCCACCAAATAGCTCTCATCTAAAATACAACAGTTGGTGAGCCAGTAACTTCACTATAAAGTAAAAATAAAAAACTGAGCTGGATGCAAACCACTGAAGGCAGAAGAGCTCATAGTCCTCTGTCATCACTTACTGAATACACGCCGAGCTGGGGAAGGAGCAAAGGTTGAATACACCTACATCTTCCCAGTTAGAGCTGCAATGATCCAAAACAATATACTGCATCCTCTCGCAGAAGAGAGCAGGAGCTTGAAAGAGCAAATTTAAACACATTTTTAAAGGTCGATAGATACCCCTTCTTGATGGATATGAGTATCAGCTTTATACTATCTTTTAGAACCTCTGAAAGGGTATTAGGAATAGCTACCCATGTGAAGTCTTCCAAATCACACTGCAAACCCATCCAAATGGCTGATTTAAAAGAACACGCACACACACCATGAGCAAAGTTAGTAAAAGAATACTCTGAAGAATGCAACTACTAAATGACGACACTTTGATAGACCATGACCAAGACGAACTACACATTCAAAGGCACAAAAATCAGTAGCAAAAAAATGAGTTCATTCCACTATCTCTGCTGCTAGCTAGATTAATATCTATAGCCACCCTGAACAGGACATTGTGCTTTTGGCCACAATACTTCATAGGTTTAAACATAATGAGCAATTAAACTCATTAGGTTTTAGCTGCAATTATAGTAAAGAAAAATGAAAATACAATCAATAAAAAATTGTTTTTGGTGGCTTGCTGCCAAATCATTTCCTGTGAATATAGATAAGGTCTAAAAGTTTCAACTTCATGATTGAATAATCATATAGCATTCTATATATTATTGCTAAACCAAGCATCATCTTTAAGAAGCTTAGAATGAAAAATTAAATATATTTAGATATGATTAGGAACATGGACATAAGTAAAATTACTGCTGACTCTGCTGTCAAAAAACACAGAAGTCTAAATTCTGTTTCTTAAACATCTCTAGCATAAATACTTTGAGAGGCTTTTAAATGATCCAAAAAATGAGTAGGGAATTGTCTGAATGCATAAATGGTTCACTTTTCACCTATGAGACCTGAACTAAAACTACATAGTAACTAGATAAAAGGACAATGTAGAACTGAGGTTCACCAGTACTTGTGGCATCACACACAACAGTGATAGAACATCTAATAAGGGACACACAAATATTAGGAAGGAACAAATGAACAAATTGAAAAGCTTTGCTTCCAATAGCTGCAAAAAAAATTTCTCTTTTCCTTAATGCAAGCTATTCATTTTCCAAATAAACTGCAAGCTTCAGGGGCAAAGATTGTATACTCTTAAATCTATGTTTCCACCAGACATGACAAGCAATATCCTCTTGACATTATACATATTAATATATAAGCTGTATCTAAAAGTCTGAGCAATAACAGCAAGTCCAAACTACTTTCAGTCTTAATTTCAGTTGAAGTAACAAGCTAGGTCACCTAATACATAAGAATCACCCAAATTTAATATAAAAATCTTTGGATTCTGACAGAAGATAACTTGCACTTTTTAGAACATGCATCTCAAAATGCATCAGCTTAGCTAGCTTTCTTCCATGTTTGTCCTGGACGCAAAAATCCCCCTTTTCTTTAATTAGCCATTACAACAGCATTTCTTGATGTGGACTCCCAGGTAAAATGCGGAACTCCCCAGAACAGCTGAGGGAGCACAAGCAAACCGCCTGCTGCCAGCAGCACCACGGGGATCTCCGCAGAGCCGAGCGCCGCCCGGCCTGCCCGCGGGCCCGGCCAGGGCACCCTGAGGCGCCGCCTCGCCTGAGGCCTGAGGCGCAGCACGGAGACGCGAGCCCGTCCCGCTGCTGCTGCTGGAATCTGTCACAGACAAACGAGGGGAGATCACGCTCAGCCATATCAGCTATCTTAACTCCATCCCGAGTACTTTACATAAGACTTTCCAAAGTGTTAGTATTACTGATAAGGTCTTACATACATTTCTCAGAAGCCAAAAAATAAAATCTTTTGATCTGACAAGAGCGTAAGACCTATTCTAAGGCAGCGTGTATCACCAAAGTTGAGTAGATCTCTTATCCTACTTGATAAGCTGCCAAGTCAAAAGCCTTACTTAAAAATATCCTCTCTTTCTCTCCTGTGAAAGCTTTAGGTAAGTGGGGCTGCTCTATTCTTGCAATTCTTTGCAATACTCAATTATTTTCTTAGGAATCTTAAGTTTTCTTCAAACATCTGTGAAAGCAAATCTCTATTATTAGTAAGCGATGTTCTCTGTGTATCAATCTTAAGGAGCATACAGCAATTTCCAACTTAAAAACAGTTGGAACAGTTCTCACCTATTAGGCTTGTGCTTACTGTTGGCGTTAATGCTAAAAATTACTTTTCACCTCTTTAAGGCATATACTTGATTATAGACTTTGTTTTTCTCTTGAGGATTTCCCTTTTCTTATCTCTAAGTATTTTAGTAAAACCTCAAATCACTTGCCAACTTTGTTTATTCATGCCTACCTGGCATGTTCCATGACTGAAATAGACATTTCCAGGCCACTAGCATCATCTATTTAGTGTCAATTTTGTACTGCAAGAAAATCAAACTCTATTGTGGCAAATGAGAAACAAATGAACAAAATGGAAATCTAAGTTCCCAAAGATATGCACATCTCCAAATGTTGCCTGGCTTTCTAAGATGCCGACATAAGACTGCTGCTGCAGCTGTTGCTATCCCAGGAACAATGTTCATGCAAGATATCACCCAATTATGCACAGGCAAGAACAGTCATTTGCATATCAGTTCTCAGATATATTTCATTGAGTATATTTTTATATCAATTCTCATTAATGACTATCTTCACTCCTTGAAAACACTTTCTTCAGAGAACATCTACTACTGGAGACAAACAAGGCTATTTGCCAATGTAGATTTGGAAAATGGAGTCCAGTTGAATATGGTGTCAACATTCAAACAGATGTTGAAAAAAAATCAAGTGACATGTAAAGAGAAGTCCCTATGATGATTAAAGCCAGAAATCAACATGCCTTAGAGAGAACATGATTTAAAGAGCTACCTACTGAAATAGCAGACAAAAAAATCAAGGAAAGATTTGATCATACTCTGTAAATGCCTACCTGAAGAGCAGAAAGTTAGACTGTAAAGGTTTTAGCAGACAAGACTGGAAGTGAAGCCAAAAGTACACAAATGCAGACCAGAAAGTAAAACAAATGTGCCTGTTTTTAACTAACCAGCATTTTTCTTAAGCAAGGTTCGGCATTCTTCTGAAAAAGATGAAATAACTGAAATGATGAAGACCCACAGCAAACCTAGTAATTGTAACTGCTTATTCTGGATTAATAATCCAAAGAAAGGTTCCAACAGGATATGCTATGTTTTAGTCCTCTAAAGATTACGCAGCCATATTTTTAAACATGCATATTGAATGCATTTATACCTAGATTTGAGTGCTCAGAATGAGGCCCCCGGCCCCAGTTTTGAAGGATAGAGCCACCTCCATACCAAGGGTTAAATCAGGTACTTTTAAGGAGGCAG
The DNA here is from genome assembly GCF_059628265.1 of Tinamus guttatus. Classification (NCBI taxonomy): domain Eukaryota; kingdom Metazoa; phylum Chordata; class Aves; order Tinamiformes; family Tinamidae; genus Tinamus; species Tinamus guttatus. The sequence continues at coordinate 7,979,162 of NW_028288745.1, read as the reverse complement.
GCTCACATGGCAGATTTCCAAAACTGCTAGGGAAATAGAAATATTACTACAAATACCTACAGTCTCTACATTCAGCAGGAAATGTCTCAAATTTTGGTCCAGGAACTCAAGTCCCACACTCATGATGCAAGACTAATCATACTAACTAGCCCTGCTGAAAACACTGGATATACCATATAAGCCAGCCTCTGTTATGAGAGATCTGTATAAAACAATCTCCATTAAAATATAATAAAAAAGGTTACTGAAACTTTATAAAAGGTCTGGAAGTGCTTATTTCCATATTGATCTCCTTATTGATAAATAAAATGTTGAAGCCAATAATCACATGCTATTCTGAGAAATCTTAATTATTTAATCAGCAGAAAACTTTAGAAATAACTATCTTGTGTTTTATAAACCTAAAGCAAAATTATAATAGTAATCTAAACTGTAATATATTGCTACAAGGATAATTATTAAGGGAAAACACAGCTGACATTTTCTGATTTATGCACACAATCAGAGATGGAGTCCAAGGACTGTGACATAATTATCTTCATGCTAACAATTTTTGTAAATCTCTTGACAGAATTTTAGCTAATTTTAAAATGCTTTCTGAAGATTAGCACTTAAAACTGTTGGGGAAAATAGCACAATTTATTAGCAAGGGTATAATTGTAAACCTTCCAAATACTCATTGTGAATATCATTTAGACAGTAACTCCTGCTTTAGCAGCTGGTATACAAGACTCCAGTTTATGGAATCTTGAAACAACAGAGAGTAGAATCTAATTAAACAGGATTACATGCCAAAGAAAAATTATTAAAAACAGACTAATAGACAATTGTTATGAATTTGGAATAGCACATCTACTTCTGATGTGAACTTATGTAATGCTGAGCTTTATTCCAATAAAACCTAAATATTCCTAACAGACTTCTCCTTTAATGTGGAACAGACCGTCTTTCCACAGTGAAAGAAACACAAAAAGCTAAACAGTTCCATTGATCTTCTCAGACTTAAGTACCCATCTGTTATAGGATAAAATGATTAATATATAGTATTAGTGTTGGTGCTGCAATTCTTAAAAATTCAGTAAGCAATAGCTGTATTCCACATAGAAAGCCTCCTGAAACTACCTTCGTAGGGAGAACCTAAACAATACCTATGCCATTTGCTACAAGGTTAACACAGCATATTTCACCCACAGAGTATTCTTAAAAATTAAGAAAAAGGATTGTCTGAGCCTTACTTTAAGAGTGTACAATCTGCACAATATCCACCTGCTGAATTCCTCCTCTCTATTTGCTGTGACTCATTCTCAAGGGGTTCTTACTCCAAGCAGGGAGGAAAGGGAGTTTAAAACTGAGACACGACCAGCTGTTCACAAAGATACTTATTTTAATATGTACATATTTCTGGTATCTTCAGAAAGTATATTGAGCCGTCAGGTATTTACATAACATTTGACACTATGTCATTCATAATACATGAACAGTTGCTATAGCATTTTTTTCATGTGATACAGTCATACTGGCCATACAGGCTCTTTGAAAGTAAAATACAGATATTAAGACATGAGGAACACCAAATTTCCTATAAAAAATCAGGTTCACATTTTACATAACCAAATAAAAATCAGTGGGAAAATATTAAGTAGAAATGTAGGTGGTAGAAATCACAGCCTCATTAGTTTAACCACATTAATTCTTCTCAGTTGTTTTTAAGGATATTATTTTAAGGTACATATGCAAATTCAAGCACAAATAAGTAACACATTTTCTGACTACCAGGAATAGGTTGGTAAGACAGTTTTGATATCATGAAGCTCTGATGCATGAGATTTTCTAAAACTCCACAGACACTTTTACTATTACCAAAATATTGTCAACGCAACTGGGAACTCTTAAGTAGCAGAGAATTTTAGGTATTTTATAGTCCTTCAGTTTAAAAAATGATGCAGTTAGTGCTTTAAGACAGGTCATTACATGAAAGTTAATTATTTGTTAAAAAGACATAACATTTTATTCTGCAATCTTACTAAGACCATGAAAGTTTTTCCTATTTGAGATGACATTCTGCTAACTCCCCTTTCATGCTGTTTCACACACGAAATTCAAGGAGCAAATCTCTAAGTCTTCCTGTTCACACAGGGGTACAGCATCTTGCTTGCGTTCAGCCTGCTCTTGTCACAGCAGATGCAGGCTCCACGTGTTTTGGCAAGGGATAACACATCAGATAGTAGTGATACAGGAAAGTTGAGAAAAAACAAGTCTGAAAGGATCAAGCATGCAGCACAGGAGTAGACCAAAGAAATAAAAAGAATAAAAAGCTACCAAAGCCTTGCAAGCTAGCAGAGGCATATCTGCAAATAATAAATATCAGTGAATGCAAGTGATGCCACTAAATGGAACATTTTACAATGCTCCTTTCCTTGTAACTGAAGCTTAAAGAGGAAAAAGGGGGAAAAAAGGAAGCTTTTAGGGGATAGGGAAAAAAAGACACACACACACTTCGCGTCTCCCACTTTTTTGATACTTTACCTAACAAATAATTCAACTTGGATCAGTATATGGAAGGGAAGATTTGGCAATCATCTACTAGTCTCTGTGTAGCCAAAGGGATGCTTTTAAGATGCTTCCCTGTAGGGAACAGGGTTCTGCAGCAGGGAGCAATACACATCTTAGAACAAGAGAAGAGCTTCATCTAGGAACTATTTCTTTTTCAAGGAAGCTGCAAGTGCTACCTCCTGGGTAGCCTAAGCAAGGCCTGTACGAAGGCCTTCCTGGAAATGGCTCAGGACCAGCTCTTGACAGCTGAATCCTCAGACCCTTCAGCAGTTGCAGTATGAATTTAAAATTCAATTCTTTAAGGGCCTGCAGTCTAACACACACGCTTACAGGCTCTACATAAGTGGAAATGATGTACTCAGGAATGCTAACAGTGAAAATAACTGACTAAAGATTATTAAGAAAACAAATATCCCAAATACAGCATTCCCTCCCAGTACTTCCCTGTACCTCCACCCAGATTGGTTTCTCTTGGGATTCTTTGCTCAGGCAAATATTCTTCCCGTGACTCATTACAATTAAATAAAATAGGAGTAGACCTTTACAGAGATACCCTGGGGAAGGAGAGTAGAAAAGGTTCTTTAAGACACAAGTAAGCTTGTACTGTTAAAATTACAGAAGATAAAAACATTTACCTTCAATGAAGAGTTTAAGAAAAAATACATACCCCCCAATCCCTTCTTTTTTTTCCAAAGCTGAATGACCACAAAGAATTAACCCACATATTTGAGAGCACCCTCTCAATTTACACAATCCTCCTTATTCTTTACACGTAACTTAAGACCATGAAATCTAAGAGCTTTTCAGAAATGGAAGTTCAATTAAAATTATTAAATAGCATCATGAAGCAATACAGTCCAGGTCTGTGTAAGTGCATAAAAGCAAGTCCTTTTTGCAGGCTTGATTCATCAGCCCAAGATGACTTTGCTGCCATTTCCCATCTTCTACAAGGTCTGTTTCATTCTGCAGCAACAGTATTGCAGAAGTCCCAGACCAAACATTTAGGTTCAAGGTTCTGTACCCACAATGGGTAGCAGGACACAGCTTTCCCCTGCTCTCCTGAGCAAGCTTATCTGCCCAAACTACTACCACGATTTTCTATTTCTGCAAGACCCCGGGCTCTGGGGCTGCAGCAGGGCCAGGCTCCCCCTGCAGCCTCTCATCCTCTTGGCTCTGCGTGAGAAACACCAGCACTGGTGACTGAGGATGATGTTTCTTGCCACAGACATACGTGGCTAAATGACACCATGTTCATGAGCTAAGTCCTCATGCAGAATATCCCTCCTGCAAATTCTCTCAACAGAAATCTGAAGCCATCTCACAGAAGGGTGTTTAAGGGCCCTGATGCAGTGAACTGCTAAGAAAACAGAGGATATAAACGCTTCTCTTCTGGAGTAATGGCTATCTGAAAAGCAGGCTCACAACAGCATAAAAGATGACTTAGATAGCAATGAAACAAATGTCCTCATGTGACAATTGAGGGTACTTACCACCGGCAAAGCCAAACATGAAACTGAGACTAGATTTCCCCAGAGGAATTACTGGAAATATTAAGTTTACTTTAGAACCATCTACCACAGTCAAACGCGCAAGATTTAGGAAAAAGGCTGCAGGGGAGCACAACCCTTATGCCACAATCCTAGTGCAGTTAAACGGTTTGTGCTGCTCTTTTCTACCAGATTTTCCGTCACTGTCATTCCCCACAAGAAACTGAAGAATTATTTGACTTTTAGTAATCTGACACTATGAGCTCCATATGCAAAGATTAACAAAAATGCTACCTCCACACTGGTATTTTTATCTACACATTAAATTTGAGGTAACCTGAGAAGATAGCAGAATATATCAAGATGTATAAAAGGATTCACAATACACACATCTGGAAAAAATCCAGACTTAAATTTATCCCTTTTCCTTTTCTTTGAAATTCAGAAGATGGTCTTTGAACAGAGGTGTTCATCAACATGAGAGTTTTAAAATGCATTTCATATTAATTTCAGTCTAAAATGGCTAATAAGAGAAAAAAGTTGTATTTTAAAAGTAACAGAAATAAAAAATTAATATCAGTGTAGTAGCATTATTACCATGCTCCTCACTGACTGGGATGCAAGATCTTATTACAACACTACTAGTCAGTGTGCAGTAGAAAGATGACCTCAAACTCACCAATACCCTCAAATACCCAAAATCAAAGCACAAGAAAAAAAGCATGAAACTGGAATCCCCCAATTTTTTTCACTATGCACTAAAACTATTTAGCCAAAAATGTAATCATATTACATTTCCTTACATATCATGCAACAAGGTAGGTTTTTAAAGCTTTAATTCATTGTTAAAGAAGTCTTGGGGAAGAAAAAACACAGTGTAACAATACAAAAACTGGCACTATAAAACATTTCTCTCTCAAGAAATATTCAGAAAATTGGACATATAAGGGTATTACACTGGTTACAGTTTTGCCATCTGTTTTGTCACCTATTTAGTTACCTATGTATAACTGAAAATGAAGATTTCTCAAATCAAGTAATTTTCTTTAAATAAGGTATTAAGTATCTCTAATAACCGTAACTCCTGATAACTCAGTAAAACTTAAAGGAATAAACTGTACCTATTTCCTTTTGGTAAGAAATAAGGTGAATGAGAACTTTCCTGTACACAGAAGAGGGTTTTATAGAGCCCCATGTGTAAGCAGGGTACCTAAAAGCTCTTCTCACGGTCCATGTTGGAAAGAAGCTGCTACTATAACACATTTATAGACATGCAGATTAAATGCAAGATCCCAGATAAACACCCAGAGAACCCAAGCCATTTACTGCCTGAAAGCAGGGCATGTAGCAGCCCTCACCACACAGGGGTCTAGAAATGCCTCTAACTGTTGCAAGCCAAGGGGCTTTAGGCCCCAGAGCACTGGTCAAGACAGACATGCCTATGGTTTTAATCCTGTCCCTACTCAGATGTTGAATCCGCAGAATAGTAACACCCTCCCTGCAATGAGAGCTTAAATTCACATCTAACATTCACCTGCACTTTTTTTCTTAATAGCAACAGCTTAAGTGCTAAATGCCTTCCTACAAAGCCTTTATTTACCTCCCCATAAAACAGTTCTTAGTCACTCCCCTGCTCCTGAGCATGCTGCCACTACTGCAGATGCACAAGAGCAGCAATGGGAAAGATCAGGGCAGCTACAAAGCAAACAAACATTCTTTTAACACACATTTACTGAATCTCTTCTTTTTCTTCTGGAAGCCATTTTTATCTGCACATTTTAACTTTATTCTTATGCAACAGTTCCCATTTCCCTTGTGTATATGCTGTTTGAGCTTCCAATTTTTAATTTTTCTCCAGTAGTGCCATATCTTTCCTTTTTTCTTCATTACTTGAGTTTTTTCCTCTCCTGCTCTGTTCCCCCTCATTTGTTTATCTTTTCTCCTTCCTTAGTCCTCCCTAATTATTTCATGTCTCTTGGTTCTGTTTCATAACGTGTCGTGACTTTTCCTTTTTATTTTTTATATTGCATTCCTTTATTCTGCTCCTGCAGCTCTCTGATTTCTATGTGCTTGCTTAACTATTACCCAAATGGCTCCAAGCAGGACACACTCAAACTGAAGAATAAATAAATTAAAAGCAAAATACTATCTGTGGACATGTGGCATTGCCTAGCAACGCTCCGTACTGCTTCCTGTTTTTTTCTGGAGTCCTGGTAGCAAGTGAGCTTTTCAGATTTCTCACTACAAATGTATGAGAGATCCTTCTCACGTTGTTTGTCTCCTCACCAGCAAGTAAATCCGCTGCAAATATAGATGAGAAAGAGCCTCTGCAAAGAGGCAAGGACAAGGCTGCCCGTGCAGCCCAGGAGCAGAGCACCTTGCAGCTCGCTTGTGTTATTGCTACATACGGATATGGCCAGTATTTACCATGTCTCAGAAATCCAACATAAATAATATTTCTTATGTAATTTAAGTGTCTGTTAAGTTTTGAAGAGTCAAAGAGGGTTTATTTTGAATGCATTATTGACTATTATTTGCCTTCTTTCATTCTTGCAAAATAATTTCTGAAAGCTTGACCCTAAAGGGAAGACAGCAAGAAGCCTCCAGCTTGTATATAATGGGGAAAATGGCACAAGGATTAGGAATTACCAAAAAATACAGTGGCTCATTCCGAACTGTACCCTAGGCTTCACAAGAGCAGACACTAAGCCAGGTTCCCTAGACAGCCCTTATTCAGTCAACAGCAATATGGAAGACTCTGTCCAGAAGTCAACTCTTTTCTCAGAGAGAAAACAATCTTTTTAGTTTGGGGATAATAGCTATGCTTTTCCAAGGAACTAAAACTTCAAAAGCATTAGGAAGCCTTCAAGTTATTACAACTAGGGCAGAAGAGCTTAGTTAAACATACCTTTCTGAAATGCATCAAAATCAGTTATTACTTGGAATTTTTTTCATATGGTTAAATCAGCCTTGAAGCAGCTTGATGTCTGCATAGCAGAGTACCAGTAGGAAGGGAAAAGAACATATATCATGCAAATGCTTTAAAAATACATTTAACAACATCAATCTGCACCTGTCAACGAGCAAAAGATTGTTATGTAGTAAGGAGAAACAGGAAATTATTCATAGGAGTAGGCAAACCTAGAACAGAAATTAATAGCTCTATAATCCTATTTATTAAACTAATTCCCACAGTAGCATTTGTAGAAATTAAAGCTTGATGGAAGGGTACATGTAGTTGGTTGGACAATACAGCAGAATTCTTGCATGACACAGGCCTACCTAAAATAAATACTGGCATTGCCAAGGCAAGCACTTAAAAACACCAAAAAAAAGAAATTAAGTCACTCTTTGAAAACTTGATTCAGCTTCAGTCTATGGAACCTGAATACTAGTTTTTAATGATATGACCATATGCTATTTTATACAAAATTGCCACCTGACTCAGAAAACAGAATGGTGCTCACCTAATCAATAGCCTTTCAACATTTGTGCTTCACGTGTAGCCTTATTTACTGCACACTATTCAAAACCTTACTTGAAGGCAGAACTATTTTTCCCATGAACATCTGAATGGCACTCATCACTACAGTATTTGAAGTGATTTATAAGCAATTTATTCCTCTACATACCTTGAATATCTCCTTTTAACAGTCAGCAATCAGCACAGAAAGACTATCCACTAACTCCAAGCATTCTATTTCAGACACCCATGGTCCAATAAAGTGTAAGACAAGAAATGTCAACTTGAATGATCAGGTTTACGCCATTGATTTCACATTCATCCATGTCAAACTTTGTCCCCACTACTCCTACTGAAAGACCATGGCACAGTATTTCACTGCTCTGATCATTAGAAGTCTATTTTCAGATGATGTATTGATAGCTGAAGTGTAGCTATATGTTATTAGGCTAGTATTGCCTTTAAATTAAAGCAAATATACAAAACAAAAAAAAATAATCCTCTGATCCTTTCAAGTCTGCTCTTATTTTCCTGAGTATTCATAAAAACAACAGCATCTCCTTTTTATTTTGCTTGGCTAATCACACTTGTCTCATAAAACAAAACTTCCATTCCCTTGATAACTTCAGCAACTAAACATAGACACTGGAAATAAAAATACATCATTAAACACCTATCTCCAGCAAAAGTGGCAGGTCTGATCACCCAAGGCACCTCTCTTACCTTTTCCCGATGTCATCCAGCTGATGGGACAGCCACTCTATGATAAGATGCTGTTTCTAAACTATCCTATTCTCTCTTCACCCCAGCCATTCTTATTCTCAGCCTTTGGCTATACAGCCTAATTGCACTATTAGATTTTTTATTATTATTATTACTATTATTCTAAGCTTCAGTGTCACACAGTTCTGTCTCTGATCTCCTAGTTCCTTCTGCATTGACAATGCCTGTCGACTCATGCAACATGCTCCTAATATTTATGTCAAGCTCATTAATGAAAATATTAAACAGTACGAATCTGAAGACTGATCCTCCAGGCTCTGCAAAAAGCCCAAAAGCTCCTTTTTCAACACTCACTATCATTCCCTTTCTTACCAGTGTGTCATTATCCACCCCTATCAATAACCTCAATCCATTTAATTCCATTTTATATTTATCATAATAGTTGTAGTAAATCTTTCCTTCCAGATCAGTTTTCAGAGTTTTGCATGTTCCTGATGCTAGGCTACAGGAGCTATAGCTGTCCATTAATTCCCCATCTTCTTAAGTACATAAGATGCATTTGCTTTTCTTTAATACTAATACATGTCGCTATTGAAAAGATTCACTCTTTCTTGTGCCTGTAATTTCAAATGCCAATTCTTTTATGATATTCTGTCAGAATTCTCATCCCCATGACTTGAGCAGATAAAGGCTTTCCAAGCTCTCCCTTTGGCCTGGCGATAGTAATTTTCATTTCTGCATTGTTTGCCCATTAGCCATCTCTTCTCTTACTTCAATTTTATTGAAACAAGGACAAAGATTTTAGACAATACCTACGATGTTTAATCTTATATTCATACTGGCTTTCCTTGTTCTTTTACTTCCTTTAATTTAGATAGCTTAAGAACCTTTTACTATTTGTTTTAGATAGCTGAATAACCTTTTAATATTTGTTTTAATTTCTTTTGTCAGGTGTGACTCAACTTGACTTTTGAAAATTCTCACTTTCCTCTGTACTTCCTGCTTTGTTCATCAATCCCATTTTTTCAGTTCCTTTGTGGTTATTCACAGTCTTATCCTACTTTTAAGTTGTTCTCTTGTTTAGTCTGAAAATCTTTATAAATTGGGATATGAATTTCAAGTAACTTTCACATATCAATTAAATAATTTAGGCAAGATTGTTACTAAGATGTTTATTTCTTTTCCCTGTTCTAGTTTAACTTCTCCATTTATCTTATAAAATATCTTTAGAGATATCTTTGTTATTCTTCTATAGAATTCCCAATAAATTATCATAAAATTGCTTGACAAACAATTTTTCTTTTATTACCTATTCTACAACTTCCCTCTTATTTACTACATTTAAGTCTAAAGTACATTCAGCTTGATTCCTTAATTAAAGGTTGGTACTATTTTCAATTTGAGGTTAAAGAACAGTAAGCTCAAATAGATTAATTTGATATATTATTCAATCATGAAAAATACATCAAGCAACCCATAAGCTATTAGCAACTGCAACAAAAAATGGTGGAATAGGGGTTACAGATCACCATAAACAGTGTCCTCAGCTAACAGTGCTTAGCTCTACAGAAACGGAAACAAGACGACCACAGCAATTACACCCTCTAAAAAAATAACAGAAGGCATTTATTTTAAAAAGAAGATATGATATAAAAGAGTCAATGTAAACAGGCCAAGAACAGATCAAATTAAGTCAGCTTTATTTTCCATCCTGTTGGGATCAAATAAGTTGTCAATGTCTAGCTTTAATAAACTAGAGTAAAATTTTATAAATTTTCAAATCACATTTTCACAAATAAGTTTAAAAGTGTGATCTAGATACAACCTATAGCCAAGCACATACTGAAAAGAAGTGACCAAGAAGGGATCTGAAACAAGATACTTCAAGAGCCACTCAGAATTCCAGTGACTCGGAGAGCTGGGGAAGCTGAATATAATAATACTTAATAACACTGTTTGTTTGGTATTATTAGTGAAATAGGAAAGGAGGAGACAGGACAAGGACACAGGACAAGAAAATTTAAAAACTGAACCAAAATGAAGGGTCAGAATTTAAGCCATTAACTGAATACGTGTTATCCTATGTTCTTGTTGAAGGAATAGAACACTGTTGGATATTTCAATGTCCAAGGCAAAGAAATTAATTCATTCTACTCGGTATTAGCCAGATCTCATCTTAAAAACTGCATATATTTTTAATCATCCCAGTTAAAAAAGAGACATAGAAAAATCAAAACACAAAGAAAAGCCACAAGATAGGAAATTTTATAAAGAAAGAACCAGTAAGGGCAAGTTGAAAGGAAACAGGAAAGATATTTAACAGTTTTCTAACATATAGCAGACTTCATAATAAAGGAAAAATCATCAGCTGTTTTGAAGCACAACAGAGAAGGACCAGAAAATTTGATCTTCAAATAGTGTAATTTAGAATAAACTTGTACTGCATTGATTAAACACCAACAAGAATGAGAAGGCTCCAACATCACATGCCTTCAGAAATGAGTTATATAAGTATCTGTCATGAAAGATCTAGGTACGTTTCATCCTGTCCCAATCAAGAAATTCTCTCAATATCCCTCCCAAACCTACATTTTTATGATTCTATGATTAGATAGATTTCTATTTACAGCCATAGCCAAATCTAATCCAGGGGTGTGGAGACACTATAGCATATTCCCAACACACTAGAAACTCATTTATTACCCTTCTCTAAAGGGATTTTGATTCATAAAGGTTCAGCTTTATTCCTGCTTCAAAAAAGTCTGTTACATCACTGCCGCTTTACTTTCGTCCTGTCTTTCCTGAGCAGTGCATGCCCTTCCATACAAACACAGAGCTATTTCTTTAGCTGCCTGTGAATTTCTGAGTGCCTGACTTAGCAAGTAATATTCAGAGTTAAAAAAAAAAAAAAGACACAAAAGACATGAATTACAATTTGGAGGTTTTTAAGTGAAATGCACACAGTAGGATCCTTAGTTCTAAGGAAGGAAATCTCTTCCAGTCCTGCTAACAATTAAGCAACCGTTGCCTGCTGTTCTGTTTTCAGTCTTAGATGCGAATGAAACATTTTGCCAAGGGGTTGTGGCAGATACTGGCTGACAAAATAAGACTGGCTGGAGATGGAACAAGTGACTGCAAAAAACACCTGCAGCTGTAGCCTTCTGAGGAGAGCTGGACCTGATGCAAGGGGAACACAGCCAGGAAGGCTAAGAGGGAACGCACCCCAGCAAGGCAACCCTTAGGTCCACGGACTGGACAACCGGGTTCTACTCCACAGGCACGAAATGCACACACAATAAGGAAGGTTCTTTTATTGACCACCTAGCATCTTCTGAAATAATGTAACAGTTGAAAGACTACAGCTGCAGAAGCCCAGAGACATTACTTCTGATATCAGTTTACTCAATAAATCAGAATTTCAATATTTTATATTCAAACAATAAATCATATTATAAAACAGCAAAGAAAGCATTATGGAAGTTTCAAGTTACTTCTGCAATGAGGAAACTGCTGTAAATAAAAGAACATGGAACACTAAGCAAGAGCAATGTGTAACATAAGCAAGAAAGCCCCTTCTTCCACTTGAGATAGCACACAGTTTGTGATTAAAAATGAGCCAAGCATCAGCCCACAAGAAAGCTTTAATAATTAGATGAAATCTGCCTGAATGGGAGGCTCAGAAAGAGAAGGTATATAAAAGCAAACAGTTTTTGAAGAAAGAGGGAATAAGCAAATCAGAATGGGTTTAAATTCACTACTATTCCCTTAAGCCAAAAAATAAGGTAAAAAAATGATTAAAATTTACATATGCCCCTAAGTAAACCTCAAAGCTTGCCCTGCTAACACAGGCCATAATCACAATGCATGCAAATTAATCCATCTCTAGCACACAAGCAAAGATACAGCAAGGTAGAACAAGGAAATCCACAGCTATGATACTTGACTTCACTGCAAGATATCCAAAAAAGCTACCTTATATCGAGAATGAAACAGTGAAAACAATCTCCAAAATCAACAGGCTGGTTTTCTCACAGCAAATACTATTAGAGTACAATTATTTTACGTCATTTCAAAATGGAATTTATGTGTATTCCATTCCTATATATATTCCATTTATATGGAATACAGTAGCTGACATCTATGCTTCAAAGTCCAGAAAGTGAAAGGTTTAGTGGAACTCTGTCATATTGTGTGGTTATATAAGTAAACCTTGTGTTTGTCCAAATTGATCTTCCTAATGGACAAAAAGCTGGAAGCCAATTTTGCCTCATTACCAATTCTTCATAAGTCATGAGTGGGTTTGAAAGAACAAATCACTACATTTGCAATAGTGTTTGATTTGTGATTTAAGATCTATGAAAGATCTGACGTAGCAAAACAGCAAAGCACAAAACTCCTCCAAGAATCGGGGGGGCTTTCTAGAAGCATTCAAGTCTTGACCAAAAAAATAGGACCTATGCCTGAGTACCAATTGTTACACAGCACATGCTAGAAGTCAATAAACCTTAGAAAAAGTGTTAAAGCAGATATGTTACTGAAACATTCAGGTCCATGAATTTTTAGGAAGCTCCTGGTGGGATAAAGCAAGTAGAAATTTGTCAGGAGACTTGACAAATTAAGGGTCATGGGCTAAGGGCATGCTGCCAGCTGTGTAGGTTGTTTTTAATATGAGAGAATGACAGCATGTGAGAGAATGAGCCTATTTAAATTAGGCTGTATATATATGGATAAAGTATGCCCTATAAAAAATGGTTTTTGCACTTTCTCCTACCATACAAACCATTTCATAAACAGTAAAAATCAGCTTATGCCCTTAATGTTATGTCTGAGGGACTGTCAGACTGATGCGGCTCTGGTCAGGAGTACTTTTGTTCAGGAGGATGACTCTTGACAAGGTAATGCACTGTCCATCACTGTGTACTTCTAAGATGGGAATTTTTTCCATTAACCACACTGAGCAAGTGGCAGGCGGGGGGAGAGTTTCCAGTGAAAAACACTAGCCCAAGTATCTTCAAGAAGCACTATAGATCCACAGTCTCCTCCTAATTATAACAGGTCCACAGGACAGTTGGAGTCTTAAGGAAATTCATCTGCCAGTTATCTAACAAAAAACCACATTGGCCATGGACAAGCTGTAATTTTCAAAGGCTTTCAATGCTCTGGACAATCTACTACACAACTACATACTTTTTTCATCCCTAGCCTATGACAAGTCTTTGCTTCAAAGCATATGGACGCAACGGTTTTTCAAATATAATGTTGTCATAATTGGCTTAAAGGTCAAAACCAAGCTTTTTACCAATCTTGTTCATGCACATTTGAATCATTAACTTAACACAAAAAGAAAATACTGGACTAGTACTGAGAAGTTTTAATGCAAATATATGGTGAAGTTGCAGACAAGCTACAAACAGGGTCTTGTGAAGAACCCTGCAATACAGCTCGGTAATTGAGTGCTACCAGCCCTGCTTCAAACAGGGCATTCAGCAAGCTACTGTTTCATTCAGGCTGAAATTAGCCTTACAGTTCCTGACCAATCTTTGAGATGTCTTCCAGGACAGGCAATACAAATAAAGCTAAAGCGAGTAATTGCTAGCAGGCATACAAAGGCTCAGGATTCTCCAAGAGATGATGTTCAAATGCTCAACCTGAAGCTTGTGATCATTTTTGATAGACTTCTAAAGAGAAGAAAGGTAGGGCTTTCAATATGAGAAGCAAGTGCAGAAGAGGAAAGAAGAGAGGAGTAGTTCAGGTTCCAACACAGGTAAACATTAACAAAAGAAAAAAACTAAGAATAAAGAGACAGGAGGTGGGGGGGGAGGGACCCCACCCTTCTTGCTCCTTTTATTTTCTGATAACACCAATATATGAAGGTGTTTTCACCTTTATCTCCAGCTAGTAACTACAAGCAAGTATTTATAGAAAATGACACCTAAAACATACAAGTCTAGGCAGGTACAACAACCAAACTGAAAGTTAAGATGGGAGATTGTTTTTGGTTCTATCTGTATCCTCTGATCTGGTCAGCTTTAATAGAGGAGAGTGAGTTGATGAGACCTAGCTAGAACTTGGTATTTGCAACATATGAACATTTTGTATATTGGTTTGTACATACATGCAAAACCAAACAATAGCAGCTTTGAGCCACTTCAGGTGGAAATGCAGGAAAGATTAGAAATACATCCAGAAGTAAATCAGTGTTGAGCTCTGCTCTGTAAGAATGGGAATCCCCCAACATCAAACTTGAATACTGACAGGGGAAATGAAGAGGTCAGAGGTGGCTTTGCACAGCACTTGGAGACACACAAAAAGGGAACCTTTTGCAAATGACTAGAAAAAGGCTTGGAACAGCTTGCAATAGCTAATTCTTGCAATTTGATATATAGAAAATGTCTATAAAAACACTAAACTATAGCAATCCTGCAAGTTTGTGGCTCTTCAGACATTCACACAAAAATAAAATAGGCAACTCAAATACTATATGCATTTCTTAGAGCAGTGATAAGTGATATTATATAAGTACGTAAGCCACTATTTCAGTAAAATGGTAAAATTCATTATAAATGCCAGCATATGGTATCGATACAAGATAATGCACAGTAATTAGTTAATCTAAAAAATGCATGAGTAGAAATTTGACTGCTAAATGATTAAACTGGTACATTTTAAAATCTGTATTAATATTTAATTATTGGCACTGAGAAAAAAGAAATTCTCTTGATGTTACTTCACCACTCTTTCTGATACTCAAAGTAACCCATCTATTATTCATACGAATAGTTTGTGCATATACAATCAATCACTAGTTAAATAAGAGAATCATTCTCAAATTCCCTAATCACCTCAATAGATCCTAATGCAATATTTTCCACATTTGGGAATCAGAGCATTTTATTTAAGAAATCAGTCTGGCCATGATGAATATAGTGCAGCCTGAGCAGATATCAGTTCAAAGAATCAGATGTCAAAGTGCTCCCTCTAATGTCCCTTAATCATCACACCAATTAGTGGTTGAATAGTGATGTGATTAAAAAGACTGCTGCTATCCTATACCTATTCAGACTTGTAGAATTCTACATATGTTCTACCAATTAATGTTTGAATAGAGCAGCGATTAGAGAGACATCTGCCATTGTATATCCACTCAGACGAGAGCTAAACTTGCATATTCATCTGCAAAGACGACAAAAATAAATATTTTGCAAAGGTAAACTATACATTTACATTATAGCGATAATTGAGTTGATTTCCTTTAATGAATGTTCTCTATTTACAACATTTGGGATTCTCTTTATTAATAATAAATACTTTCATCAATGTTTCCAGAATTGGTCAATTTACTGAAAAAGCTTTTATTCATTAAATTTCCTGATTTCAGTCTTTAGGTGAACTATGTTTTATATTTACTTGCTTGCAAGGTGCCCTATTTCTGCTTCAACCCATCAGTTACTGGTGCACTCATGCTACATGATGGGGCACAACATTTCTTCCATCTATCTGACTGTATGACAATACTTTAAAGAATAACAAACTGATTATAGCTGAAAGAATCATCTTACTTATAGGCTTTTGTATGTAAATATGTATATTTTAATGAAAACAGGTCATTACAAACTTTTTTGCTAATAAAGATTCCTTATTACACACGTTCATATATAGCAGTTACAGCAGCAGATATGCTATCAGAGTGAAAAGCAGTTTGAAGCTTTAGGAAATGCTCATTACTACTATTTTAAGACAGGAGACCTTGCTCTCTGAATTTCAAGAGGAATGATCTGCTGTATCTTACAGTAAATTGCATGCCTGGCTCTACCAGGGCAATCTGGTGGTCACGCTTTTAAGTTCTACAGAAAAAGACAATGTGAAGAATTTGGTTCTCCCACTGATGGCTGAAGAGACTCACAGAAAACCTAAAAAATCTTGCCCAAAAGTGATATCCCTGCAAGAAACAACTGAGCTTAATTATTTTGTTCAAGGAAGAGAGGCTGGTATTGCCTAACGCTGATCAGGCTTAGCAAGTGTAAGGACAAAGAACAATGCTATTACTGCCAGAAAAATCAATACTGTTACAGGCTATGGCAATTAACTACAAACTAATTTAAACCCCATTTCCTCTCTGCCTTTGTCTTGTTGAAATTCTTCCAATTCTTCCATCTGGAGCAACTACTGCTCAGTGCAAAAGTTGAAGGAAGTCTCAATACACAGGTAGGTTGGTAGATGCTTCCGATATTTCTTTAGCAAATAAGGCTGGAATAGAATATCCCAAATTCTCCAAAGAGTAGTGAATTTATATATACAAATATATACATAAAGAAATAGACTGAAACAGTATCCATGTAATGCAGCAAGCCTGCACCTATACAAGTAAAAGCAGAACTTGGCCCATAACACCTTGAAATATGACTCACAGGCACTTTAGTATGCCAGAATTAATGGTAGCACACACAGAATGCACCAAAAGCTCATGATTTAAAGCAAGCAAAAATCATAGAGGAAGACAGCCACCAAGACTACATATCCACAAACACATATCTTATAGACTGATGTAATCCCTATGCAAAATGAGAAGACCTTGTCCAAAAAAAGCCTAAAAATTCTGAATTATTCAGGAAAATTCTGAAACCCAGCAGCCCTCACAGTAGCCACACAGTTCCACACGGCATAACAAAAACATTGCCGCCTCCAGGATTTAGTGTTGGTGAAGAAAAGCTGTGAAATGGCTATTTAATTTCTCATGGCCAACAGAAATCCTCCACCACCCCAGCACTACCACCTAGCATTAGCCTGGCATGACTCAGCAACGAGGAGTTTACAGACCCTCACATAAATTGGAGTTACGATTTCCAAAGGAAAGCTGACTGATCTTGCATCTACTGCCATAAAGTGAACCAAAATCCAGATGCTTACACAGTAATTCTCCTTGAAAGCATATGTGAACCTTCCCTTAGGAGAAGGCTTTTCCCATGTTGAAGAGAAGTTTGACAGCTAGTTTCTACTTCAGAGCTCATTTAATGGGCAACCACAGTGTCTCCAAGAAAACTAGGAGTTAAAATTTCACTTGTGTAATTATTCCAAGGAAATATGTAAGTCTGCCATCTGGAAGTGTATTAGACATTACAAAGTCACTGCGTGTATGCCTCGGCAGATGCAGCTTTTGTTCAGAGTTTTGAGGGCTGTTAATTTAATTAGTTTTGTATTTTCATACTCCCACCCTCCCTCCAACAGTAATTCTACACAGACATCAGCACAGCTTCAAAAGAACCTGGAGCTAGAAGCCAGCTTCAGACCTTAGGAAAGGCAAACATGTACGCTTCCTATGGCCTGCAAACAGTTTGGCCCTGTTTGTCAACAGGCCTCTATTACTGCCAGTGGCTTTATAGACTGTAACAAAAATATGCTCAACATATGCCTTCCTGAATTAGCTTCCTTAATTTAAAATGGCTAGGAAAGGATTATATCATTTTGTCTAATGCAACCACTTCTCAATGGTGAGCTAGAGAATGTTTAAAAAAAAAAAAAAAAAACAAGTCCTTTGCTTTCTGCTAGAATCCTTTATGAGTGAGATACCAAACAAATGCTTAGGCTTGATTTTTGGTTCTGTGGAGTTTTTCTGCTGAAAAATAAACAGTTTGAGGGTCCTAAAAACAAGGATCATTACTGGCCTAAAAATATTGACTGTCCATTCAGTTCTAGCATCTTACTTATTACCACTAAGACATTTCTAATAGGTAATTCACAACATGCAGTGCAAGTCATCTGTGATCAGGGTGTGTACATATTCAGATTGTACACATACACATATTCTGCTACCTCTGATCTTTAAAACTATAAGATATATGGTGCAAGACATGAGCAGACCTACGCCAGCACAAGGTTCTAATTCCACAGGTCTCTACACAGTAACAGAGAACTCCAAAACCAAGCTGCTGAGTAGGTTGTAAATCTGGGCAAAGACATCGCCCTACATCAGAATCTCCATAGAAAATTTGTGATTACACAAACTAGCAATGAACCTGAAACCAGAGCTGTTTGCACAGACCAAGCAGTTTGTGTTTTAGGGCTCCAAGAGCTTTTAAGACACAATAAGGTACACTGGGCTAAGAGGAAGGGAGCAGGAAGACAGTTTTGGGAAAATGCTCCCATTATTAACAGCAAAATCTTGAAATAGCAGACATTTTATGAATAAATAGAGCATGAAAATCAAACAAGGAAATGGCTGATATGAGGGAAAGCTTATAGATGACCAAGGCAAAGCTTAAAGATCACCAAGAGCAATCTTAAAGTTTATCAACTTTAGAAAATGGTCGGGGTGTGCACCTGTGCAACCCATCCACTAGTACTGTATATAAGCATATATATGCTATAGATTAATCTTGAGCTAGCCAGGGTAATTTGTGCTGGAATATCTGATGAGGTTATCGCAC
The DNA here is from genome assembly GCF_059628265.1 of Tinamus guttatus. NCBI lineage: Eukaryota > Metazoa > Chordata > Aves > Tinamiformes > Tinamidae > Tinamus > Tinamus guttatus. Next base: position 7,960,512 of record NW_028288745.1, on the reverse strand, counting down.
AGACATACCTGTGCCCTGCTGCACAGATACCTGCACTTCCTAGCACACAGTTTCTGAAACGCAGCAGTTGACCGCCCGGTACTTATTTCAGGTCACCTGAAAACACAAGGCTGTAAAGCACAGCTGTCCAGGAGCCGCTTGCCGAGCAGCTCAGCTACGTGTGCAGCACAGGCAGACGCTGTGGGCACCAACCGCATCAGACATCCCAAAATAATCATCTCTGTTCACAAACTGAAGCTTTGCATCTATGCTACTTTCCAATTAAGAAAGCATTATATAATTTAATAAAATAAGAAAACAGAAATATCAGCTAGTGTCTGATAAGATAGACATTATTGTAAACAATGATAGAAGAGGAAAATAAATTAGAGTAAGGCTGAAATACTACAGATATCCCTGGGTCTCTCCTCCCAACAGATAGTGTTGATATGTTTTGTCCTCACAAAACGAAGAAACTGGATCCCTTTGATTTTGAGAAACTTCAGGGAGCTTTAATAATGAATCAGTGTCAAGTATGAAACCTTTATTCTCTTATTTAGCAGGAGGAAGTGTTTTGGCAACACTATGAAAACACACCATAGCATTACACCCAAGAGGGAAATAGCTTACAGAGATGAAGTAGTACTCTAGTAGTAAAAGTCCTCTGAGTTTAAAGGATTATCCAACAGATTTTGTATGAAGACAGCCGAAATGCTACAGGCTTTCTAATCAGTTGAAAGATCAAAGACACAACAAATTCTGATAGGATTAGTCAAATATCATACTGAGACCAGGAACCTAAGTACATAGAGATAAAACGATGATATCTAACAGCAGGAATACTGAAGAATTTTGCCAGTTTATGATGAAAAATATTGATTCTAAAACTCTATTCCCTGAAAAATGCAATGAGTAAGATCTAAAATCTAAACTTAATCTCAACTCTGTCTCTCGCTACACACATACACATATATGTATGCATATGTTTATAGTGGGTTCCCCCATTTTCTTTAAATGTCTCAGAAAAAGGAAGCATTCCTCAGAGTTACTCTTGGAAATCAGAAACACGAGCAATTGATCAGAAACACTTGAAGGAAGAGCAGAGGTAGCTGATGTCCTCTACCCCACGAGCACAGCTGCCTCCGCGAGCCTCAGTGTAGGCAGCGAGTTCACTGCACGCTGAAGACTGAAGAGCCTCCCTAACAGGAGGGGAATCTGCTGCATCAAAGACCAAGTCACCAAAAGGTCAAGGTGAGGCACGTTCAGGTTCTGAAGTGTCCATCACTGATGATGAAGCACCTTTATACCCACAGAAACAGAACTATGAGCCAAACTTAGTTACTGAACAAGCCAAGAAGCTCAAGTCTAAGCATCTTACACAATGGAGGTTTCAACCTTAGTAAATGTGTACTTACTGAACAGCTTTTATCAGAATTCCTTTTCCATTGCTTCTTAACTTGCTTCTTTGACGCAGTTGAATGGAGGGCTGCATGAGTCTGTATTCGGGGATTTAAAGCCAGAATGTTCTGCAGAAAGAAAAGAGAATGTTAAAATATAAATAAAGAGTTCCAAAAAAATAAAGAGTTCAAATTTCTTAAGCCATCTAAGCCCTCTCAGTGATTTACTGTACTAAGCAAAAATAAGACAGCTCAACACTATAAACTCATATGAATTTGTTCAGATTGGCATTATACAAACCATTTAACCTTTGAATATTTAAAAGCACTTCAACTACTAGAAAACATTTTTACAGCTAGCAGCCAGTCTTGGCTCCATGATAATAGTTTCCACCCTGGCTGTTTAGCACATACAGTATATGGAAACATGACTATTTCATTAAATTGCTCCAAGTAGAATTTGTAAAGCAAAGAAGATTTTAAAACAGAAAAAAAAAAGAGATTTTAAAAGAGCAGGGTTAGGAAAGGCTATTTAATTATTTCAGTGTAAGTTACAGCTTCCCCTTCACAGGGTCACATTTCCATACCCAGTGAACTAGTAAGTTAAGTTCACTGAAGTAATTTGATTTCTCTTGCCATGGTTTTATTTGCAAATACACAAACAACATTTGGAATACAGCAGTATTCTCAACTGACAGCAACAGGCTAAAGATACAAGCAAGATGAAGTCTGCAGTATCTTTCATTGGACTAGTGCAATGTGAGGGGAAAAAATGGCCTTTTGGAACACAAGCTCTGCAAAAGAATCAGGTGGCAACTTCCGAGCACCAAAACTGACCCCGTTTAGGCTCCAGACGCAGGTCTCTGCTAGAGGCCCAAAATGCACAATATTGCTAACTGTAGCTCCCAGAATGGATTTTGCAAGTTTTCCTTTAAAAATCTTGACTTTAGCACCATACTTCCCCACTGCTGTGCAGAGGGTGTGTTTACACTGTTACTACGTATGTCAAAGATGTGCGAGACTGACTTACAGACACTGCAAATCATGAATATGATGGGGTTATGAATATGTCAGGGTGTTTCCTTATTTTAAAAGTCTGCTCGAATGGGTGATAATGAAAAAGTAGTCCACTCTGTACAGAATTGTGAGGACACTTATGTAGACTTATTTAAATGCAAAGGGTTCATGTGCTAATTAACTATTTAATGCTTACTCAAGGCTAATCAGTAATGCATTCCTCCTGTAAAGCACAGGAGGAATTTCACCTACTTGAAAATCCTACCAGCAAACAACAAAAAAAGCACACACACAATCCAATATAGCAATTTCCATCTAGTGTGAAGCAGGGAGAGGAAGACAGAGCACAGTATTCAAACACCATAGATCATTTAACAGCCTCCACACATTGACCTGCACTATGGGCCAGAACGGGGAGGCAGATGTGTCCCTACAAATCCAACAGCAAAAGCCCTTCTCCATCCTGGCTGCTCTTCAGCCGAGTGCTGCAGCAAGGCATGGCAACCAACTGCATTCAGCAGTGGCTTTTGCTGATTTGTTTCCTTCTTAATTGAAAGACAGCAGCATCACTCACATAAGGGATGTCACTTACAGCATCTTAGTTACTACCTTAATTTCTCTGGCTGACCAAGCCCACTTGTCAGAACACATCTCACTTGCTGCTGACAGGCTGCCGAGCGCCCGAAACGCCTGCGCGAGCCGGACATTAGCTCCCGAATCACACAGCACTTCAGTAAAATTTTGCCCATCTTTCATAATTGCTTAACACGGTACTCTTGGCCGTGAATATTATAATTATTTAGTAAGCTCTGAAATGAATTGCAAATTTCTAGTAATAAACTGTAACAGATGTACTCCACTGGGTACAGCACCAGTTGGTTTAAACCTAGGAACAAATGGTGGGGTAAACCAACAACGGAAGAATCCCCATATGTTTACTCCTGTTGGAATTCTGCACTAGTAGGATGGCTCCAAATGCAACAGTTGCAGAAATCCAAAAGGACTACATGGTGCAGTATGTCCTCAAATTAAATCTGAAACAAAACTGGCATAGAACACAGTGAACCTCATACAATTTAAAAAAATCAATGATGTTACCACCATCTAAATGATGCTGCCTATGTCTAAATCTTGGAGCGATGACCTTGGTGACTCTTGGTGCTAGAACAATCTGGCATTTAAAAATCTTAAAGTTAAATGTACAAATGGGAAAGTTATATAAATGCTATTGGATCTGTTCAAATGTCAGAAAGGAAAATCAGTAAGGGTGCTTTCTTCCCATTCATTTTGGTTCCCTGGTTAGCTTTCTGCAGCTTATGGCTAGTCAGACATTTAATAAATCTAACAGATTCAGATAGGTCAGCCAATATGCATAAAATCACAGTGAAAAAAGTTCTGGCAGGTCTGTGACAATGAGCTATGGGTTGCTATGCACAGAAGCAAGCAGCCTTGGCTCAGCTAGGCCAAGCTGAGCACCTCGCTCCCACAGGCTGCTGACGGGTGCGGATGAATCCCAGGGCAGCCCAGCCCCACGGGCTCCACGGCCCCACGCTCGCGGTGCCGCCGCACGCTCAGCCCTGCCCCAGGGGCTCCGGCTGCACCGCAGCCCAAGCTGCCCCACGGCGCGAGGGACGGGGGACATGAGTGCCCGCTCCTACCGCACTGAGCTTGGAGCTTCACATTAACACACTGACTGCAAACTAAGGGAGACCCCATCAAGTACACGCTTAGTGCTTACATAAACAGTCATATTTCTTACAGGGAAAAAAATCTAGGGACAATTCCATATATTCTATGGTCGTAAATCTAAATATTCTATTTTTGCGGAAGTCTAGCTAGGTAGTGTTTTGATGGAAACAGAAACAAGACTACGAGTAAGTACGCAAAAACATCATATAGTCATGAGATTAACATGAGCAGATGCCAAAGAAAAGCCAGCCTGGGTTGCGTAGACAGGTTTGTGGGAGCTGCACAACATCCATCCAAGAGCCTAACTTACGGTTCTGCACAACAACAACAATTACAGGCACCAAAGCATTATACATTCTTTAATTATTTCCATGCATTGATTAATTTGAAAGCTTCACTTTGGGCATGAAGCCAAATGGTCTCTCTCTGCAGAATACAACTCAATCTGTATTGCACACGACTCCCTTAGAAACCAATTCGTTAAAGAATTTCTTTAACAAAAATCCATGACAACGATTTTTTTTCCATGCTATGCAAACTCATTTCTTTACAACACAAAGATTATAATCTTAAAAATATTTGTTTCATTCCCAATATATTCCTTTCTAAAATGGAATGTATTTAATATAATATTTTTTGATTTAGGCTGCAAATATCTTAACATGTTACAGCCTACTCATATGTACATTGGAAATGAGTGATGTGCATAAGGGATGGCTACAGTTTTTAAACGTTGACAATTGTGATAAATGGTTATATTGATCTGTGCCAGTATAGTAACATAACTTTTGAGAATAAACTTGCCTTAAGCTATTCATTAGATATTCATAGTACAGCTTCCCCTTTAAATGCTATGATTAAAAAGTATACACACAAAAATTAGTGGGGCTAATCTTCCACTATCATCTATTAGTGAAAAGACTGTAAAAACTGTTAAAAGAGCATGTTGTATTACAGTGAGTAATTGCTAAGAACTTGATTTAATAGGTATCCAGAACAGTGAGTGACTTAAAGACAGCCCACCTGAGCAGGACACGTTCTGCAGATGAGTCTGGTTTGGGATGTGGCATCTTCAGGCAGATCAAAATACCAGTTTACACCTGCTCTGTGGTAAGTCAGCCTAAGCCCCTGGTGTTGGCAATGCCATTATTTTCTTTTTAAAATGTCATATTTTATTCATATCTTATAAAAATGTTATTTTAGTTGAAATCATAAGCGATTGCAATTACATTTGATTTTTAATAAAATGCATGTTTTGCAAAATAAAATATAAAGCTATGGAGGTATTATGTTTTGTTAGGATCACTGTAATACCAACAAGGGGCAGGCAGATTTGTCTGAAGAGTTTTGTTCAGTGGAATAAAAACAGTAAGAGAAACCAAGCAATGTTTTCCTGATCACAAGCCTTCACAGCTGAAGAACAGGAAAAATGCCTCGAAGTGTCAGGGATGGATGAGCTATAGAGCAGGCCCTGATGAGCAGACAAGCTCATGGCGAGGATGAGATGCTCTTGGTGAGGTCCAAATTTCCCAGCTGGGAAGGACACACCAAGATCTACCAAGAGCAAACACTCTGTGTATCACCAAAGACAGAATCCCCTTTCATGCTGTCATAACAAGAGATCCTAGTAATTGCTATAATATTGCCTTTTTTAACCTCTTGCTTTCATAATAGGTTCTAGTCTCTTAAAAGGAAATCACTTCTGAGACAAATTTTTCCTTTGTACGACTATGCTCCACTCTCCTTTATGTTTCTTTCACATTGGCACTTCAGACAAGGCTCTCTACTTTCCAAAACCCATAACCCGTATTTTTAGCGTGCTCAAGAGGACAAATACAGACAACAGTGTTAATAAAAACAAAAGTACTATTTACATCTTAGATGGGACTGCAGCACTTTCAATCTCTTAGAATAAGTCTTGCCAGCCTGGCATGGTCTTTGTAAGATACACAGAATTGCTCTCAATTTTGAAAGCTTTTTGAAAGCAAAGCTTTGAAAAGTCTTCAACATGTTTTCAGAGTAACAACTTCAGCAAAATGCCCTGGTTTCTTGCACTTCAGCTCTCATTCAAAAGAAAAAAAGTTAATAATTCATATTGAGTATTAGACCCTGCTTCTGGAGGAAGTCCTGCAGAAACCAGTGGCTTTCACTAGCAATATTCAGTCTATCCTTGAACTGCCAAGGACAAAGCAAAGTGAGGACTGCTAAGAGCTACTGAAATTAAGACCCTAGAATTAGAGAAACCTTCAGGCTCCACCAGATCTTTCAATACTGAACCTGCACAGGCTTCTTCATCAGAAGTAGTATTTTCTTCTTCCAGCATTTCCCTAGCTTTTGGAAGGAATTCTCCTATTAATAGTCCCAAAATGCCTGCTAAAGGGCAACACAAATCAAAGTGCAAACAGCTGCTGAAAATGCAACTGGTCCCACATGGACCAGTTACTATTAGGGACATAAGCCATGGGCCCACAGCTTACTCTGAGCACAGAGCAGTCACCTAGCTCAGTCCCTACAGTACACACAGTATGTCCTGTTTTGCTCCAACTGGTTCACAGAGCATCCTTAGCTAAACTGTTTAATAGATATATGTGTCCATGTGTATATGCATAGAAGTTAACATGGAGAAGGTAGGCAAGCAAGGGAATGAATATGCAGAGCAACTTAACCCACCCTATTCCATTAATCTACGCAATTTCTTTAAAAAGAGTTATAATCTCCTTCACAGCAAGTCGCACCGAGCACATTGCAAGGTGCATATGTTCACCAAGTTAACATAATGAGAACACAGTTATTTTTTCCCAAGAGTTAACGAGCACACTAAATTTCAGAGCTGTGCAAGTGTCAGTTCACCGAGAGAAGCGAGTACCTGAGGTTTTCCCCCTGCATATCTGAACATGAAACTAATTATTACAAAATAGTAGTCAAAGACAAAAAAACTCAAAATAGAAGTGTTGGTTCCTGGCAGATTATGACCTAGAATAATGAGCATTGTTTAAAGTTTCAGTTCATAAAAATGATGATTAAGGGATAAACTAAGAATATCTCTCTTCAAATTTCTTCATTCACATTTTACCTTTCACTTCTACAATTGCACTCAAAAGGCTGAATGAAGCACCAACAGTTAGAGTGTTTTGCCTCCCACATCAAAACCCTACCAACTGCAAGTGGAAGTTTCTCTACTAAATGAGAAAACAGATCCCTTGAGAAATCATAAGAAAAAATAAAAACCAAGCAGCTGTGAGGTCACCTCTTCCAGAAACAAGGTCCATGCTCTTTTCATTAATCAAGGAATAGGGGAAAATTTCATATTTCTCCATCCTGCTACTATGAGTATCTCAAAGTGATACCCATCTCATGTACATTACTTCCTTACAGAAGAGCTAATCTGCTGAGGAAATTTTTATGAGCAATGTATATAATCTGGCTGATACTTTATCATAGGAACTCAATTCAAACAATTACTAATAGGAGAGGAATATGGGCTTTTGTGCTAGTCAGACCTGATTTAGTTGTGGGAATGCCAAAGGCCAGAGGGAATAGAATGAAATAGAAAATGACCAACTTTTGAGAAGCCACTAACTACACGGGAGAAGACCAATCCCCAGAGAATCCCAAATCCAGAATCAAGAGTGATCCAGGGAACATGGAAGCAACGAGGAAAACCCTCAGGTTTTTGCATACTACACATTTTTCATTACTACGGGAAATGGGCACATGGGGCAAGGGCACAAGTTGACTGCAATCCTGTTTACAGCAGGATATTTTGCAGTGCAACGATTTGCAATCCTCTCTAATCTTTCTGAAGCTGGATAAACTTCTCCCCGACATGATCCTCTGTGTCTGTGCTTGGGAATCCATGATTTTAAGTTGCAATTCTATGAATCTGAGTCCTAAAAGTCCAGCGAGTTCAAAGCCAGTGCTCCGCACTCATACAGATACAACTGGGGCTCAGGAACATGCCAGAAAAGTGGCAGCACTGGAGCCTCCTGAAAGGCAGAGCCCTGGCGAGCTCAGGCAGGAAGGGCTCAACCACCACGTGGAAAAGACCCAGACTTTGTTGCAGCTTGGAGCAGGTCAGGAATGCCAGATATCAACTTCATAGAAGCTGGAAGTGACTTCATTTATTTCGCGTTACGTATCACAATATATAGCAATTAGCATAGCAACATCTCAGCAGAGCATCAGTAATTGGTTACAAGCATTAACGTGCTAACATATCATAGGTTGCTAAGCCGTATCCAAGCGCCTAACCGCAAGATTTAAAAACAGCATCTCAGTCCTAGGAACTTCCTCAAGTACAGGAGACACTTCCTTAACAGTTGTTTACTGAAATTCAGTGATTCTGCACGTCAGCCTTTTCAGTCCAGGTTAATGATGGTCAAAGGCACCCCCCTGTACAAGGTCCCCCTACAAGACTTGACTCTCAAAATCTGTTCCCCCCTACAGCCACACAGGCTCAGTCTTAAATAGAGCAAGTGTTTGAAGGCTGATGGATTATCTTGTGGTGGGCGTTATTTCAGCTGTGCATCGGCAGGTCACCGGTTTTAAGACAGCACTTAAGTATTAAATTTTGATTCTTAGATTTTCAAGTAGTTTTAGATTCCCCCATTTGCTTCTATCATGCACATATACGTGATTGCACATATTTGTATATTGTGTTGCCATGCAGATAATCAGAATAAACAATTTTCTGGCTTCTTGCATCCCTTCCACAGCCTCTATACAGCAAGAGTACAGCTATTTATCCTGTAATAATATCATAGCATATTATCTTAGAGATTTAGCCCTATATCCATTACATGTAAATACTCAAAGCAGCTTCAAATCAGTTTTGCCAATGCAGATTCACAAATCTCTACTTCCTTGCATTATGAAAATACTGTCCCAGCAAAATGAGAAGTTTTCAAAATCACTCCCATAAAATTCAAGAAACTTCCATTATAAATGTCCACAACATTAACAAAAATGTGATGCACCTTGTAGCTGCTGCTATACAAGCAAAGTTGTTGCATCACAGATTAACAGAAAAGCAAAATTACACATCTGTATGCATGATTTACCTAGTTTTGTTGATCCAGTGTTAACTGTCGGACTAAGCTTGATTTCTCTGTTGAAATCTCAGCCCTGCTTTTATGCTAGGTATTTACTGTAAATTCTGAAAGGGTTATTAAAACAGGAAAAAATTGAAGCCATTTGCCTCCCATAGATAACACACGCTGTTCACCACCAGAAGAGCTCTCGGGGGTAAAATGACTCTGCTGGAACCCCGCGTGCTGCCACCTCGCCATAACTCATCTCCACTGCAGCTATCCTATATGCAACACAAGCATGTTTACATTAAGAAGCAGCAGCTCTACTCAGCTTAGAGCAGCCACTGTACCCTAAGGTGAAGCTCCCAGGTGCGAGGCTTCCTTCAGGACACCTGCCCTAAGTCTCACCTTCCCAAAACACCAAATTTGGAGAAGGCAGAGCTGAGCACCGTTCTTGTGGATTTACTCAAAACTGAACCTAGCATCACACATTCCTTTTAGCAGCTACAAAAATCTACTGAACCTTTAAGAACAGAAGAGTTTCAATTTTGGTTATACTTCAACACCTATGTTTAATTTCCTTAATGGCTGTCACACTAGAAAGTCTTTAATGATCCAACTGATCAGCTAAGTCAGCTCTTAATACACAGTCTTAACTCCTGGTTTCTCCATTTCCATGACTTTAAACAAGCATAGAGACAATCTTTACAGATTACGAAACCAACTACAGTCAAAGTTACCTGCTTCAATTTCCGATTAAAATCTCTTCCTTTGATACAAATCAAAGCTTAAAAGTTTCAAAAAATACAGGCTTACATCCTACGTGTAATAGGTTTTCTTTGATTTCCTTCCTATCATGTTTATCTACGCTTCAGCCACTTGCACATCAACTTGTACAATTGCTGTTACACAAGGAATACTAAATAACATTTGTAATCGCTCACTCACATGGAGAGCCATTTCATGAATATCTCACTGTGAAAAGGATCATTATCAGTCGTACATTTACATCTCACTTCACTATTTCTGCAAGAGGACAGATGGACTGAAAGAGAAAGCAAGTCGGGTTGTCATTGAAAATAAACCTAGTGCCAAAATCAAAAATAGGTCATGGTATCCCAATAACTGAATCCTTTAGATTAAACCTGCACTTTCCTGAGATTATGGGTGTTTGCTTAAGCAAAAAGCAAACTTGCATTAGAGACCTGCCAGTTAATGAAAAGTGAATGCTCTACTGACTTTTGATCACAGGAGAAAAATTAGCATTAAAGTTATTACTGCTTTAAGTTTAATCATTGGCAAAATCAGCAGAACTAATTTTAGCTGAGCAAAGCAGTGTTCTGAAAACTTTGTTAAAAGGTGATTTTCAAAGTCCAATAAATGAACCTGAAATGCAAGGATGAGAATACACACCAAAAGAGATCTTGCACATTTAGTGCTTAAAACACGTTATGCAACAATTTGTATTTGTTCCAAGAACATGCCAACTATCCGCACAGATTTCTAAATTTGTTGCAAGAAGCAACAAGTAAACTTACCTATATGTAACCAATAAGCAAAGCTGTAAAAGTCATCATGTCATCTGCTTAATAGAATGGGAAAATAAAAAATTGCTAATAAAATTACTGATTTTCTAGCGATTTCCTGACTATGTATAAGCACCCTAATCAAAAAGAAAAAAACAGCATGTAGAAAAACTGAAATGTGAAGGCTTTGTAAATAATCACACATTATAAAGAATAAGGGTCTGATGTTTGTAGCTACATATGAAAGCATTATCGAATATCTGATAATTGAAAATTAATAGCTAATTTTCAAGGAATATAATTTGACCGTTTATGGAAGCAGTTTCCTCTTGCCCTCCTATTTTCTTCTTAACATCATCATCTTTTACAGAAAAAATAGTTTAAAAATACATTAAACAGGGTGTTCTGTGTCATAGTACTATTTTCCAGCCCTTACTTAAGCCAAATTGCAATTCTGCCATGAGACCTCTGAAGGGGAAATAATTATCATTTTCATCACTTTTAAGGGTTTCTAAAAATATATTTAAATAGTTCTCTTATAAACATGTTATGATTCTAAAGCATTGGATTTCAAGCTGCAGAAAGCTATGGTTTAAGCTTCATTTCTTATTGCAAAATCAGAATTTCCAACTTGCTAACAGGACAAAGTTTTTTTTTCCTAGACTCCAAGATACAGGATGACAAAGTTGCCCTTCCTTTGGGAGTATCAACTGGCACACTTCAGATCAGCACCCACTTTACGTGCTACCTGGTACAGGCAGGAGCAAAAATTGTCAAGTAGCCTCAACAGCTGCAACAGAAGTGAATTTAGTACACTAGGAAGAAAAATCCCACAACAGATGAAAACTAACCAAATAACTATCAGAAATACTCTAGGGACCTTCCTGCTTATTTGCATCTGAGAGCTTTAGAAACATCCCACAGAAACCGACAAGCCAGTGTGGATTTGCTCTTTACCTCCCTCAGCTCAAATTCAGGTCTGCCCTTTATTTTGGGGTATTATTTTTTGCTTGCGCTTCTCGAGCGGAGGCCTTACATCCCCAGAGACAGTCCAGTTTTGCTGGGAGTAAGGGGCTGCAGCAGAAGCTGCATGCTCAGGTAGGCCAAGGAGGGGGATCAGAAATCCCAGCAGGTCAAGAAGTTCTGGGCTGGGTAGGACTCTGCCCCAAGACAAGGTTCCTGACTACCACCATCTCCCAGACTGCCAAAAGCTGGCAGCCTTTACACAGGCGTTTGAGAGGACAAGCAGTGACCAGGGCACTGCCCCAGCAATTCCAAGGGCTTTGCCCCTGCGCTCCAAGTAGCTTAGTGAGTTTGACAAAGGTGCACCAAGAAAGCGACCAGAGAACTTCACACTCCAAGGTAAACATGAGCCAACAGCCCTTGTGCTACATAGCCCGTGGAGCTCCTAAATCGGCTCATCTCCTTGCCTGGTGCCAACATCTTGCAGTGTGCATGTCCCATGCTTTATGTAAGAACTATTCCGCTCTTCTGAAAAGTATTTCTCATTATAGCCAAACACAGAAGTTGGCCCTTCACCAGTCAGTAATATTGATTACTGCTGCCACACTGAACTGATAACATTTTGCTCAGACTGGAGGGGTTTTTTTTGTTTGTTTTAAGAGGAAATACTTTAATTTCTGCTCTTCACTATTTGTTTCATTTCTGCATTTTATCCCAAGCACTCTAGAACAGCTTCTGTTGTGGTTGGCTTGTTTGATTTTTTCCTCCAACTCTTGGCACTCCTCCATCTGTTTTGAAGATTTTTTTGTACAGGCTTACTAACATCTTTAAGGACTTGATTTTTCAATTGGAACTTAAAGAGGCCACCTCTAATGTGCCTGTTCAAGGTGCCCACACATGGGCACACACATGCATGAACCTGCACAGGTTTTTGTCCCTTGGATTCCAAGCACCAGGAGGTAGGTAAGCTCTGCATATTGATGAATAAACATGCTAATGCTGAAACCACATCTCGCATTCACCTCCAGCTCCATCCCAAAGCACCACCCTGCACACAAGGCTCTGCACAGACCCTCACACCAATTACCCATAACAAAACTGGAGAGCCAGCACAGACCTGAAATAGCTTGTCAAGAAAGGACAGCTGTCTTTAATTTGTCAGTACCAAATCAAAGCCAAATTTTATACTCATTCCCATTCTTGCCCTGAGCAATCCATGATGGAACGCTTCTCCAACACTGATTTAATTTACAATTAGAGTTTTCCTGAATGCGACAGCTACACCCTATCTCACAAATCACATTTCTCACCTTAACATCTGACATATGAAAACTGCTGGCACAAATAATTGACTGCTTTACTATAAGAGGACTAAAAATTATTTTTAAAATGCCTCATAAATCCATATTTGAAGTCTACTTCATTGATTTCAGAAAAGTTCATTTTATTTCCACAGCAATATTTCATGATCTCAGCACTTAAAAAAAATAACACTTTCCTCAGTTTTAACTGTCATTGAAATATCCTTCATTTCAAAGATATCAAGAAATTATCACTATTCATTTTCAATACAAAGCCTCTTACATTTCAGCTGTCATTTTCAAAAAATCATACTGAAAATAGTGTTTCTAAGCAGAGTTCAGTCACAGCGTAATAAGTAATAATTTCATCAATTAGCAGTATTCAGCATCCACTGAGAGTTCGCTCACTATTATTTTATTCATAGAGTCCTTTGTGGAAGTAGCATACTAAAAAGATCCATTTATCCTTCAAGGTTTTTCATAAATGTGTCATACATCTTAGAAAACAATTGGTTATTATTCTCCCGCAATCTAAATAACTATAATAACTTCCAGGTGTAAAACCTCTTTTTATACTTCCAATCTTCTTTACTCACATTATGGCTCTACATTTTTAATAACCTATTCTAGTACTTCTGCCTACTTTTACACACGTATTCCGGAGTTTTCCGCATATGCTTGTCATGCCCAGATGGGAGGGGAGGAATTATTGTTGGAAAAAAATAGGACCTGGCTTCATACGACATGCTCGTAATCAAGGCAGAAACAAGCCCTTGGTAATGAGCTAGATGCCAGCAGAGATGCTAACAGCGTGGCGGCTGCAAAGCAAAATGCTGCAATTGGGAGACTCGGCAATAGCTCACGCACCGCCCCGCCGACCGCAGCCTGCTCCATTTCTCCTTCCCTGCGGATGCCTCCGCGCGCCGGCCAGCCCGCTGCTCCCCTCGCAGTGCCCTGCCCTGCCCGCGGAGCCCGGCGTGCCCGGTCCCGCACACCCTGCGCTGCACAGGCGCCAGCCTGGAGCTCGGCACCACATCCAGCACCTTCCCCAAGTGCCACAGAGGCCACTCGCCCTAAGCACAAGCCTCGTGATGGGCAATGAGCCCAAGCCAGGCAGTTCAGCTGCCTGGACACTTCCATCTTTAATTACATATATAATAGTTTGGGAACCTGGAATGAAATTTGAAATTAAAAGCATCATGATTGCCTTTAACTAATGACTACCATCCTACCTAAATGGAAATATTTAGATTCAGCACCTAGATTTTTTTTTAAAATTAGCTTTCAAATGAAATCATAGGCAAGCATGTCTGTTGTCCCATTTGCACTATTGGTGTCAAGCTGAACTAGAAAGGCCAACCATTTCAATGAACTAAAATAAACGTAATTTTAAGGTCAAGTCACTTGTAACACTTCAGGCAGCAAATGCCATGCTGAAAATAAAACTGAACCTTGGCTTGAGCACAGATGAAAGGTTTGGCATTTCAAGGGCTTCATTATGTTTATCACTTAGAATTTACAAATAAAACACTGCCAGCACATACATTAATACTTTATGGCAGCTTTTTGAGGCTGTATGTGCATATATACATACACCCACAAACCAGAATACATGTGTACATGTGGAGGCTTGTTCAAAGACAATAGTACCTTGTTAGCAGATAGTTAACCACAAGGGTGTCAGTCTTTGCAGCAGATGGGGGACAGAGCCGAGAAAGACGAGGACTGAGGAACACCTCCCCCTGCCTCGTGTGCGACGTGTCTTGCCAGAAGAAAAGAAACAAAGCCAGACAACCGCGCAGGTGGCCAGATGCTGATTGGTTGTGCGCTTTGCAACACTTGTGTTAAGAAAGTATAAAAAGAAGTCGGTTTGGAAATAAAGTTGTCTCACTCTGCACTCCAGACTGAGTCCGTTTCTTCACAAGGTGCAACAAATGGCGCCCAACGTGGGGCTCGAAGACTAGCTGTCTCTCCGGCTGCACCGCCCAGCTGAACTCCCGGGAATCACGCTGAAAGGAAGCGTAAGGATCAAGCTGAAAGGAAGCTTACTTTGTGTGCACACTAAAAGCCTCTTGAAAGGAAAGAGGTAAGCGGCTGGGAACTATGGGTTCATACCTAATGAAGGAACAAAAGGACGATTTAGAAGCTTCTCCTAAAAACTTGAAACCGCAAAGAAAAAAATTAGGTGAAGAAGAGCTGCAAAAGGTTCTTGCATGGGCTTCTAAAGACGATCCTTCGGTGAATAGTAAGAATGTTTTTAATCTGGAAAGATGGGACCAAATTGGGGTCCGACTGTGGGATAGTGCCACGCGCGGTGATAAGGCTGCTGCTAACCTGTTGCCACAATGGCGAGTTGTACTCGAAATATTGAAATCTCATAGTGGGTTGCAGTCGAACATAAATGACGGGATCGGGGCCCCTGCCATCCCCTCCGCGCCTCCTTTACCTCAATCGTGTCCTGATGAGAATCAGAAAAGAAAACGTGCTGCAAAAGCCTTTGCGGTACTGCCACCTGATGAACAGGACGATGATCCTTTTGGTCCGGGTCCTATTGACCCTGGAAAGGAGCCAGACCTATACCCCCCGGATCCTCACGATAAATGGGCCTCAGTAAAACGAGGAGCAAAACAGGCGGGGGATGTGGGCATGCTGAAAGCCTTTCCCGTTATCTGTGCACCAGACCAGAATCCGCGTTGGGAAGGTTTGTCGTATAATCTTATTAAGGACGTGCGACGTACGGTGACAGATCATGGCCTTGGCGCACCATATACCACCCACCTTATACAATCTCTTTGTGATTCTTCGGTTTTTACTCCCCATGATTTTAAAACCTTGTTTCGCCTCATTATGACTGATATGCAATACACGATGTGGGAATCGAAAATGAGAGAGCTTGCTCGAGCTCAGGGGGAGGAAAACCAGCGGCTGTCGAAAAAAGGTCCTTTACGGGCTGTTACTGTGGACGTGCTAATGGGGGAGGGCGATCACAGTGCTACAACAGCACAAGCAGAAATCCCCCCTGAGGGCTTGCAACAAGTTAAGGCACTTGCTCTCCGCGCCCTTAAGGCCGTTCCGGAGAGTGGTAAACAAAGACAACCTTTTGTTAGCATAAGACAAGATGCGAATGAGCCATATATGAAGTTTTTGGATCGGCTTAATGAGGCTCTGGAGAAACAAATTGATAATGAACAAGCACGAAGCTACATTTTTAAGCAACTAGCAGTTGAGAATGCTAACCCTGATTGCCAGAGAGTTTTGCGGCCACTAAAGGATCCTACTATTGATGACATGCTAAAAGCATGTATTAATGTCGGTACCAAACAGTATGAATATTCACTGATGGCCGAAACATTTGCAACAATGTCTATGAAAAAGCCATGTTTTGCTTGTGGCCAATTTGGGCATATTCGTAAATACTGTCCAAAAACGCAAGCAAACAAAGGAGGAGCGCCTGGACTATGTCCGCGCTGTCACAAAGGACAACACTATGCTAATCAGTGTCGATCAAAATTTGATAAGGAAGGTCGACCGCTAGCCCCTTCGGGAAACTTCAAGCGGAGCGCGGCGAGGGGTCGCGCCATGACGGCAAATCACCCCTCGGAGTGGCTCCCACCGGGAAGCAGCCGCCGCCTGTGCGCCCGCACAGGGGGCAGCGCCGGGGTGGACCTGGCCACCACAATAGAAGTGCTAATTACTGATACATCAGTTGTGCTAATTCCAACTGGTGTCCACAGCCCCCTGGGGCGAGGAATGGCAGCACTGTTAATTGGGCGATCTTCAACCACGAGACAAGGGCTGTTTGTGTGTTACCTGGAGTTGTCAATGCAGATTTCAAAGGAGAAATTAAGATAATGGTATGGACTCCGATACCACCCTGTACTGTGCCGATGGGAAGATATGGACGATATATTGATTGCTGCAGAGCAAAAGGAAACAGCAGAAGAGGCTCTGCATCAGATTACGCGAGCAGCATCAGCTGCAGGATTAAGAATTGCGGAAGATAAAGTACAGGAAAGTCCGCCTTGGCGATATTTAGGATGGAGAATTTCTGATCATCAAATTCGACCACAATCATTGACCTTAAAGACAGACATAAGGACTTTGAATGATCTTCAAAAACTTTTGGGAACTATTAATTGGATCCGTCCCTCCTTAGGAATTTCCACAGAAGAATTACATCCTCTATTTAAGCTCTTAGAAGGAGACACGAGTTTGACATCCTCAAGAAAGACATATGGGTAATTCTGGCCAATCAAATTTGACAGGACATGTTCTGTCTAGTAGGACAGCCTGTTGATGTTTGGCATATTTCGTTTATTGTTAGTGTGCCTGCTTTGTTTCTTGTTATGTGTTTAAGGATAGGTTGATCATTTAATTAAGTCATGGCTGTTCAAACAAAAACAAATAAAGAAGGGTGAGATGTGGAGGCTTGTTCAAAGACAATAGTACCTTGTTAGCAGATAGTTAACCACAAGGGTGTCAGTCTTTGCAGCAGATGGGGGACAGAGCCGAGAAAGACGAGGACTGAGGAACACCTCCCCCTGCCTCGTGTGCGACGTGTCTTGCCAGAAGAAAAGAAACAAAGCCAGACAACCGCGCAGGTGGCCAGATGCTGATTGGTTGTGCGCTTTGCAACACTTGTGTTAAGAAAGTATAAAAAGAAGTCGGTTTGGAAATAAAGTTGTCTCACTCTGCACTCCAGACTGAGTCCGTTTCTTCACAAGGTGCAACAAGTACATACATATATAAGTGTGCTTGTTGGGCACACGTGAGCATACACACACCAGAAGCATTTTAAAACGCAAAGATAAATGGCTTAACCTAACTTTAAATAGTGAAACACTATGAGACTTAAAAACCCTGGGCACCACAGAGCAGCTTAGGCAGGTCCCTTTCTCCAACCAGGGTAAGGGACTCAATGTTTCACAAGCAGGTCTCAGTATTTTGACGGAGGGCAGAAGTGCAATTGCCCAACTCAGTCTGCAGCTACTAACCTGGATGCTAAAGCACACGGGATACCTGGCCTGTTCCCAGGCTGCACCCCAGCAGCATGGAAGTCTCTCCCCATTTCGCTGCTGCCCTCAGGTCTTCACAGTGGGGCATGGGATGCAGTGAGGTGCCCACCGCCACCCCGCACAGCCCGGGTGCTGCTGGGCATCCAGCAGCAACACATGGCTTTGGCCGAGAGCTGCCTCTGCAGAGCACGCAGCACCCGTTCACACTAGAGCCTTCACAAATACGCCAATCGGCATGATATAGGCAAGACATTAACCCAGAGCACACACGTACATAGGAATAAAAGTGCTGGGGGAAGGTTCTGAAGCAATTTTGGGGCTGTCTTGAACAGAACATGCACCAGAACTGTTTTGCACAAGAAATTTCTGCATTCTTGCAAGCAAGAAACAGCAGATACCAGTGCAAAACAGGCCATATCTTAAGCAGGCAATAACTTGGGAAACAGTTAGTAAATATACCACCTTTATCTATATATCTTGATCTGAAAAACCAGTACTTATTCTGACATTTAACCCTCACAGTATCTCTTGAAACTTCGGGAGTTTTGTTCTTTTGGTTTTGTTTTTAAAGAAAATTGCCCGCTTTAACTCTCACAGTGTCTCTTGAAACTTTTTGGTTCTTTTTCTCAAGAAGATTGTCCACTTGAATTACACTTCGTCTGCAACAACAACAAAATGATTCAAGCATTTTTTTATACTTGTAACCGTCTATGAGCAGAAAAGGCAAGAATTCAAAGTTGAGGTTAAGTCTGCATCACCTGTTCTTTCCATAAAAATATACCTGACCCAATGAAGTCAAAATGCTTTTCCCATTTCCTAATGAAGACTGGAACTGGAAGCCAGACCATTTTGCTCATGCCTTCCACGTCCTTCTTCACCAACCTTCCTCCGCAGCTCCCCTCTGACAACCATATATTTAATTTCTGTATATTCACACACTGAGCAGTGGCACTGTAGTGAAGCTAAGCACCACAACACAAGACATCCACTGAGCTCCACACGGCCGACCTCCACAGGCCCCTTCCGCGAGCCGCGGCTCCTACACGGTGAGGTGGCCGAGCCCCACAGCGAGGCAGCGCGCTGGGCACCATGCCCACAGGAGCGCCGCCCGCCGAGCCTCTGCCTGGGCACCAGCAGGTATCGCTCACCCAGGGCACCCCATGCCCAACCGCACGCCTGCCGCAGCCCTGCGCAGCAGCGTGGCCGGGGCAGGAGCCGAGCGGGCCGCTCCGCAATGCCGAGGAGGAGGAGTGGGATGCTCAGAGCAGGAGGTTGCCAGGCAACCG
This sequence comes from Tinamus guttatus, assembly GCF_059628265.1. Taxonomy (NCBI): domain Eukaryota; kingdom Metazoa; phylum Chordata; class Aves; order Tinamiformes; family Tinamidae; genus Tinamus; species Tinamus guttatus. Next base: position 7,941,309 of record NW_028288745.1, on the reverse strand, counting down.
GCAGGAGCAGAGCAGCTGCCAGGGGCTGCCAGCGCCCGGGAGGCTCCCGCGCCCGCCACGCGCTGCCCAGGGCCGCGTCCCACCGCGCAGCACACGCTGCGTCCACCGCACCGCACCGCGCACGTGGCTGCGAACCCAGCATCCCACCGAGGAGGAGCAGGACCCGACCGCGCCGCGCACCTGGGTGCCACCACCCAGCCGGGAACCCCAGGCACCCTCCAGCCCCAAATGCCTCCTCCGGGTACCTGGTTGGGCCTGGCTGGGCAGGGGTGACAACCACACACGACTGCGCTGCTCACTCCTACAGGCGGCAGCTGCATTTAAGTGGATTGAGGTGCTCATGAGCCATGGTGCTATTTTGCCAAGCAGAATTTGTTGCCAGAAGTGTTTTAGCTCACCCAAGATGGACCTGCTAATTTTGGTCTATAATCTTCCATGAGGTTTTGCTAATCATGCTATAATTGTTACACTCAGCTAAAAGTTTACTACAATAAAACCACTCTAACAATGAAAGCACCAGAGAGAAATCTAAACAAAAACCACCAAACAGGAAAATTTGCTTCCTCCAGGATCACTCATCAAATGATACCATTAGACACAGCTACCAAGTTGGATCATTCATTTGATCATCAAGCCAAGCTACAAAGCAGTAACTTGAACATAGGATTACATATTAAACCTTCATTACAAGGCAACTAACACCAGGCATCTCAAGCAGAGAGACATTGTAGTAGCTGTAACATTTTGAAATAAAAGCTTGGGCAATAACAAAGTAGCTTCCTGACAAACTTCAGAGCCACATTAACAGAATCCCCCATGTACCTTAGTGGAATGCCCTGTGGTTTGTTTACACTATTCTTTATATTTCAATACTTGCTCTATTTCCCCATCAGAGAACTCCAGGCTTAGCTCCCAGGCAGGCCTTCAAGCCACCCCCTTTGCTATGTGCAGCTTCTCACTGGTCTGTTTGTACAGGAACAAGTGTGACAAACAAAATTTGTTTAATTTGCTGCCATAGTCTGTGCTCTGTAGCACCCAGACAGGATGCAGCCCCAGGACAGAAGAACCCCTCAGTGCTGCCAGACCTGTCACTTTGAACAGCATGGATACGGTTGCAAAATACTGTGTCCCTTGGGCTCAGGGCACTTTTTGGGCAATGTAAGTTCTCAGACAGGGCACAATCTTGCTCACCAGCATTGGCAGCTGCAGAGCAGTCTGCTTCTAGCTGCCAAGTGAGCCCAAAAGGAGCAGGCATCACGTGCCCCGGAGCGGCCGGAGCCGCCGCCACGTCCTGCTGAAGGTCAGTGCCCAGGGCAGTCAGGCCCCAGGAAACCCTCCCTCCCACCTTGGAGGTAACGCAGAGCATGAAGCTTCTGTCCACAGCAGGCAAGGGCAGCTTATCTGCACACACGGATTAAGCACACAAGAAAGAGCACAGGGCAAAGAGCAGCGCAGCAAACAGCAGCTTGCTGAAGTAAAAAAAATAAAGCTATGCAGATGGAGTATTTTATTAAAAAAAAATGTGTCACAGGAGTCACCTATGCATTCTAAAGCTAAGTGAAAATAAAGCTTGAGGCAGTTTCAATGATGGTAGTGCTCATTATATTACATATGTACATATTATAAATTTACCATGCTAATTCCCAGACTATTTCAGAGCACAGCTGCAACTCTTCACACTTCTTTACAAGCCAGATCTCAGTGATGATGTCTGACTCAGGGAAGGTCAGCTCTGAGCATCTCCAGCCTACTGCCCACCCACCCTGTAAGACCGACCACACTATGGCACACTATGGAGAAAGGCATGGTTGGGGGTGTGTTATTCAGCTTATTTACACTTATTTTTCTGACAGCAACTGTTTGGCAAAGCACCTCCCCGCTGGGGAAGCCCTCGGCAATGGAGGTTGGGCATTGAAAATCAAGGGAGGACCTGCCGTCCACCCGCCACCAAAGGACAGGGCTACAGGGACGAGGACCAAGCCCAGGTTTGCTGGCTGCATCGCAGCGCAAACAGATTGCCGAACACAGCGGGTGACTTATTGCCCAGGCGGATGTTTGTGCACGCTCTGCTCCAAAGGCCTGGAACGAGGAAAGGCTGGCTGGTATTTCTACCCGCAATCGGTCGCTCTGCACTTTGGCTGGAAAACAGTCAAGGAAGTTTGGGAAGCAATAAAAACAACAAAAGTATTTTGCTGTACTTAATATAACAGTGTTAAGTAATGTCATTGAGTTGTTGTCACTCTGCATGAACTAAAGCTGATTTATGACTATTCAGCAGCACAATTTTACTGTTTGCTAATGTCAGAATACTTCACCTGACAACTTTAATATAATCTTTAAAATAATTGTAGTTAACAAGCAATGATAGTGAGGAATTAGAAGGAAAAAAAAAACAAAAAAACAGAGAGACTTTCTCCCTCACAGTATCCTTGAAACAGGTATGCATCAAGTATATAACAATCCTCTGGAGGTTGTGTGTCCATTTAACAGTTTCATATTACAAGCTATTACAGGCAATGCTTTCCCCATACTTTAGATTCTGTGATAGAAATAGCCAGTTTGTGCATAGATGCAAAACCAAAAGCTTTCATAGTATCACATGAAAATCTACAGATATAGACAAATAAAAACCCAAGTTAAGTCCTTGCATGGCACATCTTAAAGTACGCACTTCTACTCCTGGCTCTTTTGCAACGAATTTTTCTTTCTTTTGACCTGCATTTCTGGACCCAAGGAATATTCCCAACACATTTTGTAAGGTTGGGCTAGATGTCACCTCCCTCATACAAAAAGTTTGGGTTAAGTAACATTTTTTAGAAATTATTTTAATCACAATATCCCTAGTTTTCCATAATTCTGAAAGCAAACTCTTAGAGGTAAAGTAATTTCAAAGGTTCTAAGTTAGTGTCACAGGCAAAAGATTTCACAGGTCACATGCCCAGGAAGAGCCACTACTGATTAAGGCAACCAAAGGGAACACAACTCATCAGGGAAAAACTTTCTGGATTTTTTTTTTTTTTAAAAAACAACTTGTTTTCAAAATTACTTTGATTTTAGTTTTACCTATGTGCACTGTGTTGTGTGAGAGGCAGATCATTGAGATAAATATGCTCATGAAATCATCTGATCAATACTTAGATTTTAGCCAAGCTATGTTGTCAGTGCCATTGATGGCCTTCTCTGCTCAACAACCAGATTGTTAAAAAAAATCTGCAATAATGCAGGCTTAGATAACATGCATTTTCTCTACTTCAAAGAAAAAACCCTATGCTTTTACAGAAAACATTCCTGGGTCTTTTACCAAAAGAGTCCCAAGAAAGCAAAAGAAAGGAATTGCAATCAGACTATTAGTAATTATTGACATATTCATCTGGGAGACAAGCATGCACTGACTAGTCAACGAGATGGGCAAAAGACAATACATCTAGTTAAAAGCCAAACACTTCCACTTGCTTGCTAACTGAAGAGCACCAAAACACAAACACAAGGCGGCACTGACCAAAGTTCATATTTTCAGAGGGAAACAAGCACTAGTCTCCAAAATTACATGGTGCCACATACAATGGCCAACACTTGATACTACAATAATATATTACTCTATTCTGAGTCATACTTATCTAGGTATACAAAGCAATTCTAACATCAGAAATACTTTTCCTAGAGAAATTAAAGGTAAGTGCCCAAAAGTCTGTAGTGCTAAAAAAAAACCCAAACTTTTCCCAACTTTTGACAACTTTTTTAAAAAAAACTACAGACAACTTCAAAAAAAAAATCCACTATTTGCTGCTCTCAAAACACCAAACTGATAAAACAGCAAGAGTACCGATCTCACACCAAAGTGTCTCCGTAATTTCCAGAGCCACCTCTGCGAACCAGCAGGTTTGCTCTTCCCACCTGTTCCACATCTCACCCCCAACAGGGATCCAAAAGTGTTTCCAGACCTCAGTCACAGGATAAGCCTGAGGCAGCCTGGTCCCATCCAGGCACCCCTAGCACCAGGGCCTGCAACCCTGTGTCCCGCACCGCAGCAGCACAGGCAGGACATGGCCTGCGGCCGGGCCGAGCAGCCGCGGCCATGGCCCTGCTGGGCGACACTGCCTCAGGCCCGGCAGGTGCAGCTGCTGTCACACCTCGCAGGTCCGCAGGGGGACAGCCCGGACCCGGAGGACTGCTGGGCCACCACCAGCAGCACCTGGGCCACCATCAGCAGCACCTGGGCTGCCACCACCGGCAGCCCCCAGTGGCCCGAGAGGCGCTCGCGGGTCTCCCTGCGGCCGGGGGCGCAGAGCGGCGCCCGGGCAGTCCCGGGGCAGCAGCGCAGGGCAGCGCCGCCGCTCCGGGCCAGGCAGCGCGGCGGGGCCGCCCGGGGCACTCGCCTCCTGCGCCCGGGCCGGGCCGGGCGGGCGCCGCCGCCCCTCGCCGCCAGCGCGGCCGCGGTACCTCAATATCCACCGGGTCCCGGCTCAGCGCACCCGCCATCGCGCCGCTGCCCGCGCGCCGGCCCCGCAGCGCGGCGGGGCGAGCGCAGGAGCGCGGGGCGGGGCCGCCCGGCAACGCCCACAGGGGCGGGCGGCCCCGGGCAGCGCCGCTCGCGCCCGGCCGCGGCCCCGCGCGTGGCGCAGCCGGCGGGGCGGGACGGGGCAGCCCGGCGCCGCCTCAGGGCCTTCCCGCCACCCGCGAGAGCGGAGCCATCGGGGTTACCCGCAGCCCTGGGAGCTCCCTGCACCTGAGGGGCCACGGTCCTCAGCACTGCTTCCGGCACCAACTGTCCCCTCCGCTCCCCATTCCTATCTTCCCTGTGTAATATATGGAAAAACAAGGTTATGACCCTTGTCCTCGAACACAAGCGGAGTTTCCTCAAGCCTCAGCACAGCCACATGACTAGCTGGTTACAGCCACCCTTGCACAGCAAGCACTGGAAGAGAGGTCAGAAGCACCCCCCTGCACTGCTAGCACTCATCCCAAGCATAACCAAAACCTTTGCTCCTGACCTACAGCAGTATATTGACTGTAAGAGTGCATTAGCCCCATAAGTAACTTTTAAAAAATATTTTCGTGGGTAGGAAAAAATGCAAAAGCTACAAAGCCATACAGCTTGCATTCTAGAGTAGCCCTTACCTTAGACAAGGTTAGCAGCAGCCACTGGATTCAGTGGTTTTCCTATTATGGATTACACCACTTTGAGGAACCTCAACTTTTTGAGAAGTGTCACATCACATTTTCTTGGTATCTTCAGGTTATAGGTCCTTCAATACAATCTGTGCCTACGGAGCAAAAGGCACCTGATACCAACCTTTTGCCCTGTGGAACTAGTGAAGAGTAAGAGCACTTAGATGCCACAGTAGTTTCTCCCTCCAAATGAAGCCGAGGTTATTCAGTCAGTAAGCAGAAGGCCAGAGAATGGGATTCACAGACAGTACCCTGCCTCAACTCACAATGTGCCTTTCTTGATAGGAAGGACATCCCTTACTAGCAGCCTCCTGGGAATCCATTTACTTGTATCCACACACCATGGCAGTCAGCCAGTCTGCATCAGCCTGCTGCAGTGGCCAGCTTCCCCCAGCAGGTCTGAAAGGCCTGCCTTTCCAGGGATCAGCCCCAGTGGAGCTTCCCCAATTCTGGAAGGCCTGCCTTTCCAGGGATCAGCCCCAGTGGAGCTTCCCCAGCTCTGGAAGGCCTGCCTTTCCAGGGATCAGCCCCGGTGGAGCTTCCCCAATTCTGGAAGGCCTGCCTTTCCAGGGATCAGCCCCAGTGGAGCTTCCCCAGCTCTGGAAGGCCTGCCTTTCCAGGGATCAGCCCCGGTGGAGCTTCCGCAGCATGGGGCAAGAGAAGCAAATCCATCAAACTAAATTTCTTGAACTAAATTTCGGGAAACATAGGAAGAGTAACCAGACATCATGTACAACACATGTCAGAATATTTAGTAGTATCACTTTTTCAGAACAGTAAGATTTTTTTTTTGAAGTGTTATGCAGCCTAAACATGTATTTTTCCTTCCAGAGGCTAAGCCTATAACTTTTCCTCAGCAGGGTTTTGAAAACAGCAGAAAAAACCCTGATGCTAAAGACCTAACTTTCACTTCTGGCATGAAACATTGTTGAGGGTTGGTTGAGTTACAGGCTTTTGAAAATTGCCATTAACCTTTGTGCCTTGTGCAGTTCAGGTAAAACTTGCTCACATGCCAACAAAATAATTGCATGTGAACTTTCTATAAAAGCTCCAGGCACTCGCTGCCACCACAGCAGCAACAGACACACGTTGGGACCTGCTGCCTTGCTGCGAGGGCAGGCAAGGGCAGGGTAGCAGGCAGCAAGGCCCTTCCCATTCACCACATGCTTCCAGGAACTCAACCCAGTCTAAAACAAAAGATTCCTCCTCCAGCCATTGCAGCAGCTAATCCGGGAGTTCAGAGGGTAAGCTTGTAGCTCTCAAAGTTCAGCATTCAAATGCTGACAGTGATGCATTAGAGAGCTTAGAGGACCCAGTACACTGCCATATAATGCAAGCAACTTTCCACTCCTCCCCCCATGCCCCCACTCAAAAGTACTTTTAAGTAATACCAGCTCAAGCACTGCAAGCAGCAGTAGAGTGGTGAGGATTTCCCCAGGATAGAGCAAGTCAGAGCAAAGCTTGAAGACATGACTGCACTGGTGCCCCCTCTGGGTCCTGACCTCCAAGGAGCTCTCTGCAGGGCATCTGCCCTGCACTGGTGTCAAGGAAGGAGCAAGAGTAGGTGCATGAGGGAGGTTTCACCATCCTGCTTCTGAAAGGTGCATTGGGATGTGTGGCTGGAGAGGCAAATAGCCACAGCACAGCCCTGCCACCCTCATGCTAACCTAACCCATGGGGATCTCATTTCAAAATTAACTTGAAGTCTTGCTCTCACTGCTTCTTCCAGTGGTATTGATGTGAAAGAGAAAATGTGTAGTTACAACTTCATGCATTTCTTCGCCAATTGAGGGAAAATGCTTAAACACTCATTAATGAATTTAAATGTTAAGTCTTGCTTATCTGTTGCTTTACAATTGGATTTGCAGTGCTCTTCAGGAGAGCCACATAGAATAGACCAAGGCAGGCCATAGTACCAGAGTTTGAAATGGGCTTGAACTGTGGAATATATAAAATACATAATATATATAAAATTAAATTCTGTTAGAGAAGTAGGAGAGCAAAAAAATGAACCCATGACCCTTAGTTTGACATAGCCTTTGGGCCTGGAATTGTAAAGCAGAAATAGATGAATAAATAACAAAATGGTCACCATGTGGGCTTTGATAAGTGTCCAAATGCATTTAAAACTAAAATGAACTGTTCCTTAGCAAGTCCACTAATTTATTCCAGCCATCTGTGGCAGTATAAACAAAAGCTTATCCCTAAACTGCTTTATAATTTTTTAGATGTAGCACCAACCAGAAGTTTTAACATGATCATCTTGGGAGAAAAAAGTAAGCAAGAACCCCCCCGCATTTTCACACTGCAAACATCTTTTGATAATCACTATCATGCAATTCAAAGAAATAATAAAAAGTAAAACTTGTTTCTGGCACAGCACTATGTTTTCCTATTTAAATGCCACCAAATGTTTCTTTGGATATTTTGGGGGATGGAAAAAAAAATCTGGCTCACTTTCCCCTACCCTCAGTCCCCAGTAATGACATCTGTATACAAATCCTATATTTATTACAAAGCTTGAGCACTGACGGCTAAGCAAATATCCTGGGTTTGCACTGATTTGAGAGACTTCTCTGTATCTGCCTCTTTGTTGTTGTTCCCTGCTGTGCTTCTCATGTTGCTGGACCTCAGGGAGACAGAATAGTCAGCAAGCCTGAGTGTTTATAGTCTAAAACATACATACACTCTACCCCAGATAAAAGCCCTTACATATCCCATAGTTTAAAATAGGATTTGTAGGTGTTTAGTCTCCTCCTCCTCAGTTCCATCCTGCTTGATAAGAGTATCTTGCACTTCATTTTAGACATCCTGAAGAGCCACTCAGCTATATCAGACCAAATGATCTTTTCTGGGCAAAACAAAATGCAGCCCACCACAGTGCAGAATTACTGGGTATAACCACAGTCTCCAGTGACACAGCACAGGGTGGTGGAAGGACAGTCACATTCACCCTCTTCAGCACTGGGTGCTGGAAGCAAAAGATGCCTCCTACCAGACAAGTAGGTGTCTGGGGCAATCATGGAGAAAAATAAAGGTCTTCTGAAGGATGCGACCATTTGCACATATGGAGGCCCAGTACTATCTGGGTCTGCTGCATTTCCTGTGCCAACAAGTATCTGACAAGGGTCAGGTTTCCCTCTTGAATGAGACTTGGTCCAGAGCCATTTCACTGGGCAGCAGAAATAGGACAAAATCATGTGTTCATCCAAGTTTAAAAATGCCCGCAGATGTCAGCTAGCTTGCTTCTGAGCAAAATCCCCTTCCAATCCTCTCTGCCTTTCATACAGGGAAAGTTTCCAAGTCTCCAAGAAGTCAGACTCAAAAACTATTAAAAAAAGGATTTTCTACATACCTAGCTTTTAGCAACAGCCAGTATTTCTCTGTTCAGGTAAATATTAGAGGCTGACTTGCCGCTTTAAATTGCACAAAATGAACTACTTGATTTTTTTTTTTTTTTTTTTTTTTGTAAGAGAAAAAGATCAGGCTTGTTTTTTCCTAAAGGAAATAGATGGAAGCTCAATGTCCCTGTAAATAATTACGACTCATCTTTCACCTCATTACATCTATTCCCATGGATGCAATCCCAGCCATATTTAGTGACCAGCTACAGTAGTTTTAAGCTAGGTTAATATCTTTCTAAAGCCTTCAGCTATGTCCTGTGCCCAGAGAGAAATCTGACAATACCACAGAATCTATTATTAAAGTACTTATGAAAGAAAAACATGCAACTAGTAGGTACTAGACACTAGTGCACTGTAAGGCAATTTGGTAGACAGGTTAACTAGAGAAATCTTAGTTTTAACAGGAAAGAAAGCAAGGGTAAAGAGTCACCTCATCTGATTTTGTAATGCAAATATTTTCCTTCTATCTCACATACAACACAGCAGTCCATAAGGATTGTCTGCTTGCTTGGAGGTGACAATTTACGCATAATACCAGTTATTTAGCCATGTCAGGGCACATAATAGCTTTATATTAAAAAGGTATCTTCCCACTTAGAGATATTATAGTATACAAAAATTACACTTTTTTGTTACCTAAATATATACTGGATTGTCACTAAAATACTGAAGCTTTCTTCCTTTACCAGTGTTCAATACAAATAGTATACAGCACTCTGCCCGTTTTTCACCCAACCCTTTGTATGCCTGCAAATTAGCTCCATATAGAAGATGCCATTAACTTGCAAATGATCCATTTACATTGCCCTGTGAGTACAGCGGCCGTGGTCATGTACACAATGAAACATATTGCTGCTACTGTAGGACTTGGAGTTAAAAGATTGGAAGCTGAAAATTACTTTCAGAGCAGAGGCTGTACTTTTCTCAAGGTCTTTGCAGCACTCACTATAACAGACTCCAGGTAGGACCAGGCTTCTGAACACAATTATAAAACCCAGCTACAATAACAGGCACAGCTAAGTAGCTTGCATATTTTGTTTAAAATCAGGACCAGGTCATACAATGAAATATCGTATGGAAAACACTTTAAATGAGAACTGTTCTGTGGTGCTTAATGCTGAATTAACAGTAGTTGGAGGTAAAGTGGTGCTTGGCATAGAAATATGAAGTAGAAGCCCAAACCACCAGCACTAGCTAGGGAAGGTTACAGTAAAGTAGTGATGGGCCTGAGAGTCTCTGCCAAAACCCCACCCCAACTTTGGTGTCAAAAAAACATTAGCTCCTTGCCAAAGTTAATAAGAGGAACTTACTCCATGTGTTAGAGTACTTTGTATCTTTACATGCTGCAAACACACATTTCACTTGGCTGACTGTTTAATTACCATTCATAAAAGTTTAGCTGGACCCACAAAAATGTTAATGCAAAAATCACAAGGTTACACACTGATGTGCACATATAGCACTCCTTAATGCTAAGAGGCAGAGTTTTCTAGGCAGGTGAGAACACACACTGTGCCTTAACAGCTATTTCTAGATATTGAACATTATTTCTGCTAATGTTTTGTCAGCATTTGCAAAAAGACAGCAACTTTTCACTACCACACCAGCTCAAGTCCAGATTGACAGGAGGCCTGGTCAGTAGACAAGCTGATCATTTCATTCCAACTCCAAACAAGAAAGCATCTGCAGAAGAAGCCTACCCTTTCAACCAAGGTAGATGAAAGCAGAAATAAAAATAACCATCATTACATTATTTTGTCCTCAGTTGCACATTCTGACTTGACTTCACATTTCAAATCAATACATCTTTTTCTCTGTAGCTTCCATCAAATAGGGGAAGGACACAAACTTAAGTTGTCCACTTTCAAGGAATCAGGAATTTCCTGATTCTATCCAAGACCTGCTTGGAAAAGAGCTGACTTTTTCTACTTGGAAGTGGCTGTTGCAATAAACTGTTATATAAGATGAAGGAAGAGCAGCCACATTCTCACTACCCAACCAGAGAACTGATGCTCAGGTGTATAAATGACACTGGAGTGTATCCCTGCATCCTTGCTAAACTGTTAGGCTGGTGGCAAGCTGATCATCTATCTTGAACTGTTTTGAGCTCATTCCAGAGGCCTATTTCACCACTTCACAATCATCAATAATTATTGCTTTCTTGGCAAGGTGGAATAGAAATTAATTCCTAGCTGAGATCCCTGCAAAATGTGGGCCAGACATTAACTCACAGTTACCCTAGACTAGGATAGCAATTGTCAATAGGACAAACAGCCCATATCATTATTTTCTCTAATTTAATCAAGGTCATATTAGATCACTACAAACCAAGCAGAGTCAATTTGATAAAAAAAATCTTTCCGAGTTAAATCAGTTTCCTTCTGGAAATTAACCCTTTATTACAAGCCTTATCCATCAACACAGACTTATTTCTACTGAATATGCTATATGCAATGAGACACACCATGCTTTCAGAAATATATCTTCCACCAAATAAAATAAATCTAGACAATCTCATGCTTAATTTTCTAGAATTTGATGAGATCCAAAAAGTCTTGCTTTTGTTTCCTCCAAAATCATGTTTGCTATCTTTCTAGCATTCTTTACCTACCGCAATACCAATCCGCCTGGCAGCTTTTGTAAGCAGATCTCTTGCAGACACCATGCCCTTATTTTGTCATCTGGTCTTTTATCCATGTTTATTTTTTTCCATATATTTTACTTAAAGGTCTGAAAAAGGAACACTTTCACAGAAGAGTCTGAAACACACACCCACCGCAAAAAAAAAAAAAAGTTTTTTGCTGGGTGCAGTTTACCTCATGCAAAGCTAGATCTTAGGCTGCAACTGTTACAGCATTTCTGGAGGTGTCCATTCAACTGCTTACACAAACAGGCCCTGAAGGGTGTGCTTGCTATTCCAGTCATACCCACCCCAAGTTCATCCTTAAAATAATGTTCAGGAGAGCTTCTTCCCCAAATTATGATTATTACTTTTCTTACAGCAGCTTCTAGATGTCCAAAACATTACTTTTTCAAGCTGCATAATCTCATGCTGTGACCATGCCTTGCTAAGCTGCATCCCAGCTTCCAGCAGAAATGCCTCAGATGGATGACAGCTACCGTAGAAACAGGTGACATCTACCCAGCCAGGACTTGTGGAGGAGAGGAAGGTACAGACACAGCCCTCCTAGTCTACACAACAAATGCCTTCTTCAGTCTTTCTAAAAAGTTGAAAGATCCCTCCCACATGCTTCAAAACACTTTGATATCATCTATAGCCAAAACATTTTTTAAAAGCTTGTCAGCTACTGATGAGATTGTACATATATGCACACTTGTCATTTCACACTTATTGCAGAGAGCCTATATCATTGGCACTGGATACACTCCTTATATGTCTGAAGGAATCATAACATCAGAGGACGTTAAAGGCCTGTTAGTTTTCATTCGTTTTCCCAATCACAAAAGAAATCAATGATAATCCTATAAATAAAGCTATTGTAAATACCAAAGTGAACAGAGCTATGACAATTAACATCAGCTAAGGAGCTCCTGCTCCCCACTGCCAGCCCTGCAGTTGAACCACATTGCAACAGACTGGCTGTCCCATCTGTTTGCTATGCTTATTTGTTATTCTCCCATCATATACTCAAACTGCCAGATCTGCTTTTGGGTTATATGCTTTACAAGTACATATCAGCCATTCAAAGATGAAGGCCCCTATTAAAGCCATAGGAGCACAATTTACCTTGGACCTGATTTTGCATCGCTTGAGTAATGCAACCCTGAGCGAGTGCAGCTCAGTGCAGATGCAGGCTGTGGCTATGAAGGACAAGCCTTAACTGGGGCTAGATACCTTCAAGAGGACACAGGCTCTGCCAGGGCAAGACATACTTGGTCTCGCTTTTTCCTTCCAAGTCTGAACCTCCACCTCACACTACTTCCACAGAACAAAATGAAGAAGGACCTACTGGACTAGAAATATTTATGAACAAGTGTAGCATCAAAGTGTGCCTGGAATAGGACTAATGCTCTTCAAGTTATGACCATGATAAAACCTATACAGATTTGCAATTTTTTTTAAGCTGAAATAGAACATTGTGGAACACCAAACATATAGAAACTTTATCCAAATCATAGTTAAAAATTGTGGTATACAACTAAAAACCCATAGCTTTAATTTATAATACATTATTTTAAGATATCTGTGGATTATTTTTAATTTCAGAATAAGTTATTGCGCTATCTTCCAACTACAAAATGTAGTATTTTACCACTAAGATATGATTAGCTACTAGTTCAAAATTTGAAAATCTGTATACCAGTGAATTTGTAATTCCCTTATGCCCATGGTTGAAGAGATTTTTTTTCAAAGCATATCTAATATTGCAGAAAGTCTGTCTAGGTGTTTGATGATAATTAGCTAGAAAATTAGGCTACTAGGAATGTTATTCATCAGAATACCATCAAGTCCTGGGAAGCTTGCAAGCCTCCATCGGAAAGTTTCTCAGAGGCAAGCTACTCAGTTGCATCAGGTTTAAATTACATAAAGTATTGATTAAAGTCTTTCTCAATTAACTTTTTACAACTTAAAAGGCAAACCAGATCATTCATGTTCCTGCTATTTAAGGAGAACATTTAGAGGCAGATTCTCCTCTGTACTAGGAATCATTTGTGCTACTGCATTGCAGCTGAGAGCAGCAGCTAACCCTAGGCTAATGGCTGCTCTCATACTCTGACCCTGCAAGCCTCAAAACATGGGTGGGATTTCCCTGCAGCTCAGATTTTCAGCTGTACATTGCCTTATTCATAGCAGGAGAAAAGGAAGCAAGGGGCAATTACACACAGCAAGCTCAGTACTAAGTACTAAAACTTCTTTGAATACTCCTACAGCATGAACTTCACACTCTTCAGCTTAAATATCTAAGGCAGAAAATATTTAACTTATTGCAGAATTCTATAGGCTTGCCAACATTATCATTTGCTCATTATCCATCATGTCTGCAGTTGCAAAATCAAAACAGGGTGCATACTCATAAATCAAAAAAATGCATTGATGGAACATTGAGGGGTTAATTTTTCCAGTCATTCCTCTCTAGCTGCATTAAAGTTGCATATCTTCCAGTGAAGGAAGCCTTAAGCCATCTCAAGAAAGGGTGCAAATAGTTTCTCATCAGATGACACATGAGGAAGCTGCTGCTTATGTCAGGAGTCTACTGAAACACTCACATTAAGATTTTTATTTCATCTGCTTGTTGGGAGGACTCCAAATAGCCACTGGCACCACAAGCAGCTGGGACAACCAACCTCAAGGAGTATTTAGAGGGCTGTGCTGTGTGAGCAAAGACTCTAGAACATAAAAGTGGCCATTGCTACATTACATATAGTATCAGTATTATATTAAAAAGTCTCCAGAAGTTGCTGTCAAGTAGCCACTGAAGCAGTCAGAAGGAAGAAACCATCTAGATTAAAGATTAACTAAACTAAATGGAGTTTAGCCCAAGTACAGTTTTACCCAACAAGCTCAGGCTTTGTCAGCAAGCAAAAGCCCCCAGGGCTGTGCCTGGAGAGCCCGAGGCACTGCTGGATGCTCCACAGGGCAGAGTGCTACATCCACAGCAGAAGCTAAACCCTCATCAATACCCTCTCAAAATAGACCTTTAAAATTATCACAAACAGATTGCAGATCTATTTTTATTACAGATAATTCCACCAACAGAATCAAGTGTGTTTCCTGGTTTTGATTATATACAGCAGTTCAATATTTATTTAAAATTCATCATATGTAAACTTGAGGTATTTGCATTTCTTCCACAGAAAACAACATGAAACTGAATATGGGAAGTGAAGAAAGGCATTCAGAATAAAAAAAAAATGGACAGAGTTCTAGTATGCAACACCTTGATACTTATCTAAGGAGTTGAGTATCTGAAGTTCCTATTAAAAAACACTTCTACTCCCCAGTAATTTTGTTGTTGCTATGCTTTCTCAAACAGACTCTACCTATGTTCAGAGCACAGATATCCTAAATTAAACAAGTTAGCCCCAAGACACAACAGCAGCATTAAGCTATTATACCTGCTTTTTTCTTCCTACCTCCACATCAGCAGAGCCAGAGGATGTTTTGCAAAGAAAGAAGCATGGGAGGACATATAAATAACCAGAGCATGCCTTATGTTTCTTCTTAATTTTCTTCTAAGTCTTTGCTACATGCTGTCACACTTCCCCTTCCTCTTTTCATTCCATTTTTACTATTTCTGAAAGTTGCTCAGACCTTTTTTGAAGTGCCACAGGCAAACCCCTGGGGCTGTGCATGCTTATGCCTTCCCAGATTGTCTTTAATACTCTTTTCCCTTGTTTTGTTGTTCCCTGCCCTTATCCGCCCCTCTACCACCTGTTCTTCATCCCCTCTTCTCACTTGCCATTTTACCATGTGGAGTTTTTTTCCCATTTGAGTCTGTTACAGTATTAGCAGCCTCATTCATTCTTATTTCCCTGATAAATTGCGTACTTTTGAGCATAAAGTCAATCTAGTTTTGTTACTTTTCAAGCATACAATGGCTGCTTTTGTAGAGCTTATGGTAAATAACAGCCTGCAGGACACAAAGCAGACTTTTAAACCAAAGTGAATCTTAAGATGTTAAGGAGAATAGTCATCTTCTGTCTGATTGATCCTGAGTCTTAGGAGATGGTCTACATCTGCTACAAGTTGGAATTATCCTTCTGCTTGGAGAAAAGCCAGAGCACTGAAAGAGGGGAAAAAAGCAAAGCCTCAGGACCAAACATCCTTCTGATAAAGATGCTTTGGATGTAACAAAATTAATCATATTACAGTGCTGAATAGATTAATGGTTCCCTCCGCCCAGCCTATCTAGGTGCCTTCACAGTTTCCAGGTAATTATGGAAAAAAGCAAGCATGCTAGCAGGGGGGAATATTTTTTTCTTTATCCCTCCACCACAACTTCAGTGGATGAGCTTTAAAAATAATGTGTTTCATATCTAGCTATTCTGCTCTGTTACATTTCACCTCACATTAGCTTGTATGCTACCGCAGGGTGCAAAGTTGCTATAAGGTAACACACCATGCTGAACCTTTTTTTTATTTTTTTTCCCCATGGGAAAGTACAACAGCACATTCTAAAATGTTAAAGAACACGAACACCGGGCGTATCTATGACTTCCTTTCTTATTATTTGGATAGCTTCACATCTTCCTTATTATTGCCTGTTCAGGAAGCAGCGAACAAGTCCTTTTAGCAAGAAGGAGATAAGGCAGGAAGGGAAGGTGATTAGAATGGGACATTAACAGGCCAGCTCCTCAGCAGCTGGAAGTCAGCATTGGCTCTACTGAAATCAGCACAAATCAACGCTAAGAATTTGGCCCAACACTGGCAGATAGAGCCAGAAATAAAATCAAAAGAGACTGATCAAAGAGATTTTCAGGAACCAATTGATAACTAAATTAAACAGGAGAATAACTGTGACAAGCATGCTTGGGCACAACAGAATGAAAAAAAAAATAAACACAAGAAGAGTAAGTCACTTTCTTCCATTTCCTCAAAAAGACTTATTGTCATAAATAGTTCTCAACTGAGGTGGGGGAAACGCTAAACTTTTTCTCTGGGAGCTTCTTGTTACATGCACTGTCAGAGAAACAGCACTCTAATCAAAGGTATATGGGGAGCATGAAACCCCAGGCCATTTAAATCAGTGACAAAACTCACCTCTGTAATTAAAGACTCCAAATTAGAGAGATTTCAGCAGAAGCTAAAGAGCTGCTCAAGGTGGTCCCAGCTCCACAGGGCACCATCTTCCTTCCAGTAACTCATCCTAGCACAAGAGAATGGGGATCTAGCAAAAAGCTCTTCCCCTTTCCCATGGGCTCTATAAACCTTCTGCCCCTGCTAGGCACCATCTGATTTAATTGAGAACAGGTGATCCTAATTAGGCAAATCTAGCTCCAATTGAGACCAGGTGTGGCAATACCGATCCCAAGCAGCAACACAGCAGCTTGCAGATTTGCTCTGGCCTTGCCCTCTTCTGAGGTGGATTAGGTGACATGACTGAGAATGACAGGAGTTTCATTTTTCTTTCTTGGTTATTTGAAAATTATACAACAGGAGCAGATATGTCCCGACCCTGTGCTCTCCCCTCACAGCCTGCCCTTTGAGATGAGAGCTTTGGGCTCCGAGGTGGTGTGCGATGTGCGTGCAATGCAGCAGTGTGTATTCCATGTTCAGCACCACTAAAGGCAGCCTGGCCAGTGCTAGGTCACGCACAGGTAACGGGGGGCGGCCACCACTGCGAGTCTGAGAGACGTGGTGCAGCTGCCCCCTGTTTTATTCCTAAACCTTGCTCAGAAGCCAGGGGAATTACGTGAGTCACACTGTGCCCCTGCAACTGCGCAGTGAGGTGGCACCCGTGTCCTCCTCCTCCAGCTCGTTAGGGTCTTCTTATTCACCATGCATCATAGTAAATACCATGATGGAGCCCATCATAATTTATTGCCCCTTCTGTCTTTGTGTTTGACTCCATAAACAGTGCCTAAGAGCTTCTTTTTGCCATCTTTATACTATAGTCATTTTAGGCAAATGGCTAAACGTAAGTGAAACATTTTTAAGGATAGCAAGAAGACCTTTTTATTTCACATATCATAGCAGCAATATTTTCACCAACTGCTTCTTGTAATCTCATAGATTTAGTCATGGTTGTGCTCGTATACGCAGTATACCACAATAGCAGAAACATGCAGGTTTTTAACTCTTGCTGCTCTCAGCATGTAAAAGAGTGTGATCCCTGATAATTTCATGTGTAAACTGAACAGACCTCCCATGCAAATGTGATCCCTCTTAGGTGAGAGTTTCATTTCTAGATGCTCTGTGAGAGGATATTTCAAATGCAATTGTCATTAAGACCCTGGGAATGCAGAGCCACGCTTGCCCCATCCACCCAGCCTTCAAGAGGCTGCTGCACGCCAGGCAATTGAGAGGGTCTCGGTACATAATTACAAATGATCCCTCGTGCCTGTGCTTGTCCTGTGCTTTATTTTTTCATTTAAAGAATATTTGATACATTATCATGGAATGACACTGTTCATCTGCCATCTTTAGCATATACAGAAAGTGTGAGTTGGGGCTTTCTAATAAATGCCGTAAAATGGATTTCTTAAGCAGAATAATGTGTTATCTATGGGTAATTTCCCATGAAAATAGAGACTATAATTCTGATTAGACATGGATATTATCTTTTCCAGTATCTTTCTGTCGATGCACTGATTCAGCCACCATTTAGACCCCAAGGTCAGGACTGCTCATAAGTCCAATTGATTTCAAAGTTGAATGTCTGCCCAAGATTTAACACAACGAGAAATGCTTACCTAAATCAATTTCTTTAAGTTTGCATGTAAGTGCTCTTTTGAAACAGGGCCTAAAACAAGTAACAAATCAGGAAAGATAATGAGTTTGGGCCAAATATGGAGGAGTATTTAAGTTGCCTAAACACATATAAAGAGGCATAAAACATCATTGTTACCTGGATTTGAACCAAGATCTCCAAATATTATTTATTTCATTTCTTTTGGTTTATAGATTCAATCTGAGTGGTGAGACAGGTTGCCTGCACCTGCGCATGCGCAGAGCATGTGCCCAGGCCCCGGAGATGCGCAGGGCTCTGCAGCCCGCAGCCTCAGAGCTGAAATAGCGTGTGCTGTGCAGTGTCTTTCAGCAGAAGGTGAGTTTGAGTTTCTATATAAAGCGAGTGGAAAGTCATCCTAACCAATATGGGAGATTATGAATTTGACAGAGCACAGTGTAGATTGAAATGGTTTTAATCATTACCCCTTATTTTAATTACTACTTGACACATTATCTCTATTGTCCTTCTACAAGTCTTCCTTTTGAATGAAATATTAAAGGCGAGTTACAGCTGAATATATATGCAGTCTGCAAAGAAAACGACTTTGAACAATTTGAAATGATTTATTGTCCACATTTCTTTATGAATATTTATTTTGCCATAGTGAAAGCAATTCAATAAAGAGAAAAGTTGAGGACCAGTTAACTGAACATTTGCATACCCTAATGGTTAAAAAAAAAAGGAAGGGAAAATAATGTGGTGCATTAGAATGATGTTAATGCTATTTTTCCTGTTTCCTGGAGTTAATCCCAAATATTGCATGCATGAAAGTAAAGAGCTAAAGCTGAGACTCATCAGACTTTGGCACCTGAAGAGGAGATAATAAAAAGCCTGCAGATAAGTATTCCTAACTTTTATATATTTCCATTCAGAACATATAATCCCAGTCCTCATCTTGCCAGGATCAGGGATCCCTTATTTCCTAATACTCCTTAGAAAAGTGGCAAATATCCTGGGCCATCAAGAGGAGTGTTTTACCATGTAAGACATTTCGTATTTAGGCATGGGTACATGTACTAAATGCAGGATCACACATACGCAGCACAAAGATGCTGTTCTGCATCGAGAAACAAATCATGGGATTGAATTAATTCCCTAGGCCAAAAAGCATCATGCATTAGACTTAAAATGAACTTTGCTCCTCAGAACTTCTTGGTAGTATTCTGATACCAAGTCACAGATGGCCCCTTGACAGATTTTTATTTATTTTCTTTATTCCTTTTTTATTTTTTTTAAAGCAGGACTGTTGCTGCTGGAGAATTCAAATGCAAATGGAGATATTCATAAGAACAGCTTCATAAGGATGCTCGGCTGATTGGTTTTTAGAACTCAAACTGAGAAATATGTTGCATGCAGAATTTAGAAAAGGATAAATGTGAAACATAATAACTTTAGAGAAGGATGCTTAGAGCAGTAAAACAGACTTTGGACAAATGCATTCATTCTCTGTGCCTCAATTTTCATTTCTTTGAAGCTATAAGAATAATGATGATTATTATTATTATTGTTTGTAGTAATTATTATTATTATCTACCTGAAAGCAAGCTGTGAGGCTAATTCATTAATATTTTCAAATTATTTTGTGATCCTCAACTGGAATGTGCCCTGGAAGTTCTAAATATTATAATTTGCTCTGTATGCCTATTTAATTTTGCTCTGGAGGAAAAAAACACGCTTAATGTGTTGCTCTATTTACCCGTGTCTAAATTCCACACTCACAAACTCTAGCAGTTGAGCTTTCCTCCCGAGCTTTGAAGTTAACAGCAGGCACCTCGTACATTATTGTATATTTTGCTCATTTCTCCCTCTTCTCTCCCTGCGTTTTCCCAGTACCTAGACAGGATGTGACACGGCCTGGGTTTCGTTACTCCCCGTGCAGGTGCAGAGCAGGGGTTTACACCGGGTTTTACCTTCTTGAAGCTGGTGCTGGCAGCGGCGCTGGGGATCCCGGGGCCCTCGCGGCCCCAGCACCGCACGGCCCCGCGCGGGGAACCCGGGCCGGCATCACCAGGGGCTTGTGCAGATCGTTTCCTCCAGCGCTTCAGGAACGTAGCACATATCAGCTGCTGTCAGCTGCTATTTGAATGCTCCGAGCAAGCATCAAAACAAATTACTTGAATTAAATGACTTGCGGGGGGGGAGACGTATTTTTCCTATTAGCTTATGGAGAAAGAAAAAAAAATGGTCTGGAATTTAAATGAAGATAAGAAATAATGAGTAAATGAGGAGGGTGTGCAGAGCAACGGGCCTTGCTGCTGCGCTTGGCTGGGTCGACCTGGCTCCTTGCAGCAGCCTCAGCCGGAAGGGCTGCGCGGGTGCCCCGACATCCCGGGAAGCGCCGCTCCGGGGGCCCGGCAGGACCCGGGAGCTGGTGGGAGCTGGCGGGGAGCAGAGCTGTGAGGATCCCGCCGCGCTCTCCACGCGGTGGCACCTTCCCCATCCACGGACCAGGGTCAGGTCCTTGGGACCCCTCCGAGTTCTCGCGGAATCAGCTCTATCATTTTCCTTTTACATTTTTCTTCTTCTCTTCAGTAGAGCCATCGGTATTTAGCTGATTGTAGGGAATATATTTACATACTCAGTTTGGCAGTAGGACATAGTTCTTAAATCATCTAAGATAAATACTTTTAATTAAGCAAATGTCCTTCTCAATTCACTGTGGACAATCTCATCATAATGGGCATTACTTCTGCATGCTAAATCTTAATCTTCACCAGTACTGAAGGCAATGCTCAGAACTACTATAAAAATATAGGCTTACCGTAATATTGCCAGCATAAAGCTGCCAGCTTTTATATTCATTAATCCGATGACAACAGACCCATGTCTGCAAATTTTACTACAAATCAGCATTCTTATCAGATATGTATATGAGATCAAATACATGCTGGCATATTATTTGCAGATTTTATTAAAAAGTTAAATTGGGATTATCACAAACTCTCTTCAGATTCCTTAATAATAATAATAATAAAGTTAAAATCTAATGAGATTTCCTGGAAGCATTTTAAAAGGTTGCAGTAGCAGCAGTAAAGTCAGCAGGCACCATTCAGCACAAGAAAGTATTTACTGATCAGAAGATGAATGCTTCTTCCCCCAGAGTTTAACCATTTTACATTACAGGGATTTTCAGGAGAGAGAGAGGCAGAGGGAAAGCAGGCAAGCAAGCAAGCAAAACTCCAAGACAAAGCCCTCTTCACCTAGAACATCGTATGTGTTCTTCAAATTCCTGGGCAGGCTGCTTAGCACAAGTGGGTCCTGGTTTCGGCTGGTCCTCTGGGCGTATTATGCAAAAAAAAAAAAAAAAAAAAAAGAGAGAAAAATTAATAGCTAATAGCAGCAGCAATGGTTAGTTTTGTGTGTGAACAAGTGAACAATAGGATCCTAATGGAGGAGAGGCCTCTCTGCTGAGGTGCTTTTTCATCTGCTAGTGGAGTTTTCTCTTTCTGTGCTCAGCTGGAGAGGAAACTGCCTTTTTAAATCAGACAAAACTTATCATATAAAATGGAACACATCTTTGATTATACTGAGTACTATCTTGTCTATAATTTACCCTTGCTGCTGTAAAGGACACAACATGATTAAGTTGAGAAATGATAGACTGAACATTATATGTCGGGATGGAGAAAGATATTTCCTATCTAAGTAGGAAATGATCATCAACAAAACAACGAAAATCTACACAAAAATGTTGTGGCATACAATAAACAAGCCACCCTGCTGCTGTCTTATATTAAATTGTTGCTCTGCTTGCTCAGATTGCAGCAGCAACTGCTCTTGCAGCCTACAATATTTTTTGTTTTTAAAGAAGTACAAACTGTCCTGATTTTTTAACGACGTGGCTATCTTTCTTTTCCTCCACGAGCGCATATGCTGCACCGTGCGCTCGGGCTGCCAGCTCTTTTGTGCCTCACGGGGGGAGCCCGGATCCTCCCAGCGACGTTCCTCAAATTGTAGCTCTGTGCTGTGTATTTTCCTGGAACCGCTAAAAACATTGCTACTTTACTTAATAACAATATTTAGCCGTACTATATATCATTTTTCCTCGGTTATACACGGGGTGCCCCACACACAGGGCACAGGGTCAGCATCCCCATTTTACAGGCGGGGAAGCCAAGACGTTGCATTTGGCAGCGATTCCCCAGCGTGAGCCGCAATCCACTCGGAGAAGTCGGCTCCGAGGCCTCTCCAGCTCCAGGTTTATTCCTCAGTATCCACGGCTGCTTTTCCCTTTGATGTGGCCACCTGCAGCTCTGTGGCCTCCCAGCCGTCGCGCGCGGTGGTCACAGCAGAGCCAGCTGCTTTTCTGAGAGCAAATTCAGACGCTGCAGGAAGCAATGAGAGAAATCACCCCGGTGCAGCAGGGAGACTTGGCTGTGTCCAGCATTCAGGAACCTCCATCTCTGATCATTTCTGGGTCTGATGCCAATAGTATGATATGTTCCTATCCAAATTAGCACAGGTTGAAATTCTGTGGTAATATTCAGATGGTAAGGTCTGTTTGCTGTTGCCATATTGATGTATCTTAGATGGGAAGAGCACTTCTATAATAAGCCTGGGATGAAAAGCCCCTCGATTGCATTGGTACCACATTGCCATGGCAACCATATAATGCTAATGAAATGGTGACTGTTGAACCTCGTTTGTGGAACTCTGCAAAATGGGCTTCAGAAGAGGAGGAATCTTGTTGATTACTAAATGTTTCAGCGCATGATAAAAATCTTCTATCCACGTATACTGCGACTTATTAACCACATTATCCTCCTCATTTGAGGTAGTGCATTGTTGTTCGTAAGAGCAATAGTGCTCCCAAATAAATGAAATTATAGAGCAGAACCTGCGCTCCCTCAGGTTCAGGGTGCGCCACATTGGCCTTGCAAGGCCTAATGGACCCCAGGCCATGAGGTCCATGTGCAGAGCTGCATAGCCAGTCATGTCTCATTACTACTTGTTTAATCGCTCTCAGAAGCTATAAAAGGTACTGAGATTGCTGCTGCAGTGAGCACCTTTTCCGTAAGAAAGATATGGTCTAGCTTATATCAAAATATCATAAAGAAACATCCCTTTAGGTGAAACCTGCATAGAAGAGGTGGGGTAGCAGCAACGCGCTCATGGCTTCTCCTTGCTTCTTCAGCTGACTGCTGGAGAGCGTCCTGGCGCAGAGCGGCACCGTCCGAGGGACACCCGTCATCCCTCGGTGCTGTGGGACCTTCTGAGTTTGAAGTTTTGTCCTGTTCTAGGGAAAAGCACATTGAGCAGTCAAATTTCCCCTCCAGAAGGGAAAGCCCCGGCCTGGCCCATCGTGCCAAGGCGCCTCTGGTGAGTCACCTCACTGCTAAGCGTCTTGCTCCACTGCCTGAGTTTGGCCTGGCAGACATCTCTGTTTTAGCCAATAGACAATATTTTCCTGTTTTCTCCTCGGAAATGAGCAGTGTAATTTACACTCTGTAGTCTGTTTTCCATTTTCATGTAGGTCAGGAGGAAGAGCAGGGGAAGCAGTGGGCAGGAAGGGCACAAGGCAGAGGATTCCTCTGGAGCTTGGTGGGGTTTGGGCTGCTACGGCTGACAATTCCTGCTGTTTAATCCCCCACCTGGCACATAGCACTGTCACTTCGGTGGCCTCGAGAAGCTCGCTGTGCCTCACCACATCACCTGTATGTGACTGGAAGCAGGCTAAGAGCATTTAGATATTTAGCACAGTGAATATGAGAGAACGCTCCTGCTCTGTAGGGCACTGAAGGCAGCGTGAATCTTCACCACAGTGGATTTAATGGGATTTAAATCAGGCCTTTAAAGGGGTGCTTTTAAAAAAAAACTTCACATTTTATGCTATTTGAGAAAAGCAGCACTTTTTAACATCTCCCTGTGCCCGCAGTTTGTGCCCGCGCCGAATATCTGAGTTGACAGAAATGTAATGTAATGTAATTTAACTTAATATATATTTTGCCTTGGCTGACAGCTTTATTAAGCAGAACCAATAATCATCATTATTCAGTGTAATAACTATCTCATTAGAAATGGTCTAATTTTCCCTAATTTTGAGTTCCCCCTTGGACTACGCTGCTCTGGAATTACTACAGTGCGTATCCTTAAGGTCTGTAAGGACTAAAAGGAAACGTAAGTCCTCAGAAAGCTACTACTGTCTGATTGCTGTTCAAATAGTGCTATGCCAGGGTGGTATAGCTAGGTGCGGGCAGGCCAGGTTAGGAAACCACCACAGCACCTTTACCTTCTCAGTGCCTGCAGTCCCGCCGAGCACCCTCTGGGGCTGGAGCTGGCAAGAAATATTTCCTAGCGAGCCAAAGGAGGAGATGAAAGCACCAATCAGGTTTCGTCCTTCTCCAATGAAAATAGGATATAAACTGTGACATCTAGGCAGATTACGTATGTCAGCCAAGCAGATGTTAGCAGAAAAGTGTAGATGCTAAATCTCCCCTAATAGGCTTACTCTATGGTTTATTCTTAATGACTAAGGTTATGTTAACTGTAGTTAACATATAGGACGTAAGAAATATGTATTCATAAGTGAATCTGGGGATATGCCCAGCTGTGCTGAAGTTAATGCCCTTTGACATACCTCGGAGCAGCCTAAAAGCACATTTGGTGTCATGCCCTTCCACAGAGATCATAAGCAGTGCTATGGTTCATATCTCTGGCCCAGAATTTTCTGTTTGCTCCAAGTATGTGCTTGAAAGAGTCTATATTAAAACAGCACTTCGGGGTACAACCTGTTCTAATTGCTTTGCTACCTGATCTGCTCATACCAATTCTGGAAACACGTGTGATTGGAAGAATATTGTTGCTATCACAGAAAGAAGGAAATTCATAGGAATGAAGAAGCACTTTGCAGGGTAAGATGCAAAACAGATGAGTGATTTAGAGGTTTTGTTTATCATAGAATGTTACTCTATATAAACGAATAATAAAGAATAAGCACATTTGTTTTCCCCTAAAATAACAGAAAAAAACCCCAGCCTTTCTTGTGAAAGCACTCAGCTTACCGACATCTTCTGGAAATTCCGATCCTTTTCCAGCTGTGGCATTATCTGCTCAGTCATCAGGACATGTGGTACAGCAGTGAGAAGCATTACACTATTAGCCCAAGATAATTTGATAGTCTGGAAATGTACTTTCCTGCCTGTGCTTCCAGGCATTCAGGTCTCAGTTGAGGCAATGATTTGCAGTATCTTATACAAGTCATGTTGACCTGTCTTGGCTTCCTCTTGGACATTCACCTTCATGGCATGAACATGGCTTATTTGTAGCCCTTCCAAGCTAGACGAGATCAGTAATTTTTCTAAATAAACAGTAATGGTGTGCGATGCCTTCAGTAAGCACCTCGGCCCGGAGGAAGCCGCGCGGGGACCCACGGGCGCTGCCAGCGCCACGTTACTGCACCCGTGGCGAACGCCACGTGTCGGGTTTGCTGGGGCCCCAGGGCAGCCACGAAGGGCCAAGCGCTGCCGTCGGGGGCCCTGGGCGCCGCGGGGAGCTGAGCAGCGGCCAAGGAGGGGCTGCCTCAGGCTCCAGCAGCTCTTTATAACTGTTTGTAACTACATTACTTTATAAAGCAATGGGTGATGGCTCAAATAAAGAAACAACGGGCAAATATCCAGGAATTACTTTGGTACTGCTTTATCCTTCCTCACCTGCCCATGGTGTCCTGGATGCTACTGTGACACATCAGCCCTGATCTTTGAAAAAAAATTAAAGCTACAAATGTTAGAAAAATTACTTATGCTATCCTCAAGATTTTGGAAATACTCCATTTTCAGAGGAAAACGAATATTAAACTTGTCTTTCCAGGGCAGAGAGAAGTTGAAGAACAGCAATATTAAAAAAAAAAAAAAAAAAAAAAAAAGCGCAAGCATTCCAGCTCAGCATCCTGATGTCAGTTTATGATAACATTTACAACATTCCTGTAATGGATTATGACCTTTCTTGGCTTGTCTGACTGACGGTTGCTCATATATTACATGGTACTTATCACTTTGGTGCTTCCGTAATAATAATCACTTCAATTTCCTAGGCTGTGTCATCAAAACACACACTCATAAGTGGTTGATCTCATCTCTCAGAGTGCTACCAGAAGCTCTTTTTGAGCTTTCTGTCACCTAAAATCTAGAGTGAAATTGAAGCCCAGTTGCAGAAAAATAGCCAGTGTCTGCCTTTATCCCACAGGCTGCATTAACGGCAGCCCTCGTGCTGTTAAATGATTTACGGAGGCCTGTTGCAGCGATGAGCCGCTCCGCGTGGAATTTATTGGAGTTTGGCGATGTCATTTTTCTCCACGAACCTGAGAGATCTTGAGGAGATGCACAATGACTGGTGCGGTGCAATTACTTACCTTGGCTTTCCTGTTTTTTTTTTTTTACTTCTTAGCCTCAGGACAGAGGGAATAAAATATACATTTCCTCCATATTTAAGGCAAAATGTGCCATGCAATTTGTACCTGTTTTTACTATGCCCATTTTCACTGAGCGTATCATTGAGATACTCCTTTTAGATTAGTAGTTTCACATGTATCATATTTAAAGATGAAACATGAAGGCGAGTGCATCCAGAATTGACCACTTAACAAATACCAGTGGTGCTTTGGTGGATAAAGCGACGCTCAGAGGACTGTGGCTCGTACGCAGAGCTCTGCCACGGCCTTGTGCGCTACCTTTGCCGCTTCCCGCCTCAGCCTCCCACTGCCCTAAATGGCCCTTGTGACCCTTCCCGCCATGTCGCCAGCCAGCAGGGCGAGCGCCCGGCCCGGGAGCCGGCCCCGCGCAGGCCACAGGTCGGGGTCTGATGGTACAAACCAGCACACACAGTCACCGTGTCACCAGTCACCTTTATTCAGACAAAACTGGGAATCACGTCCGAAGCTTTTCATCAGGAAAATAACATTACACTGCTACACGCGGATAGGGAACCTGTCTCACCCGCGGCAGGTTATCGGTACAGTAACGACCCGTGCACAACAGCGTGCCCGGCCTTTCTGTGGTATGAGGGTTCCTCCCACATGCAGAGGAGAAGGAGCTTGGCAACAGACACAGCCTTCAAATAATACATTTTAAAATAAGCATTATACAGTTAAGCAAACGGAACAACGGAGGAAAAGCACTGCACATGCCTCCAGAAGCCAAGCCTTGGGCCAGAAGCCAAGCAGGAGGGTGCGCAGAGGTATCATACCCACTCTCGACCGGACAGGCTGCTCCTGCCAGGCACCTTCTGATGAGACCAAGGGTCCTGCCCTCGCTGCCGCCCCACAGTTACCCCAGCACCCTTCTGGCATGAGCCTCTCATTAAAAGGATTCCAGTCCAAGCAAGAGCAAGCCTATGGCGTGGCAAGGTAGGGCTCAACACTATTGTCTGGATTTATACCAATACCTCTGTTTGTTCTTTCCATTTTTTGTCAAGGAACGACGTACTAACCTCTTTTTTCACGACCTGCCAAAGGTACCAAGTGGCTACACACAAGGTCTTGGGTATTGCTGTTCTGATCACTAATGCAGCAGCACAGAGCGACGTCCTGATGCTCATGCTAGGTATCACTGCGAACGTGCCGTGAATGCAGTAGATGCAGACAGCTCCTCAGCCACAGTCTGATTTGGCTTTTCATGGGCACAGTCGTCTCTTGGCCTGCTGATTAGTTTTGTTCAACTGCAAGACAAGTAGTTGGACATTTCTCACTGTCTCTATGAAAAATATGGGCACATTTTCTTGGTCCATCAAGTGGGACATATGGGAGCTGGATTCCATCTTTCATTAGATCCTGGAAATTGTATCCTCCTGAGGCAATTAATTAGCATGATGCTCTTGGCTGCTAATGTTTGCTTTCAGATTTCAATGGCAACAGACTTGGCAACACAGATTTAGTAAGGATGGTCAAATGGTTTAGGGTGTTAGCCAAGGAATCCACACAGCTTTCAACAACCCCTTATTTTATGCAGGATTCCCTTATGTCTGTGGACAGGGCTCTTAGCTTCTGTCCACATCTCAGTTCTCTCTATTTTTCCAAGATCCCAGCTGTTTCCTGTATCATCGGCTGGAGATGTCACAGGCCGTGAAGATGAAGGCATCACCGCAGTCCTCTGCCTGCCTGCCTCTGACCAGGCAGAGCTGCCCTGCAAAGCGCTGCTGCCGCTCTCCCATGTTTTAAGGCAAAACCACTTACATGAGGAAGGTGTCAGCTGAACGTCCGCCTGTTTGTTCCCTTTCGGTTTGTCCAATGTAGGTATCTGCAGGCTGCACCCACCTTCATCTGGAGAAGGACACCTGTGGAAAAGGGCACGTTTCTCCAGGCAGGTCAGTCGTGTGACCTGGCGCTCCCATGGGAGGTACATCTCCCTCAGCTGGAGTCTTCTGCATGTGACTGTTTCCAACTCATTTCCTAAACTGACGTGAGGAACAGCAAAAACCATGCACTTTTATCCACTGGTACAAATGAGAGAGCTTGCTTTACTTTTATTACCTCAATTATATTTATAGTGCTATAGAATTATATAACAATTCCTGAAAAATAATGTTTGTTATGGCAGCAGACGATGCCAGCCTGTCTGAGGGAGCCACAAGTGAAATGGAGGAGACTCAGACAGCCCCGTCCTTCGACCGCGCGTGTTACGGGCAGAGGGGAGCCGCTCTCTGCCACCCACTCAACGCTGGCATCGGGCGGAATCGTCAAAGGCAGTGAGGAAGAGGAGCCTATGGCCATGAACCCAAACACGCCATCTCACAGCTGCAGTGGTTAATACTACTGCGAATAAGTAGCTGTGCATGCAGCAGCTTGCTGAAGTGGTCATTACCGCAGGCGATCTGAAAGCTCTCTGAAACAGATGTGCTCCCACCCTCCATTTAAAATAACATTAGCCCACAGTGTTAATTTAGGTAACCTTTGCAGTCACTAATACACAATCACCCATGTCTGTGATTTAACATGTCTGAAAGGAATCAGGCAGAAGAAGAAAATGAAAATACCACTAAGCAGCAGTTACATGAGGAACAGTTTGGATGTTCCTTCCAGATAGCTTGTTCTCATTAAAATAAGAATGGGACGAGAAAACACAAAGCACATTAGATGTAGGACAGTCTGTTGTAACTTGATGTGGATTTATAGCATAGGCACTCTGGGCTTGAACCTTGCTTTTATACCCGCCAGACAAATACTTTCCAACCTCCCTTTATTAGAACAGTAACAATACAAGGAGAGATAAATAGCAAACTGTGAATTAATCAGCACAGTCCTCCTGTGCTTAAGTATATTTTGTGCTACCACCCTTAAGAGCTCACGATTTCTTAATGTAGCACTTCCCCAAACTCTTATTCCTCCCATCCCTTCAAATGCAGAGACCCATCCCTGAGCCAGCATTAAATCTGCAACTTTCCAACTTTCACAATGTGTCTTTTGCAGCCTGTTAGGAAAGCTTTTGCAGAACACTATTTGAAAGGCACTTATTGTACTACTAATAAGAGAGGCTTAAATACCATTAAAATTTGGACTCCTACTTTAAAATGCCATGAAATTCAGAGTTAAAGCTCTGCCTTGCATCCCTGGCTTGCACAATTGTGCTAAGAGCAGCTGAAGGAGCAGCAAGATCAGAGGCTGCCTGCAGTAGCGAGCAGGGACTGTGGCCACCCGGGCTTCTCCTTCAAACTCCCCTTGGCTTTCTTGGGAGTTTGGGCACCATTAAGGCTATAGAGCAAGGCACTGACTGAGAAGTTTAAGCTCTGAATTACTTGGGTGATTTTACTTCAGTCTCTCATGCACTGTTGCCTCTGACATTATAGCAGCTCCACGGTAAAGTATTTAGTTTAAGTCTTAAAAGTTGCATTTAAAAGAAAGTGCTGCCAGGTGATGAAAGAAAAATGCTACAAACATAAGATGCTTGATTTTCAAGCAAGGTATTTTAAAAATTGGTCCAAAAAAATGCACCTTAATAGATACTGCTGTTCTTTTAAATCATTGCTATGAAACAACTCAGTGAGGAGGTATCATACCTGTATGACGCAACCAGAGATTTTCAGTTCATGCCTGGCTGGCTCAATAGGCTTTTTAGGCTCTGCTGTGTGAAGGGGAGTTAACATTTGAAAATTAATACCCGAAGAGGCTGCGTATGAGAAATCCTTATGACTAAAAATTGAAAGACATTGATTTCCGTTATTGAAGGCATTGATCTACAGCATTGACTTGCCACTGCAAACCCTGCATTTTACCAAAGAGCTGCTCTCCAATTTTTATGCAAAAATCTTCAAAACCATTGATTCTCCTCTTCAGATTTTTAGTAAGTGTATTTAAGTAGATATGGGAGAAATATTGATTACTTGTTGACTATCAGACTAGACTAAGCAATACCAGCAGGAGAAAAGGGGCTTAAAAGCTGCAGTGAAGTTGCTTACAGAGCCGCCAGGCAGCCTGGAGGGAGCCGCTCTCGTGATGGATGTCCACGCGGATGCAAAGCTCTGGTTTGGCGATGGTGGCTTAGTGACTTCCACAGCAGGTTGATATTGCATTTTTAATTGATTTCTAGCAGCACAATCTGTATCCTTCATCAAGACATGTCCATTTCACGAGGTTATTGGCTTTCAATGTATCTCGTTAGATGTTATAACAAGACTTTTTTTTTTGTGGAGAGTGATGTGTATTGATATTACATTAGTTCATCAAGGTTACAAATCATACTCCATTGCACTACATTTCACATTTGCTGCATCATGACAAGAGGCTTATAATATTCACTCTGAGGCACATAAAGTGCCTGGTACCCATCCCTTGGATAAATAATTTAAGAAATTGTTGGGAAATCATACCTAATTAGTAGAATCTGCACCCAACAAGTGCCCTTTGATTTAAATTGTATTTGTATTTTGATAGGTATTGATTTGATGAGTAGGAGCGATGAATAATACATCTTGCATTTCTCCGCTGCTCAAGCAAGAGCCTGGCGGCAGTGAGGGAAGAGTGCTGGCAATGGACACTGGTCCTTGGGGACCAGAGAGCCTTTCCCTGAAAGCCCACGGGGAAATTAAAGGCCCTCCTGAACTGCGTGGAGTGGCCTGATCCCTTTTCCTTCCATCGATTTGCTGTATCATCCTGGACAAATCACTCGGCCTCTCAAGGTCTCCCTTTCCCATCTGCAAAATGGAAACAAAATGGTTTCTTATCAGCCTGCAAACAGCCGAGAGGAACAGTGGGACAAGGAACGAACACAATTGGTGCCATTAAGCCGTGCCTGGCATTGCCACGCGGGCAAGGAATGGGGCGAGCGGGGGAGCCCATGGGCGCGGGAAGCGCTCGCTGCCGACGCTGCAGCCGGCGTTCGCGCTCCGGGTATCCCGGCTGCTGGCTCCATGAGTCAGTCCACGGAGCGCCCGGCGCGCGCGGTTTGCCGGGCGGGACGCGCGGAGGCCGCGCGCGGGGGAGGCTGTCGCACACGCGGGCTCCGTGCGCCGCGTGCGGGCTGGTCCCTGCGCAGACGGGGCGCGCGGGCGGCCACGGCGAGCAAGAGGCAAGAACACCTCCGAGAGCGGCAGCAGAACGTACACAGGTAGTTACCAACACGGCTTTTCGAGCCCCCCGGCAGCCATAGCGAATGCAAACACTATGAGATAACCATAATTAAAGAAACAATTTATTTTTTACCCAGTATGCAGCGTCTGATTAGAAGGGAAAACTGTAGGCTTAGCTGCGCCACACAATAAACCACGACATCAAAGCAAGCATCAAAGTGGCCCCTTGGCTGCTGGCAAATGGCACAGTCATAAGAAAAGAGACAAGGAAAATACAATAAGTAGAAATAGCATTTCCCACCCCCCCTCATACTATATACACTACAGATATCCTTTTAATACAAACAGAAACAGGATCTAC
Source organism: Tinamus guttatus (assembly GCF_059628265.1). Taxonomy (NCBI): domain Eukaryota; kingdom Metazoa; phylum Chordata; class Aves; order Tinamiformes; family Tinamidae; genus Tinamus; species Tinamus guttatus. Next base: position 7,909,468 of record NW_028288745.1, on the reverse strand, counting down.
AACAACAGCTTTAAATTTGCTGAGTGTCAAAGGAGGGCTATAAAACCCACCCGCTCTAAGCCAAGCTGAGGGACACGGAGGGGGCAAGATGCTCTGCCTGGAACAAAAACCTCCCCTCTTGGGTCGCTGAGACCAGCGGGCCTAATTTCATGTTGTCTTACCACCTCTGTCTCACTCCAGGTTCAGCAGGATGCATTGAAATATCTACTAGTGCTTGTTTACATAGTAGCAGTCCCCTGCATTAAAATCACTTTATCGTCCTCGAAAAATAGAAATTGTATCCAACACTTAATTACTATTTGAATATGCACCTTAAAAAAAGAGAGAGCGGAGCGGGGCCTTACAGCTCTGCGGCAGAGGGACGGCTGTCACGTCGGCGAGCAGATGATCCGCGTGCGCTTGAGACCTCAGCCTCTCACAGGGGAAGATTTAAATAATGTATGGTGAGTTTCTTTGTGCTGCCTTCCCTTTTTTTTTTTGGTGAGTATTTTACATTCTTTCAGAAGTGCTACCTGTACGTTAAGGCCCATATTCATATAATCATGAGTGACATACGCCGCCTCCATCTCGCCTTTCTAGTTCCAGGCGGGTTTGAGGAGCAGCGGCCGTGGCACGCGGGAGCGCACAGCCGCACGCACGAGAACGGGCCTGCTCCAACGTCTCTTTCTTCCCCCCTTTCTCATTAAAGTTTCATCTGAGGGGTTCTTGCAGGAGCCGGAGCCGGGCGAGCAGCGCTAGTGACTCCCCGGCTCAGCGCGGCCCTGCCGGAGCGACACACGGCGGAATATGCATGAGACGGCGCCGTCCTCCTCCTCGCGCCTTGCGCGGCAACGTGCCGCACGCAGCAACTCACCGTCTCCAACAGCTTTGCGCAATGGGCAGGAAATATTCATTATCCTGAGGTATTTTTAAAAGGATGAACACTGAAAATAAAGTTGGTACTTATTTCACAAGATATTTCGCTTTCCAAGTAAAATGCAAAGCGATTGTAATGAACGTGGTTTAAGGAAACGCCAGATACCTCCCGGGTAATCCATCAAGCAGCATCTGACTCCCAGGGAAGTCAATGAGAGAGCCATGTATGCTTTCATGAATTCTGAAAGGGTCCATGAATCTCAAATACTATTGCACCCTATGTTTTATAAATCTTTTATGTGTTTTCCTTCAATAAATACATATATTTTGCTTTCTGAATCTCTGGGCCCCTTTTGAGCTGCACATCTTTTAGAATCTTAATAGAAAAGTAGTGACATAAAACTGAAAATAAACGTTTTTATCAAATAGAAAAAGTCTATATTTTACCAAGGAAAGTGTGATTTAAAGTAAAACACAGACTCCTGCGACACCCAAATCCTGCATATTTTCTGCAGAGCCTGCCACAGCTATTGATATGCTGTTGGTTTTATACGTCCCAGGATGCATGAATTATTACTGCCATTCGACATTTTATATTCCTAGTCCCACAGCCTATAGCAACACTTACCGTGAGCCAGGGTAGAGTACAGCAGACCCTGGCAATGCCTCTTATTGATCACACGCTGTTCAGCGCTCGCCTGCTCGGCGACACAAAGACATCCAACTTCTCCGAGGCTGAAGACCCACCAGTTACTGCGCTGGTGGCTTCTAGCCCTCTTAGAGGCCCAGGACACCAGACACTGACTGCAGGCACCTCCTGCCCCATCAGGGGGAAAACCAGGAGAGGTCTTTGGAGTTGTGGATACCACGACACGTCATTCACGGCGCACGAATGCCAGGAAGCAAAGCTGGATGCAAGCTCCTGCCCAGCAGCACTAACGGGCAAGCTGCTTGGAGAAGGAGGCCCAGCCAAAGCAAACAGCACCGAGATCCCAGAGGCAGAAAAAACACACCGGGGGCTCATGCTCATGGATTTACATAAAATCAAACTAGTTAAATTCTTACTTGAGTCAAACTCTCCACAGACAGCGAGAACACGGGCTTACTTAAATATCAAAACACACATCAGAAATCACACAGAAGCAGAGCGTGGCCCTGAGTCTAACGCCTGCCCACCCAAGCCCCAGGGAGACCTACCCTGGCTGGGACACGTCCTGTCCTATCCCGCTCCACAGCGGTGCTAGTGCCAGCCCCAGGCTGCTGGGAACTGCTTTAGCACCTGCTCCCTTCCCAAATCCTTTCCCAGCCACAGCTGCTGCTTCCCAGCTAGGACAAAGCCAGGACAAAGGCAGATGCGTGGAGGAAGCTGCTTATTTCACCTATTTTTTAAAACAGGCAAATCATGCTGCCACCAATGAGGCTTGTTAGCAGTGCTTTTGTCTAGCTTTGCTACATCTTCATTTCCCAGCTTTTTCTTTATCTTTTCCTGCCTTTTTAACTAACTCCCTCCGCCGCCTGGTCCAGCCGCAGCGCCCAGCGCAGGCGGAGCTGCCGGAGCAGCTCAGCGCGCGGCTCCTGCCGCAGGGCGCAGCTCCCCACAGGAGCGGGAGGCTGCCGCACATCCGCGCACACGGAGCTGTGGAGATGGCTTCGAATTCGCAGTGAAAATCGGGAGGCACCTTGCGTGCCTTTGCAAGCAGATCACAACTTGTGCAGGCAGCTTATCAGCCCAAACAGGTGTTTTACAACTCTCTAAATCCCTGCTTTTGAATCTTTCAGTGGTTTATGCAATTTGGGAAGAGTCTAATTCCGGCTTATTAACATGGGTGGAATTACTGAGCGAGAAGGACTAAGTCCCACCATATTTTTCTGTGGATGCCCATGTGAAGAAATAAAATCCTGAAAACCCTCTATCTAATTGCTTTTAATAAAATACAATGCCTCTAAATAAAACGCTTTATATAACCTCACTCAATGATTTATTTGTAATTCTGAAGATTAAATGTATCTACTGTCTCCCTAGGATCAATAATCAGATTTTTAAGGAGCTGTTACTTTCAGTATAAATATATAAAAGTAATCCAAGCTACACAACCCGTATACAGAAACCTCATTAAGGCCAGACTATATATCCAGCAGATAAAGATGTGGACAGGTCTAAGATCCTTCAGTCATAAGATGTTTGGACAGATTAAAAATCTCAGCAAATAGAGGGATGCAATTGAGCACCTTGATGGATCACTCAGTAAAACAGACCCGGTATCAGGCTGGCCTGGGGGCTCTTCAAGTGGCTTGACACCAGCCACAAAAATCCCTCCAAATTGGTTTTACAGATGCGTTGCTCAAATTCGTGCCTTGTTTGAAAGGCTGGTACTCCAGCCTGCAGAAAGTGGAAAACATTCCTGCTCCGTCCTCAGCCCATGGCTCCTTGTTCCTCTCGTCATTTCTATCTCCTTCTGCTCAGCTCCTTCATTTCTCATCAGAGCTCTCCAAGCTTCCCATTATTCCAGGCTTTAAATCAATTTGTGTTAAACTCTCGCTGCTGTGGATGACGCTCTTTCTGTCTTCCTGCGGTTCAGCAGGAAGCAGACTTAGTGGTGCCACCCTCCCTAATGAAGGTTTATTTCAGAAGGGCTCAAACCCACTAGAAACGAGTGGCTCAATCCTGCAGCCTCGTACTCGCACCAGCAACCCCAGCCCAGACTGACCGCCCCGGTGGGTGCCTGACCAGCAGAGCGCTCCCGGCAGACCTGTCTTTGCCCTCACAGACGGCTTTACATATATTAGTTGCATTCAATTATTATTTCTGTACCAAGCTGCCTTCTGGCCTTTCTGCACATTAAAACTGCAGGACTTGTCTAGGACCCTGCAGTTCTGGCATCTGTGACTAACTGTCACTTCTGCCGCGCATCCTCTATCACCCAAATTCAGACTCTGCATTCGTACTCACAGCGCAGCTCATGAGCATAACTATTTTTAACACCCCAGAACCCGCTACCGCATCATGGCCTTCCTGGAAACATCTTTATATTCTGTGTTTTGCACAAAGGGCTGCACCGAGAACGTGAACTCCCCCCGCGGAGCGCTCGATACGGCGCTGCCGCCCGGAGAGCTGCGCGGCCGCCCTGTTAAATATAACATTGATTTCAAAATTGCTTTGATGACTGAGGAAGGGATGCACAAATTGGGGTGTGCGAGTTCCTCAGAGCTCTTCTCCTTGGCAGGAGGGCGCCGGGGTTGCAGGTTGCCAGGAGGGAGCACACAGGCCTCACCCAAACACAGGGTTCACGGTACGGGCGCTCTTCGCTCCCCTCCAGGCCAGATCCAAGGTCACCACTCTGACAGGGCCTGGCGACGCCGAGTCAAACGCCTCCAAATCCCACCTCCAGCCTGTCTTTTCCAGCCACACTTAGCCTGTATTGGCTAAAATTTGCTTTTACTTTTGGTAGAAGGGTAAACCCTTCAGTTTACTCCTTAATCAGTCTCTTTGGAAGTTCATTCAGGCTTCAGCTTTTTATAAGGTAGCAAGTAGCAATATGGGAACATTTGCTCTCAGCATTTCTATCTGCAGCTGTAAAAAGGTATAAGGAAAGCAAAGATATTCCAGAAAAACTTGAAAAAATAAAATAAGACACCAGAATCTTTGGACTTTGATATTCAGGCTACTCAAATAAATACATTTTTAATCACAATCTTTGCATGAGAGCACTGAATGTATTTTAAATGCTTAGCTAAAAAAAATAAGTTGTTGTGATTTAGAGGAGCTTTTATTTTTGAACAGTATCAACACATATCAGATAGCTTTCCATTTAGAGGAGACAAAAAGGGTAAAAAATGAAGGGGAAGGGAGGCCTGCAGCAGCGGGAACCCCTCTCCATGAACCGCAGACCTGCTGCGCCCGACCCGCGGCTGCTGCTTCCCGTGTTCCTGGCAGAGCGCGGGTCGGCTGGAGGTGGCTGAACACGGAGCCAAGCAAGAGCCCAGGGCCTTGCAGGGGCTGCCGGAGGCGGCTCTGCCGGGGACAAAATAACCGTGCGAGTCTCCCCTTTTGACTTGCAGAGGGGGAAGAAGCGCTGGAAGTGGGGAAGGCCAGGGGAGGAATGCTTTCATTTCAAAATAAGCTCCAAATCACATTTCATTCCTGCCTACAAAGGGGCTCAGATTATTACTGAGAATTAATTACTGAGCTTGCTCATATTCACCTATTCTTCCTTTAATTTTCATTTCTTTGCTCCTTTTTTCTCCCTCATTTTCAATCTTTCATGTCTATTTGTTTTTTTTCTGTTTTTCCTCCTATTTCGTCACTTCATCTTATTTCTTCTCATTTCCTTCTGAACTTTTCTTCCTCTACCTTTTTTCTTTGCTCAGGTGCCCTCTTCCCTTCTTTCCCCTGAGAGGAGAGGTGGGCAGTGTTGTGATTTAGCACAGATTTCTCACCTAACCTAGGATAAGTTAAAAAAAAAAAAAAAAAAGAGAGAGATAGCAAGTACTTCATTTGGGGAAAAAAAAAATGCCCCAGATCCTTTAGTGGCCTGATTCAAAGCACCAAAACAAATGAGAAAGGGAGTTTTTAATTTGCTTTTATCAACACTTGGAAGTACCATTCTATGGGAACAGTAATCCACAGCTCAACCAGGTCTAGAAGTTCATGGGATGCAGGAAACATTTTGTTAATGATTCCTGGATAATTCTGAAAAATTAGTTACAACTTACTCAGCAAGCTCTTAATCACGTGGATTTTACTATTATTCAGTCCCTTCTCTTTACATAGCCATTCAGAGACATTTATTTGCTGAAGCACATCTTTCTGAACATTTTGTAATGCAATAAGCCCATTTTTTTACTTTAATTCACACCAGGGCGGCAGCAGTAAGAGCTAACAAGGGCTCTCCTAAGAGCTCTCACAAAAACGTTGAATGCACTCTAGCCATCTACACCATAGCATCTTTAACACCAGACAGTATCTTAGATGGCACATTTAATACGAGTAGAAAGGTTGCAAACACAAATAATAATAATAATAATAATAATATCGAGCTTAAATAGCAACATTCTGAAGTTACGAGTGCACAGGCAGGTTTGCCCAGCCTTCCTTAAGGTGCAGGAGCTCTTTGCTCCCCAAGCCCTTGGTGTCAGCAGCAGTACAGTGCTGATGCAGCTAGACCTGGCACTCACAGCAAGGGCTGCAGGATACGATGAAGCTTGTCAATATGTTTTGCAGTAGTTTCTGCACCAGGTTCGCCAGCGGAAGCACAAGGTGGCATCTTCTCTGCCCATTACTGGGCATCAGAATTGGAAGCAGCTTCCCTGCTTGATGTGCGGCCTCCGGCAGCCGCAGTTTGGGCTAGACCTGAAGGGACCCGGATTTCCCCGCCTGGCTGGGGCAGCTCTGGGGCAGCAGCGCTGGAGCGGGTGGAGGAAGGAGGCGCCTCGTCCGGCACACAGGGCAGCCCTGCCCTGCCTGTGCTTCCAAACGCACGCCATCCTCTCACGGCACCGGCACCATCACAACTCGCCCGTAACCATGGAAGGCAGCAGCACGGTTTTAAAATCTGGCAATGCCTACGTTTCACAGCACTCGAGCCTGCTACAAAACTCAGGTTTAGGATTAGAGATCTTTTTAGGAATTTACATAATCTCCAGAAATGCTTTCAGAGCTGTCAGTCAGCCTGCGGAATCATTACTAAAACATTAGGGAGCTTGTGCACAACATACAGCAATCTGTTTGGATCTGGAAACCGAATCTTGCTCTCATAATCAGTTTTGCTGTTCTTGCTTCATGCAATTTGGTAGGAGCGCTCAGATGCTCACGAGGCTTCAATCCTGCCTGTACACACAGTCCTGGGCAGGGAGGACGGTACCTGGTTACACTGGGGGACCAGGACTGAGGAAAGGCAGGAATCTCGTGGTGCCGGCAAGCTCCATCTTTCTCCGCGCTCTTGAGAATCTGAATCCTCCAACTCTTCACTAAGGCAGTGAGTTACCTGAGAGATGGGACTGAACTGCAGGGATTATTTCATGTGATCAACAGCTTTTGTTCCCTGAATATTAACCTTGAATGATTGTACTGATATAGTCTCTGAAAATAGTCAAGATTTGGAAATCATCAGTAGAAATGCTCTAAGATGTGGGAGAGGAGATCTCAGCTGCAGTTTCTCTGAGCGCCTCTGCTTTTATGCTTTCCAGTGACTTTCCACTCTCAGACACTAAATGCGATATTAAATTTCTGGAAAAAAAAGCATAGCAGCTTCATAAGTGTAAACATTTGTTCCCAAAATGGATTCAGCAGCTTCCTCAGCTGCCTTGCATTAAATATACACTTCACATGCATGCACGCAGCCCGTTCGTGCTGCTGAGCTGCATCCCTCCATCAACGATGGCTGAGACTCCCTCTGCTTCCAGCACCGAGGACCCCTCTGCTTCCAGCACCTCAGCCCAATCCGACCCTGGGGTTATGATGGAGGAACGAGGACACGGGGACGCTCGTGCAAACGCCTCAAACTCAGCGCACGGCTTGGGCTTGGCCTCTGCTGCAGCCAGGCTCGGCCACGCTCAGCGCTGCCACCCTGTCGAGACCTTCCCTTCCGAGAGTGAGGGCTGTTTCAGCCCTGCTCCCTCCCCTTTAGGTAAATATTAATTGCAAAGAGGAGGAGAACACATTTGTGAAGTTGCAGTTTGAAAAACAGCAAATTTAGCTAAGAAAGCAAAACGAAACCTTCGCTTTCCGCACCACTCAGATCTTTCCACCCCCTTGTGCAGACTCCTGCCCCGCAGCTCGCCCCGCCAGGCCAGGGCACAGCCAGCTCCACGGGCATGCTGCCATACACACACACACACACACACACACACACACACACACGGTCAAAGCAGTTCGTGCTTTGCAGCAAACGTGTTGAATTTGCAAAACAGGAATAGGGTGCCTCCTTGCTTGCAAAAATTGCCTATGTCCTTTACAGTAAATCAAATAGTAAATCAAATCAGCACATGATTCAGGGCATGCTGAAATATTAAAGGACACAAGTTATAGATTCAGGAGATGACTCTCCTAGTATTTCAGATTAAAATGTGGCTGAGACACGTCTTAGTCTGCAAATGCACCAATCCAACACCCCTCATGAAGCACTAGGATCCAGGCCCTGATCTGTCTGGCCCAACCTTCAGTGCTTCACAGGCAATGGTCGCCTTCATTGTACATGCACATAGCACCAGCAGCTTCATTAGCTCCTCTGCATTTATACTTGATTTAAAAATTAGTAATAATGAAACTTTCGTGCCTACACTTTGTTCTGGCTTTTCTGCCCTGCAGCACCGGCGGCGCAGCACACGCCTGCGCTTGTTTCTCTGAGCACAAAGCCAGTGCGGAGGGGCCAGGACCTGACTCGGAGAAGTCAGCGCTGAATTTGCTGCCAGCTATAGGAAATGGAAGCAGCTTTTTTTTTTTTTTTTTTTTTTTTTTTCCCACTCCTACCCCACAGAGATTCTGAATGTAAATATCTGGAGAAAGTGCAATTTGGTAGAAATTAGAAAAGCTTCCTCATCATTATTGTCATTTCCTGAATCATCGCTATGGCTTTTGTGGCTCGGAAAGAGCTTCCACGCGCAGCAGAGGCGGCTCTGCCCTGTGCTCCTGCCCGCAGCGAGGCCGAGGCACCGGCCGTGCCCGAGCAGAGCTCACACCACCGCTCCATCCCTCCTCGCGGATCGCCCTCCTTTCCCACGGTGAAGGTGCCCCGGGCCTGGGCTTGGCTGTCAAGGTCCATAAGTAGAGATCAACCCTGCAAACCCAATTTACACAGCCAGGACTCTCTTTCCCCACCAAGAGCGAGAGCTTTGAGCCTGCCTGCTCTCCAGCAGCCTTTCCACCAGGTGGGCGACCCCTTGTGCTGCCCCACAATTAACTGCAGCCCCTGCCACTTGCTGCCAGCTTGGTTTCAATCACGCCCGTCTAACAACGCTGAGCTGCTGCTCCCTTTTTTTCCACCTTCTGATGCCAACCATGTATCAAACTGTTTACATGATGTCAACTATTCACTGCACAAAGCTCCAAAGAAAACATCATTTGCCTCCAGCGCAGACCAAGGCAGCCGGGATCCCTGTTTGCTTGTGCCTGGCACGAAGCCACGGATGCCCCCGAGGGTTCCGCCCAGCTGAGATCTGAGGGTGCATGAGCACCAGCACCACCACGGAGCGTGGGGACCCAGTGTGAGCACCCGCTCGCAGCCCCCTGCCCTCCACAAACCCGCTGCAGAGGGGCAGGACACCAAGCAGGTGCCAGGCGTCAGCTGAACCCAGAGGTGGCTTTTTGGGGTGGGAAAGCAAGTACAGGCAGCCGCAGAGCGCTCAGAGCCTAATTGCATTTGTTCTGCAGGCTCCTCGTGTCAGTCAAACAGATATGCCCTTGCTTTTACTGCTCTGCAGTTGCAATTTAGTATTTTACTGGGAAATTGCCCAGACAAGGGATATTGCCTCGAAGGGAGCATTATGCCAGCACTGGAAAGCAGTAATACTTCTGAAGAACCCCTAGGGCCCACTGCCTGTCCCTCCGCGGCGCTGCGAAGGGCCGGGAGGCGCGAGGAACGGGCTCAGCGACCCGGGCACCGCCGGCACAGCAGGAGCAGCGTGAATCGGTGCGAGCGCTGAAGCTGCGGCACTTCACGCCACGGGAGAGGTGACCGAGCAACGGCAGCGCCGTTCCCCCAAGGGTGCAGGTGACAGCGGACAGACAGGTGTTCGCTAAGGGGGCAGAGCCCCGTTCCCCGAGAGCAGCCCCCCTGCAGCCACTGCTCCCTCCATCACACCTCACACCCTCCAAAAAGCCACTTCTAGGCTATAGGCAGCGCAATCCTGCCCCTCGGCCGGGGCCTCAGGCGTGTTGCCTAGGGAGCACTTGGAGAAGACAAGAAATAGAGCAGGTCCACATCCCTTTCCCCACTTCTATCCCTGCTTTATTTTTCCTCCTCCCAAACAATGCAGCCTAGAGGCCATCAGCTCCTTGCCCTTCCCAGCACCTCCTGTCCCTCAAAGGGAACACACACTACATGGGCCACATCTCACAGACTCCTGAGCAAAGCCCATCCCTGCCAGCCAGGAAGGCATTCCCAGGACCCAGGGAGAAAAGGGGAAGGAGAAACTGCTCTAAGTCTTATAACAGCCCACAGCAGTCGCTGCCCTGCCAGCAGTCAGGCTCAGCACAGGTGACCTCGTGTAAATCAACTTAATGCGGAAAATGTGAACCTGGAAAATCAGGGCACCTGCAGCAGGAACCAGCTGTGCCCAGCCAAGCTCCTGCTGCTGTTGCTGCCCTCCTCATGGCCCCAGGTCCAGACGGTGCCGGTGTCACCACCAGGCAGCTCCTGGGCCACCGAGCTCTCTGCATGACCAGGCTTTATACCCACTGAGCCCTTTATTCCTTGCACCCTCTGTCATCTCTAGATAAATTTCTTGCAAACATGTGAGGTGGATGAACATTATTTCTGTATTTTATAATAAACAAGCACCATGTTTTTATCCTCCCTTTCTCTCTCCCTCTCAGATGGGGTTTCTTACATTCATAGAGGTTCAATATTTTCATAAAACATAGGCTGTTTTAGGAGTAGGCTGTGTTTGAATCATCATTTAGAGAAGTGAAGATTTAATTTCATGGTGGAATTAAGGCTGACATTTCCTTTTTATTTACACTACACCAAGGGTTAATAAGGTTACTATAACCTTAATCTTTGATAGCTCAACAATAGACTACTCCAGGATTACTGCAAAAGCTGGATTTTAACTCTTTTAATCTCATTACTGTGGATAACCTTATCAACACTGTGCCCCACTGTGGAGGTGTAGCAGGGGGATCTTAGACCTGTGCAATCGGCTTCCATGGAGCAACCCCGCAGCTGCAGCAGAAGAGCTGGAGCCGGCGGCTCGGCCGGCGCCAGCAACGAGGTTCGCCGCGCACAGGAGGGCTGCAGGGCTGCTCGAGAGCTCCTTATCAGCGATCTTTGCCAAGAAAAACATTGGTCCAGTGGCATATGTTGGCGGAGCGATGCAAGGTTGCTCTAATTCCCTTACTTTGTTTTGCCCTCCTCCCATGTGGCAACTACTCCAAGAATCAGACCGCGAGTCTGGCAAGTTGAGATCCAGAAACTTGCTGCTAATTACCGTGTTTACAATTCCCAACCTGTTTGTTGGTGCCAACAGCCAAACTGCAGCCTCTCGAGTGCACCAGAAGACACTCGCTGGCAGGAGCTTGCTAAGGTTCCAGCCTGGCTACATTAATTACTGCTAACTTAATTTTTGTGTATTGAGGAGAAGCTTTAATTAGCTATTTCATGGATTAAAAATGATCCTCTTATTTGTTTAGAGAAATGGCAGCCTGGCTTGTAGGTTGCTTGAAACCACTATACGTACTTTACTTGGAAATGCAAATGGTGGTTGATGTATAGGTGAACTGTCCAGTAAAATAGGCAGAGGTTTAATAAAAATCACGCCAGGAAATGAAAAGCAATGCCTTCCCTTTGAAATAAAATAAGCCACTCTAACAAGACACTCGGGTGATTTTTTACCAATTTTCCCCCAGCACTGGCTAGGCAGTCGAGCACATTCCCACTGATCAAACTGCCTGGGCAGCAGGTTGCCTGCCTTTGCTTTACCCAAGGCCTTTGGGGGAAAAACAAAACAACAAAACAAAACAAAACAAAAAACAACAACGACAAAAATATTTTATAAAATCAGAGCAAAAGAGTCCAAATCCAAATTCCTGCAGGCCAGAGCTGCAGTAGCAATGGCCCCAGCAGGCCCCAGCATGATCCCCCAGGTTTGCGCCTGCTCGTGCCGTGCTCCATCCGCAGCGCGAGCTCGGTGCCTGCCTCAGGCATGCTGGAGTGCCCGGACAGGCTCATCCCAAAATCCCTGGGGAAGGGAAGGACTCGCTCGGCCTGTGGGGGCTGCTACTACCCCGTGCCCAAACCTCAGGCTACTTAAAATGTCAAAGGAGAAATTTAGAGGCTGCATTTTAGGCCTCATGTCCTTAAACACTTGGTCCAGTGATGCAGCAACAGCCACAAGGGAGCAGGGGCGAAAAGAGGCCCTAAGACCAGCACACGTTTGAGCCTACACTGGGCAGGAAGGAAGCCAAAAGCCTCTGCTCCCACTGTGGAGGGAAGAGCCATGAGGGCTGCGCGGGCCGACATGCTCGGCCCACGTGTGCCCTGTCATGGCGCCGCTTCCCTGCTCTGCCCAGCCTGCTAGGCCTACTTGCTCATGCTTGGTACAACTCGCAGACACAGGCTAAGCAGAATCAGCCAATTTCCACTCAATTTATAATTTAGCAAGCAGAGGAGCTTGATTCTTCTAATTTACATAAAACACACATAAAACTGGAAACAAAATAGCTTTAGAGCATATGGGCAAAGTACACAAGAACTACAGAGGAGAGATGGAGAAGAAAACGACAAAAAGGAGCAAAATCACTGTGGAGAAGGAGCTATGCGGCAAACCTGCTCAGCTATGGCCACCTCCTCCTGCGTGCGCCATTGGATCCACAGTGATTGCAGGCCCTGGCAGAAGGGGTCCCAGGGGCTGGCACCGCTGGAACCGCTCCCAGCCCACGGGCAAAGCGGGTGCGTTCCCGAGCAGCGAATTAAACGAAGACCACAACATTCTCAGCCTTGTTTTCCTTGGCCCTTTTAAATCCCAGTGCCAGGCTGTGGCCTGGGCTACTCAAATCTCCTTTCACTTTATTACAAGCCACTGAGCTACATTAATGGCAGGGCTGGCCCCTTGATTAAAAAAGCCCACCTCAGTGGGCGGCACAGGGCCCCTGGCCCTGCAGCCCAGTCGCTGCAGCACATGGACACCTGCGAGTCAGATTTGATGGTGACGTTGGAGCGCAAGGCGAGATATGGAGATGTCAGGAAGCCATTGCTCGCACTTCCAAGCAGCAAACGGCCCTGCACTAAGGCGGCCAAACCCCTGTCAGCATGGGCTGACTTCTATGAAATGAAATAGTGACCCTGCTGCTCGCTCCAGAAAGAATCTTGGAAGAGAGATTTTTATTACAGAAAGCAGAGCTATTATTTGGAGCCTCCCTACAGGGCACATATTTAAGTTTTGCATCCAGTAAACATGAGATATTCCAAATATAACAACACTTGCTAAAAGCTAAAATGTAAAAGCTCCAGCCAAAGGTTTTGTGCAGGACTGGGTTCACACGCTTTGCTTTCTTTGACTTTTGCATCATCCGTGCTCATCCTCCTTTCTGTAGCTGGATTTCCTCCTCCCCATGTTGCACAGAGGCAGCATGAGCAGCATTGACTTACTGCAGTGCTAGCAAATGGAAGTTAAGCATGCCTATTCTCAGCTCTAATACAGGGCCAGTACCTTTCCTGCATTTTTTGCCACTAAGAATGCATTTACATGGGCATAAATGCCATGGCACACGAGGAAGGGCGAGCAGGCTGGCGTGTGCGCCTCCAAGCTGCGCCGGCAGAGCCCGTTTGCACAGAGGCACGTGAGAATGGCCAAAGAGAAATGGCTTTAAACCATCACGTGTTCAAGACATTCAGCAAAGCCCAGGGTACTGAATGATCCCGACATTTCTAAAGTAAAACAGAATGAGAAGGGAAAGCTCTTCCATGCTCTCAACCCTTTCATGATTACCATGAAAAGGAAAGCGGCAGCCAGCTGTAGAGGGAAGAAAGCAGGGGAACAAGAAACAACCTTTTTCCCTTTGTGGTCAGTTTTAAGAACTGTATCATCAAGACAGTAATAGCTGTTCCTTCAATAAAACAGCAGCTGTTGAACTGTATAATTTGGAGTTTCAGAAGAAACATTTTTGTCATTGTGATGAAAAGGTAATATTGCACTACATTTCCTTAACATCACTAGGTAAATTCTCTCTTAAAGAGGAATGGTTGAAAGTTTATTTTCCAGATAGGGTAAAGCACTAATGCCTCAAGTCTTCCTGCTTTTATTTGCCACCAGACTTAAAAAAAAAAAAAAAAAAAAAAAAAAAAAAAAAAAGAACCCCCTATAATGTGGTAATTGCAGCAATGCAGTTTTTGCTTGAATTTTCCATCACCTTCTTGTTAGGAGACTGTGGGCACTCACAAAGATATCACAGCACATAGGCTGGAAGCAGCCACAGGAAATCCGCATTTTCTATGTAAATGTCTTTGTAAGATGCAGTGAGATGCTTCTTTTTTTGGTAACAGGCTGCACAATTAGATACTGCACAGTTCCCATTCCGGATTCACCCTTTCCCCAATTAAAGGGGACCAATCTCACAGCGATCACTTTGTCATTGATTTGCAGTGATTTAAAAGACTGGCTTGACCTGTGAACATTAATGAACTTTGTGATATTTGCCTGCTCTGCTAAGAGAACTGCTAATAATCTAAGCAAGGTTATGAATCAGCAATTTTTAATATTAAAGAAAACCTTACTACATTATTTCAATATTTCATGCTTAATACATATAATATCACGGAAGGGGTGTACATCACATAAAATCCAGATAAACTGGTGCACAACAATATTGTGGTGCCAGCTGACCTGGAAAGAGACGACTAAGTTTGCCTACTGCCCCTGAAATGGAGCCCCTCTGAGAGGGTTGCTGGGAAAACTCAGGCAGCTGTTCACGGCCTGGCCTCCTTCTTCCTAAGGTACAAATTCCTAGAGGGAAGTCAGACCCGTTCCCATTCTGTATGTCCAGCAGTCAGAGGGGCTCCTTGCCATTGTAGGTGACTTGCCTACAGCCCAAGGTCCAACCTCCTTTGGCCTTTCCCAGTCCAGAGCTCCTGGTCGGAGACTTTCCGCTTTCTTTACACCGTCTCCATGGGCTGTAGAGGCCGCAGGTGACGAGCAAGGAAGCATCTCGCGGGAGGCACGTGGTAATCAGGACCTTTGACGTTTGTGCAGGTTGGCTAAATGGCAGTGATAAAAAACAGGCAAGGACCAGGGGAGTTTCCATAGTTGATGTTTCAGGAGATGGCTGCTGAGCCTGGTAACATTTATGATTAATAAGAAGGCATGTTAGGACTTACTGTTAAACCACTAAACAGTGAGGTGTCATTGCAGCTCAGGGTAAGCAATGGGAGGTTGTTTCTAGAAAAATAGTAATCTTTTAAAAGAAAGAGAAGCAAAAGCCTTTTCTTCTGGTAAAGATACTATTAAAAAAATACAGCTGTCACTATAGTGTGTAGCTGTACAGCTCCACACTAGCCCTAGTGTGATGATGAAATCCAGAAGAAAAGGCCGGTTTGCTTATTCTTACAGCTGCAGTGTGGATGTGGATGGCTGTGGGCACGCCTGGGTATTATTTGGTTTTCAGTTTTGTTAGGAAAACCCTATGACCACTAGAAGTCCCCTAAGTAAACCAACATGAAAGGCAAGGACCTGCTATGGGAAGTGACCCTATGCTGCCTTCAAAGCCAAGTATAGCCTCAAAATCAACTTCCATGTGAGAACAGATCCCCAGGAAAGGCACTGCATCACTTCATGCATCTCTATGCAATGGTGCTCTTATTTTAGGCAAATTTGCAGGCCGCGAGAGGAACCACAGCAGCGGCCACAAATACGTACGCGCTGCAACGTCACAGTCCCAGCACGGCGTGTGGGAGGTTTGCCGTGCTCGGCGCTGCGAGAGCAGGGCTTCCCGACGCCGCACGCAGCCTCCGCGCGAGCGCCGCGAGCCCCGAGGCCTCGGCGAGCGCTTCGGGCCTCAGCGAGAGCAGCGCGAGCCGGGCGGGAGGGTGTCCCGCGTTGCCCCGCTCCGGCACCCGCATCGCCCGGTCAGGCCGCGCACCCCGTCCCGTCCCTCGGCACCACGAGGACTTACCGGCACCGGCAGCCGGCTGGGCTGCTCCAGCGGACAACACTCCCCAGCCATATATAAATCTTCAACGGATTATGGCCTTTAAAAGAGGCCAAGTTCAAGTAATTATTGGCGGGGGGGGGGGAGATCCTTTATTTAATTTTCTATTAGGATGCAGATTACAAAAACAATTTTAGAACAGGTATTCACAATTCTAAGTTAATGGAACACACACTCACCCAAACAGCTGTTAGCACACAACTGCCACTACCACAAACCTCATCCTAAAATGTCATCCCAGAAATTACTCGTACAATTAAAAGCCCCTTTTTTATAGAGTAATTTCTTATTATGTTGCACTATCGCCTTCTAGAAAATATCCTGCTCACAATAAAATGTTCTTAGACTAAAAGAGACAGGAATGATGATGGTTAGGCTCAGTTTTTGGAACACAAGATTCTGCATTTTTGAACTCAAAAAGGTAAAAAAAAGTGTAGTGTTGCAAAAAACCCTTTCACTAGGGGTCTGATCCTTCCTGCAGGGAAATCAGTAGGGGCTGATCAATAGGACTGAATGGTGGGACCCAGCCCTAAATATTTGGGATTTAACAGGAGCTACATCCCTGAAGCAGCCTGTATTCATGGGATCGGGCCCACAGCATAAACAGTCTATTCTTAGAGACACGTCGTTCAGAAATGGATGTTTCTGTCCTTCGATATACATATGTGGTAGAGCTGCTAATGAACCTGAGGCGAGCGACTCTGAGATCATGCTGCTGGGAAACATAATTCTAAGAGCCCTTATGCCACGGAGCATTTCAACAGGATTTTATAATTATTTTGGTGCGCGTTAGCAAGTATTTCTCTGAGCAAACCTTATAGATTCACTCTTTTAAAGCACAAAACACATAGCGATCCCCAAAAGATTATAGAGAAAAGAAATGTACAACCATCAAAACGTTTGTGTTGACGATGACAAAGAGCGCGTGCATTAAGGATGCATCAGCCCCCTCATTAGGGCATTATTCAGCAAAACCAACTAATCGTCTACAAGAAACCAGGTGTAAAGAAACATTTTGCTATGCTTATATCTATGGGTAACCGTCCAATCTGCCCTGCATGAGATACTCCACCAAGCAAAGAGCAAACAAAACCACATCCTTTATGTGATGAAACGGGAACTCCTGATAATGCTCTAAGTCACGACTCAAGGGAAAATGCCAACTAAAAGCTCAGATCAGAGGAAGGTTTGTAATACAAACCTGGATGTTTAAAATAGCATTTCCGTTGCTGTTCCTGCAGCACTTATGAATGTGGATGTGCTACTGCACTGAACTGACTATGATTTAGCAGCGGATCGTGTCTCTTTTAAGCATAATTTAGCATTATTTCTGCTGCTGTTGAATGTACTAAGCTACAAGAAAAAAAAATCTGCTTTCAAGTGGTATTAGAGAAACATGAGGATCAGAGTGCCAGCATCAAAGATGTGTCTAAAGAATAACAGATCTGCACGTCTGCGAGCAACGAGCGCTCACTCCCCACTGAAGGTAACAGAGAGAGGCTGCTTGGCAGTTGGTTGAAATAATTAAGCAGAACATAGATGGCCTCTCGATCGCGAAGCAAGACACAGAGCGAAAGGCACCCCCGTGCGCCCGCCTCGCTCGCAAGGCGATCATCACCCCAAACCCGGCTCGCGCGGGATAAAAATCATCTCAGCCCCATCGAGGCTGACCCTGGGGAAGGAGCCATTCAGAAAGGCTCTCATCACCCTGGCCCTGGTCTTGCTTTAAAATGGCTCCTGATCTCATTCACTTAGGGCTGAAATCTGGTCTCACACTTGCCACACTGTGCGGCCAGGGGAACTGGAATCACCTGGATGTGCAAAGAGGGCTTAGACAGGGAAACGTAGGGGGAATTAGCAGCATGGGAGGCTGAGGAGCTGGGAGAGGAAGATGAGAAGCATGGATGCTACACCTGGATTTCCTGGAGCTCGGCTGAGCCGGCTTTGAGGCAAAGCCCCCCTCGGCTGCCGGTATGGGTGGGAGGGCTGGACGCAGCCGTTTGGCCGCGTTGTGGAGCAGGGACTTGCCTTGGGCACTGATGAGAAGCAGCGCCACGTGGCCATGGTCCCCACTGCCCGGCAGCCTTTGAGTAGTCCCGAGTCCTTGTGTGGGGGCAAAGCAGCCGCCACCTGAGCTCCGGGGGGCTCAGCCCCTGTGCCTGGGGCTGCGGCTGCCGAGGCCAGGGGGGCCCCGCAGGGGTAGCGGCAGCGCAGGACAAGGGACCGTCACCCCTCCGTGCGAGGCCGCGGCCGCCCCTGCCACCGGCAGGGAGCCCCTGCGCGGAGGAGCCTCTGCAGCCCCGTGCCGCAGCCTGCCGGGCGCCCCCACCCTGCCCTGCCTGGGGGGCTCAGCCCGCGGCAGCCCCGCTGCCCCTTCCCGCAGCCCCAGCCCTGAGTGCCCCTAGAGGGGTCTGAGCCCCATGCGGTGCCCACAGGGCTCGGCACCCCCCGTCCCCCGCCAGCCCTGTGCTCACACTCCCCCCGCACACACACGCACCCCCCACATGCACGCTCCCTCCGCAGGGACGGGGCGTCCGAGCAATCCCGCCCGGCAGGCCCAGCCAGCGGGAAGCAGTGCAAAGCGTAGGAAAAGATGGAAAAGGTGCTACCTTGGCAACTAGAGCAGGTGAGGAGGCAGCTGTGGGCCGGGGGCGGTCGCGCTGCCTGCCCGCCGCCGGTACTCTCCTCGACTACGCGTATTCTTAAGCAATAACAACGTAATCCGTATTATCCACCCAAGAATACCCGTCACCGAAGAGAGTCAGAAAGCTGCTGCTGCTGTTGCTGCTGCTGCTGGAAGTGCTGCACCGGGACAATAAATCCACAACTATAATTCCCCTCTAGAAGAAGGAGAATCCACAAGGGTTGCAGAGGTGTCTCGTCCCATATCCAATGGATCCTTCCCATCCTGCGGAGGCAAAGGAAAGGAGGAAGTGGTTAACGCACACGCACACATCCCTCCGCTCTCCCACTGCCTCGGTGGAGCGGGCAGGGTCTGGCAGGCAGGGTGAAAGGGAATAAATCAAGGTAAGGCTGAGGTTACCTGCCGATTGCATGATTTCTTCCTCTGTGCTTCTCTGGCATCCTATTCCCTAGCTCCATGCTCCATCAATTCTCCCTGGGAGCTCACAAGAGGTGTCACCCGCAGCAACAGATTCCTGTAAGAGAGATGCATGGTTAAGCACACAAATATTACAAATCTGTTTGCATAGGTGGGCTTGGGAGAGCCGTGGTGAAGCAGCAGCCACGCCTGGGAGACTTCTCATGTGCGCGCTGGAAACGCACTGCACAAGTCCTGACTCACACTGACTCGGCGTGTTACCCACAGGAGGGAGGGTGGAAAGGAAAATGAGGAAGAAAAAGAAAATCAAAGCAGCAGCAAAGCAGCAGCTCGGAGCACAGCGAAGGCTGCTCTGCCAGACCACAAAAGTCGAAGGCGAAAGCGGCTTCAAAACGCAACCCCCATGCACTCCGCTGCCCGCGGGGCCCGAGACGGATGCGGCATCTGCTCCGCGCCGGCCCCGCGTCCGCGCTCCGCGTCGGCACCTGCCCCATCTCGGCGTGTATTTGCAAAAAAAAAAAAAAAAGGAAAAAAAAAACAGTGAGGAAAACAAAATAGGAAAAAAAAAGAAAAAAAAAAGAAAAGAAAGAAAGAAATCCCACTAAATAAGTTATTTCCCGGTGGCGGCGCGGCACCTCGAGCAGACCGCGGGGCTCGTCCCGGGGGCGGGGGCCGCTTTGTCTGTCCGCGCCGCGGGGGCCCCGCGCATTGTTCGCGGGGGAAGCGCGGGGACGTCACGGCGGCGGCGGCGCCGCACGGAACCTCTCCCCGGCCCGGCCCGGCCCGGCCCGGCGCGGCCCGGCGCGCGGGGAGCCCCGGCGCGCCCGCCGCCGCGTTGCCCGGGCCGCCTCCGAAACGCAAAACCCCGGGCAAACCCCGCGCCGCTGCGGATTCCGCCCTCCGCGCGAGCCCCCGGCTTCCCTGAGGTGCCGCCCGCACCGGGCTCCCCGCGAAACCCCCGCGAAGAGAGCGCTTGTTTTGCTAGCCCGGCTCTTCCCGGGGTTTGAAGGAGAGGAGAAAAACAAAGAGAGAAAGGAAGAAAATTACTTTGATAGCCACATTACCTTAGATAATATTAATAAAAAAACCAACAACATTTTCAACTCACTCTCCTCTATTTTAATCTCATTTTCGGTGTAATTTCCTGTATTCCTTGAACACAGTGGGCTTTGAAGTTGCATTTTAAATGGCAGAGAGAAAGTAAATAACAAACACTGCAATTTTCCTCCCACTGTGCAACTGAGGGCTATAACGCCATTAGCTGCCGCGAGGACTAAAACCGCCGATGCGGCGGCTTCCCCGCAACTTGAACAAAAGCCGTTCGGAAAAGTCAAAACGCGCCGGACCGCGAGCCCTGGGCAGCAATGCCCTCGGACCGCTCTGCTCATTGAGTCGGAGGCTGCACAGACGCGTCGCAATTAGGCAGGAAGCTGAGCGGCGGGGTGGGGTTTCCTTCACATGTGTATATATATATAATTATATATATGTATATAATTATTTTTTAAGAATGCGGTTCCCGCTCTCGCCCTCGCTGCGCCCATCTCCGGCACTGCCCTCCCCAGCGCTGAGAAACAGCCTCCGCACCCCCGGCACGGCGGAGCCTCCGAAACTTCCCCGCGCCGCGGCCGGCCCCGCAGCACCGCGGACAGCTCCGCTCCGCGCCGAGCACCGGGCGCTGCCTCCGGCCGCCCCCCCGCGCCGGCTCCCCGCGCGCCCCCGCGCAGCAGCCCCGGAGCGCGGCCGCCCGCGGAGGCGCCCGCGGCCCCGCGCACCTTTGTTCCTGGCGGCCGGGAAGCCGCGTGCGCCACCGCGCTCCGCGGCGGGGGGCGGGCCCGGCGGGGACCCAGCGCCGCAGCTGCGGGAGGGGAGCTCCGAGCGGAGCGGGGCTGCCCGCGGAAAGCGGATTCCTGGGGGGTGCGGGGAGGGGGGTATCGATCCCACCCGTCAATAGCGAGGCGCGATCTCCCTCCTTGCGCGAAATTGCTCTGGGTTAGGGGGCTCTCTGGTTAAAAAAAAAAAAAAAAAAAGAGAGAGAAAAAATAAGGCGGGGGGGGGGAGGGCGCGAAAAAAAAAAAAAAAAAGAGAGAAAGGTTTAAAAAAGGGGGAAGAAAATACACATCTCCGCTTAAAGGCACCCTCCTTTTAAAATCTCCGGGCGCTCGCTCTCCACCACCTACCCGAGTAACCGCCAGAAATCCACCTCTGCTCAAGCGCTTACCCTTTAAATCCAGGCTGCGAGCCGAACTCCAAGCGTGTGTAAAACCAGGGAGGAGGCATCTGCTGTGTGGCGGGGAGCGGGCTCCGTGCAGCCGGAGCCACTTTCCCTGCCGGTGCCGGATCGCCACTCAACAAACCCCGGGAAGGGACCCCGGCGCCTCTGGCTGCGTTGCCTTCACACATCGGCGGCTGCTCCTGCTTCCCATGTCCCCGGCGATCGCCTCTCAGATGAATGTGGGCTTCCAGAAAAGGAGTCGGGGGGGAGAGGAGGGAAAAAAAATCGCCTAATGCAATCAAATCGATCTGATCTACACCATCTGTCGCCTGCCACTACACACAAGCGTTAAAATAGGAAAACGGGAGACACTGACAGCTCAGGAAGGTTGTTCTGCAGAGTTCATTTTTAGCAGAGCATAATTGGGTATGGACAGCATACAGTTACCAAAGCTGCTGTTAACCATCCAGTAGAGGATCCCAAACATGCTAATGGTGGATTAATTGAGGAAGATCTGACGTGCAAGCTTCATAGTCTCTTATTCATGACTTCCCAACGGGAAAGGACCAATGCCGTGTGGGACTATGGTAACACAGAGTCAAAGAGCTGCTAAGAAAATGGCTCTGTGTTCATAGCACCTCTCTCTGATAACAAACATATGTCGACCAGAACCGTTTAGCAGGATGGGGGAAATGAAATTTTCTTAGCCGAGGTTAGCAATTCCCATCGCTTGCACTTAAAGACAAGTAAAAAGAATGGACTGCGGATCTGAGGCGCTTTGGAGTGCTGGTCTCGGGCTCGCAGCTAGCGAAAGCAGACGGCTCCTGCTCAGAGGGGGATTAAGCCCCAGATCTCTTACTTCTTACTGCGACCAAAGTGCATCCATAGCAAGTCCCTAAACATGTGGCGCTGCTAATTTCATCAGAAATGACGCAAGGTCGTTTTAATGCCAGGAGCCCTTTTGACTTTTTACAGCGGGAATGGCTTTTGGGCAAGACATTTCCGATCACTGAAATTTGACATAATCTCAGACAAATATGATTTGGGGGGGGAGTGGGGCAGAAGAAGAGGGCGGCGAGTTGAGAAGAGATGGAGTGTGCATCCAGACCTGCAATCACCCCTGCTGCCAGCGCTCCGCTTAGCTCGCGCTCGCCTTCCCCGAATAACGAGGCGATAGAGATGCATACGCGGCTATTAAAGCCGTGCATGTGCGCAGGGCGCGCACGGCCGCGGCTGCCGGCTCTGCGCACGCGGACGGGCAGACAAAGTGCGCCCCTCCGCGCGCTCCTTCCGCGTCCCCAGTCCGCGGGCGGACGAGGGCGGCTGCTGCGGGAGCCTCCCCGCCCGGCGCGGGACGCGGGGCCGGGCGCTGTCCAGCCGCGCGGTGCTGAAGGCAGCGCCCACGGCGGCGCCGCCGCGGCGGGGCCACCGGGGCCGCCCCCCGCTCGCCCCTCTGATCAACGGGGAGCGCAGAGCCCGCGCCGGGTGGGGCCGCTCCCGCAAACGATTAGTGCCGGGGGCGATTCTTGGATGCGGCTCCTGGAAGTTTGTGTTAATCTCTTCAGAATAAACCTAACAGTTATGAATTAGATTAGCCTTGGAAGCGTAGCCTAAAGACAAACCAAACAATTCAGCCGGTCTTTTGTTTCAATACACATTCATTAAGCACCGCCGCCTCCCTACACCGCACCCCGGGTCCCGGCCGCGGGGCCGAGCCCGGCGCCCGCCGCCGCTGTCCCCATCCGCGGCCAACTATTGCCCTCTGCAGGTCACGGCGAGCGCCGCGGGGAGGCGGCGGCGCCACCAGGCTTGGCCCCCTTCCCAAACAGCCCCAACTTCTGCGGGGCCGGATTCCTCCCCGCGAGGACTCGGACGAGCCTCTCTGGAAGCAGCAATGAGCAGCGCAGCGGCCCTGGGCAGCGCGCGGGGAGGCGCGATCCCCGGCCCGCTTCCAGCCCTGGCCGGGGGAGCAGAAAGCAAGAAAAAGGCAAGGAGCCACTTCGAAGACTTATTTAGTTTCTTTCTCTTCCTCCCTCTCTCCATATAACTACGGGAAGCTTCCCAGGCAGAGCCTGCCTTTTTCCTGGGTTAACCGACGGAAAAGGCAGGATGAGCACCCAACAGCGCCGAGCGCACAGGAGCTCGCCCGACTCCATCCCCCGGGAGCTCCTCTCTCCCACCGGGCGCAGCTCGTCCCAGGCCCCCAGCCCCAGGGCCGCCGCCAGCAACGCCCCCCGCGCGCCCCCCCCGTCCCCGCGGCGAGAGCGGCGACTTCGGGCACTGCCAGGGCGGCTCCACGCTGCCGCCCTCACCGCACTAGCGGCCCCCCGCAACCCGCCCTGCCAGGGGAAAAGCCGTGCCTAGGCGAGCCAGTTACTGGTGCTGAGAGTTCAGCAGCCTCAGTGCCCAGGAAAAGGGGGCTGCTCCCTTTCCTTTTCCTACCACGTCCCAGCAGAGCTTCTTGCAGCTCCCTGGGCTGCCTTTCTCCGCTCCCCGCCTGGGGCCAGCTCTGCTCCCGCGGGCTCGCCGCCAGCCCTCGAGAGAGGACACCGGCACGCGGGAGCGGTCTGCCCGCCCCTCGCTCCCGAGCGCAGATGGCCGCGGTTGTCTCCGTAACGGCCTGTTCCGGACCCGCGCGGCGAGGCAGGAGCGGCAGCCACGGCCGGGACGCGAGATCCGCTCCCCGCCGCGGACACGCGCTGCGTTTGGCCGCGGGCCGCGCCGCCCCGCCCGGGGCGCAGCGGCCGCCGCCCGGCCCCGCTCCCGCCCGCCGCGGCCCCCGCTCCGGCTGCGGCACCGCCCGGCCCGGCCCGCTCAGCGCGTTGCGGCGCGGAGCGGCGGCGCCCCCTGCCGGCCGCGCGCGGGGCCGCAGCCCGCGGGGCCGGGCGGTGCCGGGCGGTACCGGGCGGTGCCGGGCGGTACCAGGCGGTGCCGGGCGGGCGGGACGCGGTTTCCGCAGCGCAGGGCCCCAGCTCGTTGCGGAGGGGCAGCTGCGCTCCCCGGACACCCTCGTCGCGGCGCTGGCGTCTCGCGCTGCACCCGCTCCCTGCAGGCCTCCCCTCCCGGGCACAGGACAAGGTCCGGTCTGTGTGGGGACGCAGGGCAGAGGACGACACTTAGCACAGTGTCCTCAGTTGGACTAGGAGCAAGCAGTGCAGGGTGCCCGGCTATCTGCCCCTGCCACCTGCCCTGTCCTCCCAGGGATGAAAGCACCAAGCACAGCAGGCTCCTGGTTCAGTGCCAGCTTGAAATACTTCTTCCTCCCTCACATGTTGCCACTTGAGAGCTGGGAGGGATTTCCTGGAAATGTCAAAGTACATCTCAAGCACCAGGTTACGGGATAATCAGGGAAATCAGGCTTCCTTAGGAGAGGAGCCCAAAAGACAAAATCTACCTGACACACACAACACGTCTGGCTACTTCCGTTCCCAGCGTATCACCAAAGCGTTCCAGCTGTGAACTTCTGGTGTTATTCGGGAACATTGGACTGTTATTCGGGAAGATTGGAAGGCTTGAGTGGAGCCTTCCTGCTGTTTCAAGCATGATGCCCCATTCATAAAATGGATCAAGATCTATTTAAAAAGCGCTTACTTTCCCTGATCCTACTATTCCTCTTGGAAAGCTGTTGGCAGAATCTCATAACTCAGCTTCTTAAGATCTCCAGCCTATGTTTATTAGGAGCCCGTTTATACTCATTTGCTCTGATGCGAGTTTTGTTCTTGAACTTCACTAGTTCTGATATTTACTCCCCTCACAGTCTACTGATATTCCTTCTCATCACTGCTTTTGTTTAAATTTAGCTTTTGCGCCCTGCCTCATAAGACAGGATCTTCCTTCCCTGATTACCTCAATATCCTAGCAGCTTTTGAAAACTGGGTCACTACTAACACCCAGAAAATACATTTTTTCAGATGGATTCATTATTCCATTCATTTTCAGTTTGACCAAGACACAAGTACGGAGAACGATTAGCATGAGGTCAGACAAACCACAATTCTCCTGACTTCAAGTTCTTTCGCAATCTATCAGGAACACGAGTTCTGAAAGGCTTGTGGTTTATAACTTGGCATTACATCAATGCGCATTTATATACCTATATATCATCTTCTGGAGAGGAAGGATGGCCTTGTAGCTAAGGGGGTTCATTTGAACTCTGGAGATTTGTGTCTAGAATGCTAGATCTGCCATAGACAACAGATAAAACTTTGGCAAGTCATTTAATCCTTTTCTACATTTGCCCACATTTAATATAGGGCCAGTACCGCCCCCATTCTCATCTCTTTCTTTCCTCTGTACCTCCTCATGTCGCCTCTCTCAGGCTGTGACTCCTCTGCCTTCTTCCAGCACCTGAGCTTTGAAGTCCAAAAACACACCTGGACTTGTAAGCTGATGGTCAAAAATAACCACTTGGCTCACAAAATCCATTTTAAGGATCTATCCTGAACACTGTTAGTCAGTAAACACGATTGAAATTGGAAGTCCTGAGATCTGCAAGCCATAATCCGCAGATTATATTAAAAAACGTTCTGGGTTACTAAACTGTAACCAGCAGTGGCCATCACTAAAATTGGATATATTCAAATGCTAAGATGTCACCCTGACTTCTTATTTTCAAGTCTTTGCATGGTCAAAGACAGACTCAAAGCTTTATGGTTGTGTTATGTTATTTAAACACACACGCTCACTTTAACACAGATACTCTTCACAGCTCTTCATTTCAGATAGTGATTTTTGATCAGCTAATGCAGCATAGAAACTGGCCTAAAAATGGCAGCCCTGAAAGCTCCTTACCTGGAGGTGCCAGTAATGAGAAATCCTGCCGCTGTTCCTCCACTGCAGGCCAGCCAGGAGGCTGAGCCTGAGCGCGGAGGCAGAGAGCACTCTGCTGAGCTGGGGTGAAGCGGTGATATTTATGGAAGTAATTATCACAGAGAAAAACTCGAAAAATATGATTACAGCAAATTGTAACTCTCTCCGATATGTTCTTCGTTGTTAGAAATAGCTCAGCTGAGACCGAACCAATATGAACACTAGCCCGGGAGCACCAGACAGTGCCTCCCGGGAGGCTGAGGCCACGGGAGCCTCGAGGCGGAGCAGGCTGCAGCCAGCCCGGCAGCACAGGGTGTCAGCACCTCGCGCCTCTGCCCGCCTCGCCCGCCGTGTGGAAACGGGGCAGCCGGGGAAGCTGCCGCGTGTTCCTGGCCCACCATTCCCATGTGCACGGCAGCACCGGGGGCTCCTGCTGTGGGCACGGCAAGGCTGCTCCCGGCCTCGTGTTGCAGGGCAAAGAGGCTCTGCAGGCCCCACGGCAGCCCCACGGATGGCGCGGGGCGAGGGCCTGGCGGCTGCCGAACCCCCTGCACGCCAGGAGCCCAGCAGGGCTGGGAGATACACAAGCCTGGACGGGACAGCCGAAAGAAACCCCCCAAAACCTCCAAAACCTCTGGGCCCTGTGACACGAGGTCCATGAGTCTCTGCACAGAGCGAAGGCGGCTCTGCAAGCTGACATGTGCGGAGAGATTTTCACCATGCTCCTCAGCTAGTGTTTTCCATGCTCCATGCAGCTAACAACTCACCTGCGATTTGGGTTTTAGAAACATTAACCAATACTTCCTTTAAAAGAAAAAGATCTCGTAGTAAGGTTAAGAAACTGCTCTCATTTAAATGTACATACCCCACGGATCAGATGCATCAAAGAAGTTCTGCAGCCTGCCTGAGAGCTCTGTAGGTGTTGTTGCTGCTTGCAAACTCTCTGTGAGAAGAATTATAAACGGTATTTACCTTTTAATTAAACAAAACATCTTGCAAATTAAACACATGCTCTTGCACATCAAAAATTAGTTAGCATTCATTTTTATTGTGCATCCTATGGCTCTCTGACAGCCTATTGAGTCCACAGCCAAATCTGAACACACGTTGCTGCTTCTCCTTTCCCCTGCATTTTGTGTATCGTGCTAGATTTTATCACATCCAAGGGGAGAAAACACTCTATAATTAAGCAAGGCTCCTGCTTAATATTCTTTTTTTTTTTCTTAAAAACAACAGCAATGAAAACCCACAAAATATATTGGTGTGTCCTAGCAATGGCAAAGAAGCAGTTTTGGACACTTGTGTGACATACTTCATATTATCTTACTTAGAAAATCTGACAGTGACTGACAGAGCACCTTAGAGGGATTTAAGAAGATGATGAAGCCAACAAGCTTTCACGTGAATGCAGAGTCTAGTTCCTAATAGATCCACTTTTTTTTTTTACATGCATCCTTGTAATTTGACATTTATAATTCACCATAGTGCTGAATCTCTGTCATTCTCTCCCTGTCAAGTTCTCCATACGTGGATGTTCAGGTCCTTCCTAATTAGCATACATATCCGAACATTTAATTCCAGCCTCTCTCCACTTTATTATGCAGTCACATATTGATCTGGTTTGTATCAACAAATCCTTTTGGTAAAACACACACAGTTGTAGGTTGTCCCTCTCTCTAAACGGGTCTTCTCTATTTTCTGGCTGTAAGCACATTTTAAACTATGCAAAAATATTAATTCATAATGGAATTTAAAATAGGCAAAATAGTTATGCACTGGAAAAACACTAGCCCTTATTATATGCTGAGCTGTATCTCTTACTGCACCTTGCGGCTCCTCACAGGGGCTCCGAACACCTTGGTGTAGACGTCGATGCAGGACAACGCTGATAAACATTCCACCTCCTTTCTACTGGAGGAACAGCACGCAGACATTAAAAAAACTTGCTCAGGGCAAGCTAAGAAACCAGGCAGACACTACGGCTGCAGCTGCGAGGTCTCGGGGCCCGCTCGGGTGCCTGCTTGCAAATGCCATCCACATGAGCCGGGCCGCGCGCCTGCCCCGCGCCCACGTGCTGGCTGCGCTGCCCCCTCGTCCCGCCGAGGCCTCGCGCGGCCCCAGCTGCGAAACACACCCGGAGCAGCCAGACCAACGCTGAGGCCAGGTGAAGTATCCGTTCCAACTTGTGGCTTTGTTCCTGAAGCTGAAGATGCTGAAAAGGCTGTGCCACATTAAAGCACAGAATACAGACGAAATAAGCTGGTAGTTATTTCTGGAGCAGAATTAAACTAGTCCCTTTTACCTGTATGGAAAAGGATAACTTAAGAAGGAATCCCAAGCAGACTTTCCATGGCTTTCAGCTGATCAGAATTATGTATTAACACAAACACCGACAACTATTTAAAATGTTCATGATGCAATTTGTGGTTTAGACAGACACTAAGTTCATTTTGTGAAGAAAACCCAGTACTAGTAAAGAAAAAATCACCCATACAGTTTAGAAGAGCAATCAGTAATGTTAACAATCACTTTAGAGAGAATAAGGACACAGATGTTTGCAAGAAATGGAAGAAATGTAACTTATTTTTGCTACTCTAGCCTGAGCAATTTTTTCCAAGTGACCTTGATGGTGCTAATTTGAGGTTTACCTCAATACCTCTTCAAATGTCTTCTGAAATACTTGAGATTATAGTAGCACCTATTTAAAAATTAGTCTGACAAAAAGATCTTCTGGAAAATATAAATAAAATCAAATGGCATCCACATTTCCTAAGCAAAAATGGAGAGCAATGAGCTTAAGTTAATTATGCATTTTAAAATAAAAAGAAAACACATGAATCATTTTTTGTATTTATATTCTATTTATCCTTCATGTTAATCTGCAGATAATAATGAGTAATAGAACTACAACTGAGTGATAGAAATTCTAGCACTACAGTGGAAATCCCAGCTCCCTTTTAATTTCTTAGTTGGGAAAAATTCCCATTCACTCGTGAGGATTTTGAGCAAGCAGAAGCTGATTAACGATTTTCCAATCCATTGCCTGGGTCACAGACGTCTTTTGAAACAAAGCAAGTACGTGAATTTTCTGGGTTTTTTTGGTGGCAGCCGAATATGAGCTGGAATGTTTACAAGAGCAGCGGCGCGGGCTGCCGCGGGGCCAGCACGCTACCAAGCAAGTGGCCGCGGCGGCTACAACTTTGCAGGTGTGAGGCCCGGCTTGCTGCTGGGCAGCGGTTCGGGCTCGCGTTAGGGAGCGAGCTCTGCGGAGGCCATCCTCTCCGCCAGGATTCCTGCTCCGTGGCGGGAGCAGCCAGGGTCACTGCCGCTGCCCACCCGGCCGGGCCAGGCCGGCTCCACAGGGCCCAGCGCGCTGCGGCGGGTGTGCTCCGTGCCCGGCACCGTGCGGCTGACGCCGGCCCTGCGAGCCGCGCGCTCACTTGCCAGCACGCCTGGTATACAAGGGGTGCTGCAGCACTAAGTCCCTGCCACGAGCATATACAGCGCTCACTTTGATATATATCTTCTATTTTCTGATCCAATTACTTCAGATCAGCCTTAAGTCTTACAGCTAAACAGTTTGTCCAAAGGGAAAGTACCTATTTACAGGCTGGATTACGAGCTTTAACAAAAAGAAAGGCAAAACGTGATTCATTTACTATGTAAGAAAAAGAATTTCTTTGTATTTTATTGCTTGCCAGCATCTTCCAAATCTTTTTCCTTTCTTCTTTTCTCCTCCAAATGGAAAGTGGAATGGGGGGGTTCCCTTTTCATAGCAGGGCTCAAGAAAAGCGGTGTACCAGGCAAGTTTTACTTTTTGCCTCTAATGGGTTTACTTTTGCTTCACCCCTCAGGGCTCCTAGAAGCGCCTGCATTCAGCTGAACCGCCGCGCGCTGCCTCGCCAGGCCGTTTCCCAAGGCTCCCCTTGGAAGTGCTACACGTGCGGGAGGCCGGGGCCGCCCAGTGCACGGGCACGGGGCAGATCCGTGGCCAGGTCCTGTGTGACCAGGGCTGGGGCCATCCCTGCCGGACACGTAGTCTCTGCCTCTGCAGCAGCAACAAGACAGAGGGGTGGGAAAGGATCCCCCCAGTTTTCGGATTCTTTATTTTTGCACAGCCAAAATCAAATGTCAAGGCCCTGGCCCCTTCTCCCATCCTCTGGTGGCACTCCACTGCTCCAAGCTCTCAGCAAGTGAATTTGGCTGATTTCCAGCCTAAAGACCCTCTTCAGTGCATGTTTCATTCACAAACACCTGCATAGGAGCCATCCTGGGCGAACGAGCCTTCACTACTTCTGGACTGGGAGATGGATAACACCACCTTGACATCTCAGGGTGGGTTTCATCTATACGGACACGTTCGTGATGCAGCAATTCATCACATCAGCCAGCATTTTTCATTAGCATGTCAGTGTGGGGAGGATGCATTGATGGGTTTAATGGCATTCATTTCTCATGGGTGCCCGTTTGGTTCATCCTCCTTGCATGCTCTCGATTAACTGAATTACCAATTGCAGAGAATTACAATAATTTCTTCCACATTTTTCCAATTTTTCCTCAATTCTTCAGAACATTGGCAAGGATTCTCGAGGCATTTTGTGCTTATCTATAACATGGGCTCCAAGAAATCATGAATAAATGTTATTTAATAGCCCTAGCAGGAGCCTAGGACACGAATACTGACCTTTCTCCCACCTAATCTCTTTTAATGGCTCATTACTGTTGTGGCTTTTAGTCTCTTGCTCTCTCTCCCATTTGCTATCAGGCCCTGAGAAATGTTGGATACCCAGTGCTGTGTGATGTTGCGTACAGCAGAAATTCAGTAGACAAACACACTTGCCTGCAGTGACAGGGAATTTGCTCTGCAGACTCAGCTGGTCCTTGGGTCGAGTGCCCACGGGTGTCTCCAGGGGCCTCTTCCAGCTTCCACTAGAGTAAACGCAATAGCTCCTGCTTATCCCAGAGCAGCAGAATCAGGCCCCAAAAGAGGCTCCATCTATTTCATTTCCTTTCCTTGGGCCAAATATGAAGAGCTCCCTGGCCAAAGTTAGCCATTTTCCCAGAAACAGTAACAAAAATCCTTGTTTTATTGCACTTTTCCCTCATATGGAAAGATATTACTCACGCAAGCCCATATAATGGCTTCTCTTCCTTTTTTTCAAAGTCTTTTGCTTTCTTGCAAAACAAGAGAACCCATTAGTGTTTTTAAGTGGTCATAGGTAATGCAAAACAAGGCAGTGCAATCCACATGAAATCAATATTATAGTGAGGGACGAATACAATTTACCCATCAGATATTTCATCAGGAAAATTACTAAAATTCATAGCTTAGAGGTGTGAATGCTTCTTTAAGAAAGGTACTTATGTTATCCCCAAAATAGCACCAGTACCATGTGATGTTCCAGTTGCTATGGTTACCACAAATTTGTTATTTAATAGCAAAGAAAATAGATGCACAAAACATGCTAATTATAACTGGTACAAATTTTTCTAAATGTTTTATATGAATATGCATGCATATTTTATGCATAAGGAATAAGAATGCCCTTTTTCAAATCATTCTGTAAGTTTTTAGGGGCATTTCAGTAACTCACTGGGAAGTACATTGTGCAGCTCACAACAAGAGAGGGAATGGAGACTGAAAAATTGAAGATGGGCAATTTGTCTACACCACTGTCATTCAAATAGCATGAGATTCCTAAGAACCAAATATATTTGGATTTATGGAATCCTTGTACATTTCCATCTGCTTTTGGTTTTATTTCTCCTCTTTCCTATGTTGAAAGGATTTCATTTCTGGACTAAAGTCCCTGAGAAACAATTGCAGAAGGTTTCAAGTGAAGCTGCCTGTTATTAGGCAGCAATGTTAATGGCACCGGTTGCAGACACTGAAGCACCTTCTTGTCATTGCCAGAGCCTATGCTGAGAGAAATTAGCATATATATCCCCTGTGTATGAAGCTCTGAGCAGGGTTGACGCGGGGGTCCTCAGGGCTCTCGTCTCCACAAATGGAGAGACAGGCAGCACCTTGCAGGGGCTCCAACTGTGAGCACAGCGTGGAAAGCTGGTGCCTCTGGCCCGGTGCACATTGCCAGGAGAAATGGACAAGCTTGGTTCTGCTCTTGGGCATGCGGAGGAAAGGTGCATGCATGCTGGACGGGATGCACATGAGAACAGGGCTCTTCTCCTTTCCGTTGTGTTGTTCGTCAGATGTTCCCAGGGACATGTCCAAGGGACACAGCATGCAGTGCTCAAAGTGCCAGAGCTGCGGAAGCTGCAGACTCCGTGCAGTCCTGGGAGGAGGTCAGAGAATTCCTGCTGCTTGGCTCAGCTGCTCTCAAGACACATTAAAAAAATCTCTTAGTTTAGCTGCAAATATATGGCTGTGAGTTGTACTGAAAGAGCCGCTGGCTCTGGGCTTCCACTGGAGCATGGTCCAGGCTGGGAGCTGCTGCAGGAGCATCCCAGTGTGCAGATCCAGTATGGATACTGATGGCCCTGGCTGGTTTTTCACTTTTGCACTCAAAGCACTTGTGAGTTGGCAGCTGTATTTTAGCTACTGCAGCGTGTCAGTGATACTGACTGAAAAAAACCTTCTCCGTAGCTTGCCATCATGCCGTGATTGATATCAGCTGTAACAAGATAGAATGTTATGGCACCATAATTCTGTTTGATGCAAGGTAGTCTTTGATCTTTTACCGTTTTGCGAAGATTATACTATATACTTAGTTTGATAAATAATACCCTTTCACCAGAGTCACAGAAAGTGGAAGGTAAATTGTGAGCTAAACTTCTTAAACTTCTCTGGGGCAGATTTTTATGATTTTAAAGCAAAAGGCTAAAGAGTAGGAAAAAAGCCCCACACACCTATCTATAAACAGATATAAATAATAAGAATATAGTGGCCTACTATCTTTTTTGGCTGCCCTTTGTGGCATAACACCAGCACAAGGAAGCTCTGACTATGGTTGAGGTGCTGCAGATCCGGCAGCAGAAGCAGGAATAAGAGGAGTGCTGGGTAAACGGCAGCTGAAAAGCTTACACGGAAAATGAGTCCTACATTTCCAAACTAGAGTTTTGTAAAGGAATTTATCCCCAACCACTTATTCCCTGCTGAATGCCTTAAAATGGGTGAGGTGTTTCAAGATGGAGAGAGCCACGCACATGGACGCTCTTGCTTGCTGCAGGACTGTGAAATGAACCTCTCTGATAGGGCTGGCGACTGAACAACCCCAGGTCCCACTAGGGCAATCATCAGTGAAAGCAGCAAATCCCCAACACATTTGCTTGCCTTCACCCCTTCAAGCAAATTGGGAATTAAGTTTTCAGGTACCTTCCTAGATGCTCAGGAAGATCTCAAACATGCACTTTACTGGGTTTAATCCACTTTTTAATTTGAACAATTATTCGAATCATGGCAAAAATGAGCAAGAAGCAGTGCCACAGCCAGGAGGAAGTGCTCCCATCAGGTAACCATTTATTAAAAAGTTTTAGCCAGCTGGTATAAACATGACTGCCATCAGGAAACGACAGGCAAATCTGTGCTCCCATCTGCACTACCGAGGCAGAGAAGGGACAGCCTGGGGCGTCCCCGGAGCGGGCCGCGGGGGCAGCTCCGGCCCTGCCGCGGTGGCTCTGCCGCCTCACGCAGCGCGCGAGGCCGCTCGGTGCTGCTCGAGCCTGCCGGCCGCGAGGGCAGGGCTGCCTGAGGTAACGCGGGGTGGTCACCATGCACCACGCCAAGGCCCCCCGTGTGGTGCAGCCCGCGGGGCCGTCTGTGGGCACTGGGACCTTGACGACCTCATGAGACGCTTGGTGTGGCTAGAGCAGGGTGTAGCACTGAGGCCACTATCGCCTCCCATGTAAAGGTCTGTTTTGCTCCGTGCTTAAATGATTATCTGTCATTGATTTGTGTGCCTACCTCGAACCGCTTCAAGCTGTTTTCAATTATTCTGCCCGCGATACAATGCAATCCCGAGGATTAGACATACAGAGTGCCACAAACCACCTCGCAGCAACGGAGTCATAAACTGAAGAGGATGGGAAGGATTTTAATGGGAGATTAAAGGGAAGAAGTGACTCGCTGCGTGAGAGAAAAGAGGGAGTCTGCAGGCTTTGACTGCAGGAGAGCTGCTTCGCGATGCCTCCGAGGGCACTGAAGATCCCGGGTTAATATAATAATTCTTCTTTCCTTATCTTACAGATTTCTGGTAATGATTCCATAATGAGGGTTGTGTTTAAAAA
Source organism: Tinamus guttatus (assembly GCF_059628265.1). Classification (NCBI taxonomy): domain Eukaryota; kingdom Metazoa; phylum Chordata; class Aves; order Tinamiformes; family Tinamidae; genus Tinamus; species Tinamus guttatus. The sequence goes on along the minus strand of NW_028288745.1, from coordinate 7,875,427 downwards.
AGGGCTTAAAATGAAGCATATGTTCTGCCTTTGCTCCAAGAGGAGGTGGGTAGCTGCAGCGTAATGTCGCACAGGGCTTGCTTCCCTGCCTGCTGCTTCCTCCAGCTAACTTTTGTGTGGTTTCTCTTCACATAGGTTTAATTGAAAATCCTCACCTTTGGAGAGAAGCTGTATCATTCTTTGGCATCCTCGCTTCGACCTGCGCTGATATTTTGAAAGCAAACAGTGTTCATCTACACCAAATCCGATGAAATGAGCTGAAAGAGCGCGGGTGCACTGAACAGTTTTGAGGCCCTGCACTCTTCCTGCTGAGCAGGAGCTGTTCAGACACGATTGCCTCGACTGCCCATTCTCGTGCACTGTTCTCCCAGCCTTGACTTAGAGGGGTTGGACACACATAACCCCCATGGGCCTCAGTCACAGCTTTCTGCCAAGCTGGCAGCACTAAGCCCTCCAGAAAGGTGTAAATACAGCTGTAGGGCTGCAATAGAGGGGCTTGGGCTGCGGTTTTGCTGATGCAGCTGAGCCCCAAATTATCAGCTGATACCAGGGAAAGCCTCCTGCACAGAGGTGGAAATAAAGGATGGGGCAAAATCCGAGCTGGGCAGGAGGGACAGGCACGTGCCGCTTTGCTGCGTGAGGTGTGGAAAGTGCCTTTGGGTGAAGGGCAGGAGCTGGGCACACGCTAGCAGCACCGCTCCCACGGTGAAGCCTCCCTCGAAGCAGCAGGGCTGGAGGTGCTGCACGCGCCGGGCGCAGGCTCCGCGGCTGCTCCCTGCCCTGTGGCAGCGGCGCTGGCGTTTCGCAGCGGCACGGCCGGCGCGCTCCTGCGGCGGGCAGCAGCCGGGAGCACTGCGGCCCCGTGCTCTACCAAGGCTTTGGGCGCCGGCACTGCCACGCTGATGGCTGCAGAGTAATTAACTACATGCACTGGTACAGAAGCCGTTTGCAACAGCACCCACCAGCTGGGCGAGTGTAACTCTTATTGAATTTCTAAGAACAGTCATTAATATTCTGACTTTAAACCAATTTAAATATTTGCACCTTTGGAGCACCAAGTTGAGATGAATAACGTGGAGAAGCACACTCGGATGGATTAAATCCTCTATGGATTTTATCAATACAGAGAGTAGAAACAGAGATAAATTATTTGTCTCGGATATATATGTGTGTGTGTGTGTGTGTGTGTATGCATTGTAGCAGATAAAATCAAATATGCTATCACTATCTGCACTCTGCTATGTATATTTTAAAACCTTATGAGTGGCTAGGTACATAGACAGCACTGGTTTACAAGAGATACCATCATTAATTTCCACATAGCTATATGTTTTCATGGGCTTTTCAACCTTTTAATATTAAGTAAAGTAGCAACTACAGCACTCTTTTATGTCCCTGGTAGTATCGCAATTTTTAAATTTTCTATTAGAATTGAAGGAAATGCAGTGGCATTAAAGATCAGCAAAGCAAAACGAGTAGGAGTTTGATTTTCTTGTGAGTGCCAAGCTGGGCTTGTCAAGGCACAGAGGTGAAATGTGGGCAGGCCGGGCTGTGCCAGGGGCTCTGCGGTGCAGGTGGTCGAGCCAAACTTCTCCGGGAGCGGGTCCGGGTCCGGGTCCGGGCCCAGGAACGGCTTTGTGTCCTGCAGCCGTAGCTGTGGCTGCCGGAGGGAGACCTTCCTGGAGAAGCGGCACTTTGCTGCCTGCTGGTGGTCTGGCAGATACTTCCTTGCTAATCATAGCTCCTGGGCATCAGGAAATCTAGTGATAATGTGGAGTGCTAATTCGTTTCTTCTGGAGACAGTTGGCTCACCTTATACATGAAACCTTTTATTTATGGTTCTAGGCCAGCATTCAAAAATCTGTCAGATCACTTTAATCTGCTGCAAATTCAAGCAAATTCAAATAAAATAAGCAAGTCTCCACAGCAAAGCTAAGCTTTAATACCCAACTACTGAATCCATGTGATCAATAAAACACCAGGGATATCTGCAGGAGCTGCTGCGGAGCAAAAGTAGCTGAGCAAAGCTTTTGTGCAACCAGGCTTTTCCCATGGTTGACCATATCCTTATACCCAGTCTTCAACCCGTTCTCTGACTTTTCATAATAATAAGCTCTGATGAAGCTCACCCAAATTTAAAATAAAGGCTGAAGTGTTGTCATAGGATAATGTTAAAAAACACAGTGTGAGGCAGGATTAATAATCTGATGCTATCGTGCTGCCTTACCATAAAGGGAGTCAATAACTATTTTCCAAAAAAAAAAAAAAAGGCTAATACAGCTGCTTTTTAGTTATCCTGGTTAGGTTCAGAAATACTGCTGGTTTTGCATTAAAAGAGGAAGTCTGAATTACAGAAACAATTAGCTAAAGGGACACAAGCAAATAACTCACGTAGATCTTGGAACTTTATTTGCAAAAGCTTTTTATAACTTGTTGAGAAATTTTTCTGAACTTCTGAGAAGAAGTATCTAAACCTTTACCTATTAAATTCACACTCTCCCTCTTACCATTTATAAACAACAACCTTTTTTTTTTTTTTTTTTTTGTTATGGGGCCTGAAATGTTATGTCCATTGCCAAAGCAGAATTTCCTGAATGGAGATAAATAATCCCCTGGCTGTTTTGACATCACTGAAAAGGCTGGTACTGATGTAACAAAATAAACTGAAGAGATTTATCTTAGTTTGCAATGTCTGCTGGCTTACTAAGAAACACAGCAGGAAAAAACAGACTTGGGAAGGTCCTGGGGAGGCATGACAGGAGCAAGGCAGCAGCAGACAGAAAAAGCATATCCTAATGGGAAGTGAATTAGAAATCTCTAATATTTTCAAAGGATGCAATTAGCACATGTGCGTGAGATCTCAAATCAAACCTCAGGGTACCCTGCTCGCATCTGCATGGGAATAAAACTGATGATGCCAAATATTGACTAAACACTGAGAGAAATGCTAGACAGCAGTGCTGAGCAAGGAGAAGAGATGAGCACAGAGGACACGGCCATGGGACACTGACTCTCTCCGCCCGAAGGAGAGGTGCCAGTCCAGGCCGGGTGGTGCTCCTGCTGCAAACCTGCGTGACGGAGCGGGTGGCAAGAGGAGGGGATCACGGGTTACAGCTACGGCACGTGAAGAGCACAAGGAATGAGGTAAACTCAGGAACGGGACCAGCCTGCAGGCTGTACAACCCCATGGGATACCAGCTGGAGAGACAGCAGAAAAGTATTGCCAAATATGTCACTTGCCCACATTCTCCACGCTGATGCCAACGTTTTGAGCATTGCCAGCTCCACGCAGCGAGCAGAGTCTGGGCTGCGCGGCCGTCACGCTGAGCAGGCAGCAGCTCCCCAGAGCCACCATGGGCCTTTCCTAAACAGCAAGGCTACAGATCGACTCGAACTCTCATAAAACATCAGATACATCTCAGGCTAATGTCTAAGTATATGTATTTCACAAAAATTGGCTGTTTGCTCTGAGAGGTATTTGCAGAACAATATTTGCTTCAGAAAAGTGTTGAAATTGAATGAATGATGTGCAAAGTGGAAAGATCTCTGCAGGTTTTACTCGCTGCATCACTATTTGAAAGGTTCCTATGATAGACTTTAATGGGTGTCATTCTTTTTTAATAAGTCTGAACAAAACAGTTAATAAATCCTAAGTGCCTCCTATATTATATCTATAATTCTTGGCTTTCACTTTTTCTTCAGCAGTTTTGGTATTATTCTGGAAACTCGTGGCATTCTCATAATTCTCTTTAAATAACGATCTGTGTTTCAGGGCTTGATTCAGATACCACTGAAGTGAGTTTTCTGCACATGCGACTGTGCCGTGTCTGCTGATGAGTCACGTCTGATCTACACCAAGATGAACTAAATCATCCTCGGTAGCGCGTGACTCCAAGTAGAGCACCCGCTAATCCAGATTGCTGATACGGGTTTCTATCACTATCAGTTTGGAGGATGCCACTCCACTTTTGGTTTCCATGGAGATTGCTATGAAACGTATTAATTCATCATCTATCGGTTCCAAAAAGCATCTCAAAAAGTTCAACACCTCCGTGCAGTTAATGGGAGCGGAAAGAGGAGGAGAGAGCTCAGTGTTTTGCAGCAGGGACAGGGAGGACTCTTTAACGAATGGTCACTTTTGCCATGGTTTAGGGAAATCTCTGGATGAAGACAGCTCTTATAAGCTGTGTACTTTGAATAAATCTTTCATGGTAATTTTATCTTTTTCACTTTGGCAATTTTAACACTTTTCTCCTGCTGCTTTCAGGTGACACTGCAAAATATCCCCAGCATTCCTTAAGTAAAGCAAAACAGCAAAATGCTCTATGAGCTGAACTTTTGTATGATTTTACTTTATATTTACCATGCATTTTATAGTCTCAGATCTTATCTTTAAGATGAAAAATTAATATTTTAAATCCTTTTGTCTAGATCAAAACATCTATTGCTTATTTGTAATGAAACACTTTGACTCTTAACTTAGTTTTGTGCTCAGCCTGTCCAAGAATTCAAGTGTTTCATTATAACAGAAGTGGGAGATGCTTTGATCTAGAAAATAAGATGCTTAAAACCTGTACTTAGTGGCTGGCAAAGTTAATTATTCAAATAACAACAGTAACATAAAAGTTGAATACAATCAAATAGCAGAATATTAAATCAGTCATTAAAAGGTGTGACTTGATATATGCCATGCCAGATAGTTATAATGATAATATCAATAAAGAATAATAGTTTATATTATCATTATAAGCATGAGTGCAAGAGTTTAAAGGGCTTATATATCATGAGGTCTAGTTATGGGCTGCATCTCACAGTATTAGGCAAAATGAAAAGATACAACACAAGCCTAGGACAGGAGACAAAAGTGGGATACAGAAGGACAGACAGTGGATGCTGGGGAATGCGGGGTGAGAGTGGGGAAGGGAATAGGCTGGGGCTGCAGGAGGAAAGGGAGCCCAGGGAGCCCGCGAGCGGGACCTGCCGCCCGCCTCGCTCCACTGCTGCTGCTGCTGCTGAATACCTGCCGGGAACTGCAGACGGAAATGGTCTGTGACAGGGCACAAAAATGAGGACAAATAGGTTACACTTGATGCAATGCAGAAAGAGGAGCTAGAGGAGGGAGACAGAGAAAAGGGAAACATGATGGGCTAAGAAAAGAGTATTTCCAGCATCATTTTAAACGGGTACCAAAAGGCCAAGCTTGCATTTGCCAAGGCCTGATAAAAGAATATGTTGCAATAATTGAGATATAGAGGTGAAGAGCCTGGGCAAGGATTTCAGCCGCATGATGGCGAGGAAGGAAGGAGCTTTCCTGGCGATGCTAAGCAGGAAGGCCTGGGATTAGGACGTAGCGTGGAAGTGAGGAGCCTGGGAGAAAGGCCTGAGTCCAAGATGACACACAAATTAGGGGCCTGAGCGACGGGTGGGATGGCAAGGTTGTCTGCAGTGATCAAAGCGGGGAGGAGCGCGGAAGACACCGAGTGGGGAAGATTAGAAGTCCTATCTCCGACAGTGGAGTTGGGGCTGACAGTCACCAACACGCAGTGGCAGGGAGACGAGCCCAGAGCTGCAGCTGGGCAGAGGAGACAGGCCGCGAGCACCCAGGTGGAGCTGCCGTCGTCTGCACGGAGACAGCAGCGGGGCTCACGTCTACGGATGAAATCACTCAGAGATACTGAGGAGCGGAGATAGAGAGGGCGAAAAGGACTAAGAAATCGTCTATGGCATCGCCACAGAAAATAGCAGCGCTAGTGATATAAAGGGAGGTTACATCAGTGCATAGACATAGAGAATTAAATTTCAAAATCACTGTTAGTCTGAAATATTATTTCATCTTTCCAAATGCATTTTTCCAAAAAGACCATATTTTGCAGAAAATGTCATCAAAAATGTCATCAAAATCACTGCAATCTCATGAATACATCAGTTTTGACAAAAATAGTATTTTACAGTGGAAAAATGTTTCAACGACAACAAAAATCGAGCAGTTTACTCTGAACACAGAATTTACTACTGTCAAGTAAGATTTCATTATCAAGCTGCATTAACAAGAATAGAGGGGTTTGTTGATTTGGTGGTAATCAAACCTGCTAGAGTTATTACTGGATTTATCTTGGAATCTCAACACAAACATTTTTCATTCTTGTTTTAGATTTTCTTAGCAATTATGCAGCCAACATAGTTAAGGGCACAACAAAATCTAAAATATGCTAATTTGAACAAATAAAATTATTAAACAACAGTAAATTTATCCATGAAGCTTTCTTGGCTCTGAGTAAACATCAATGACTCTTATTTAGTGGACTTTAATGAAATGTAGATTCATCCAGGTATGAATTAATTTTAAAATTATGTCAGAGAAAGGCAGTCTCATATTTACCTGGCTTCATTTGGCATAAGCATTTTTAAACATTTATCAAAATAAAAGCATGTAAGCCTAACAGAGCCAAGCACCACCGAGAATGAAATCAGGTCAAATTGTAACGCTCTAGGAAAAACCAACCCCCAAACCAGCAAACTCTGAGCTTCAGCCTCCCAGAGTCCCACATAAAACCGCTCAGCTGGTACCTGCTGCTGTTTATAAATCACACACACATCTTGTAGGCTTCAGCACTGGACGGACAATAAAAAGAGATTAAGGTGCTTAATGAGGTGGGATACTTCCTACTAACAGAAGCCCGTCTTTTCCTCTTCTCACACTCTTTGGGATATCATTTTATTTCCTTTTCCTCCAATCTATTGTCATTTCTCTCACTAACAAGAGCTCTGCTTTTCCTATCGAGGGATGTGATTAAGTACAGTACAAGGTGCACGCAAAGTGCCCATCTTCCCTTTTCTAGTGTGGATATGCCCCTTTGTATAACATTAACACACTAACTGCGTATCTATCAACATGCTGTCTGCAGGACAGCTATAACGGGGCAATGATATTGCCCCCAAGTACACATATTTGGTCAAAATCTCCACGAATTAGGTTAAAAGCTGAGGAGGGCAGAGGCTGCCCCTCCGTCACCCCAGGCGGTTGCGGCAGGGGCAGCCCTCGGTGGCCTCGAGGCCAGCACATGCCGTCGGCATCATGACACGCGGTGCCACGTAACCCAGATCATTAATAAAACAAAATAAAACTTGAATTACCACTCTTGGATGTGGTTTGCTGGAGCATTCATACATTTCTGGGGCTATTGAAGTCATTCAGCCTTTGCAGTCACGGCTCACAACGCACCCAATGTATTATTAATGTCCCAGTAAAGCACACCCTGTTGTGCCTTAATGCTGTGGCATAAGATGCCTGAAAAAGTAAACAGCTATGTAAAGCAGAAAGAGGTGACTGTTAGGGAGATGAATGGAGGGACATTAGAGCTTCCCTCACCGTGCCTGTGGCTCAGTCACTCTCAGCGATGCCTCTGCAACATTTTTCTCTGTATATTCTGCAGAGGGTTTTTTCCTGAGTGTTTCTAAGCATGTATTATTTATAAACTACTGCTGCTCTGCATGATGCTTCATGGGTAAGTAAAGGAAACATTTCCTGCCCTGAGGAGCTTACATTTATTCCTGCCGGTGCCGCAGAGGCGCGCGGGGCTTTGCAGAGCCGCGGGACGACTGCAGCCCCAAGCAGGCCGTGGACACAGGGCCGAGGGGCTGCGCTCCGGCGGCGCCGCGCTGCCCGCCGCTTTGCCCCCATTTTAGTGCCAGCCCGCACCTTGCGCCACAAGCTGTGCCCCTCTGCACCAAGGCTGCAGGTAGGAGCCCATTACCCGAGGACGCTGCCTACAGCTGCTCCCTGTGCTCTCCCCCAAAGCGGCTGTGGAGCCTACAAGTCCCCTGGCAATGGGGGACTTCGCAAAGCAAAGAGGCAAAAAGCTTGGTGCTTTTTTGTTTGTTTTCTACTTTTTATTTTTTGAAATGTCAGAATGAGTTGTGGCAAGGTTTTCAAAATCTCTTGCCACCTGCCACTTCCCAGATATTTTTTCCTTGGCTAAAATTTATTGACTCTGACCCTAATTTGCTAACAGTTTTGATTCCCCCGAAACGCCATCCATCTTCCACAACGTTGACCGCTTCCCACACAGCAGTGTCGCTCGCTGTTCTGCCCGGAGCGGCGCGGCGGCCCGCAGCAGCAGACAGCCCGCCCGGTACTGGGACGGAAAGGTTTGGAGATGGATAAAGTCAGCAAACTCAGGCATCTTTCTGGGGAGCAGCTTTGCACCAAGTAATGGGTGAGATACTTGCGGGAGGCTTGAGTTAGTGTTTGGGGAAGGGCGGGAATGTCACAGTCTAAGAGATGAGGGAAAGGCTTTGAAAGCCTGGAGAAAAATAAGCTGGGAAAACAGAGGGATTAGAAGGGAAAATACAGTAAAGGAAGGACCTGCTCAATGAATAAAACGTAGAGCAAGAAGCCATCCCATGTTCCACACCGCAAAAATGTAGTAAAGGAACCGCTGAAAGAATGCGATGATTAAATCAATATATTATTCTCCTATTTCTAAAGCCTTTGCTTTCAGTAGTTTTCTGGTTCAATAATGTATGTGCTGTGACAGATACGGAACAGTCAATATTAACAGCTCCCTCCAGCAGCAGTTAAATTTATTTTAAAATCTCCACATTTTCATATATGAAGTAGATGTTTAAAATTGATCAGAGTTCAGCACACTTCTGTTAAAACAGATCCTGTGCTTTCCTTCCAGCTGGTTCTAACTGCTCTAATAGCTAGAACCATATCCTTCAGCCACAGATATAATTGTCCTTTGAGAGCTAAATGATTGTCACGGACGGGGACCTTGCATGCGCAAATGCCAGCCCTCCCTCCCTGGTTATCTCCCTGCTTTTCAGCCGTTTCTGCAGGCGATGGGAACCCAGCAGCTCCTGCACACTGCATTCCCGACACGGAACAGCGCAGCGCATCAGGACAGAGGCTCAGTAGGTACCTGACACCCCTTCCTCATGTCCTCCTGTTGTGCTGGGCAGCCCTCAGCCTGTCCCCATCATAAAGAATTGCTCCTGAACCGAAAGGGGCAGAATGGGAGGTGACATCTTCTAATCTTTGCAGTGCATTTGTGGGCTGCCATAGCCTAATCTCTATGAACATCAAAATCGTTTCCTTTTTTCCTTTTCAAGTACCAATTTGTCAGGCCCTTACCCAACCACTCAGCTTTCCTGTACTTGCTGCAGGGTGAGACATTCAGGACTGTCCAGGAACTCAACAGCCTGGAACTTGCTGGTTGCTAGGACCAGTTGCAAAGATCCTTAAACTCTGAGTGACAGGTGATCGATATGTTTAACAATTAGTATCAAATATACAGTAAATGATGCATAATATCATTGGTGAAAAATGTTCTATTTAGGCAGAATGTAGATTGATGTCAGAAAATGCTCTTTAGCGTGTGAAATAATCAAGTCAACTGCTTGATGGATGTACTATATAGTCTATTTACATAGCTTGGATTCAATACACTTACAAGATATTTGCATCAGAAACATATCTGTAGTCAGCCAATGGGAAAGAATACATGATTTTACCAACATGCTTATACATTAATAATATTACTTGGCAATCTGATGTTTCAAGACCCAGGGTGAATTACTTATTAAAAACCCATATACAGCTATCTGTCTTTATCTTTCTTTCTGTGTGAGCCATAATGGCCCTGATTGTTTTCAAAATTACATTTAGCCAGGATATGACTGTTACATGAAACCTCTTAAACCAATATCATTTCCCTCCCTGATAAAATACATTATACTGCTGGGTGCATTGAGCCAAACCATTAACGAGGGAAGCTTAACCTAACCTTTGTGCTTCTGACCAGCCGTTAGAGCAAACTAACATTTTAGAAATTGTTTAAAAAGTAAAATTGACATGATTATGAATATTTATATTAAGTTCATTTATTTCTTGGAGCTTTTCCTACCATCCTCACTTTTAATGTTTTGAATTTTATAGGAGACTTGGTTACTTAGGAAGACATGAGAAAATGTACTCTATTTAACATTGTTTAGAAACGCAGGCCCATGATAAATCAGCTGTATAAGGTCAAATTAAGCCAGGTCACTTTTAAAACTTGAATTCATGATGCATGAGAAAAATAAAGTACACGTATTCAGTACAAATATGAGAGAGAGAGAGAAGTGATGGAAGCCAAAGAAAAAAAAGCTGAAGTCAAATTCTTCCTAATAACTGTGGCCCTACTTTATTAAGCCCTGTCAAGCCCGGCCTAAGAAGAGGCAGCCCCAGAGCTCCAGGCCAGGACGACGTGAGCGAGTCTCATAGGAAGCAGGCGACAGTGAAAACCGCTGCCCTGACAAGGAGCTAACGAACCCGTCCTCCTGGTTAATAATTGGCTACATCCCAGTTCTCCTTCCTCTTTGCCCTGCTCTCCTGCCATGAGGGCTCCTCACAAGGAGAAAAGGGCACTTGTCATCGCCTCTTCTGCAGGGCTGCCACAGCTGCTCATGGACTTCCCAGGACACGGCGGATTTTATCTGTACAGCTGCAATCTTCTCAGTGTGGAGAGACAGCTTAGAGCAGGCAAAGCACAGGAGTTTTGCCTTATTCCCCTGCCCCTGCAGGGACCAGCATGAGCAGTGTGTTAGAGAGCATACGATTGTGCTGAGTCTGTTCTTACTCCAGACCCCAGGATGGCTGGAGAGCTTCTTCCAACATACAGCACGCTTGCGATGCTGCTGAGAGGCCCTTCTTCATATTATTAGTCCTCTGCAATTAGGTACTTAAAATCTAATTTGAAAAAACAGTTTTTGTCTCATGAAATGGGAGGGAAGAGGAAGATCTGAGCCTTCTCCATCCTGGGCAGCCACACAAGTGCTGCGGCTCCCGCTTCACCCTGGGACAGCGGTGCCACAACGGAGCCGAGACGCCTGCAGTGAGGCCCCGTACTGCCCGACCACCTCTGGTGCTGTGGCCACGCGGCAGCCGGCCGGGCTGCGGGGACACTGTGGCAGGCAGGCAGCCTGCGCCGCCGCGCCGGGACGAGGGACCAAAGGGCTTCCCCTGCATCGCGTTTTCTCCCGCCGTCAGAGGGTTTCACCTTCTCACGCCGCCTCTCTGCTCTCCTCGCTGGCCTGGAGGCCGTGCTGGGCACCCCGAATCCGGCTGGCTGCCGGAGCTGGCAAGGAGCAACGCTCCCGGCGCTCCGCTTGGTGCTGCCGCACGGTCCTGCGCTGATGCTGGCAGTCGTCCCTCCCAATGGTCATGGCTATGCGCAGCCAGAGGCGGTGAGCGAAAAAATCCTTCTGCATTTGAACTGCTTCCAATTTCATCCAGCAGGAAACTGGCAGGCCTCTCTCTGCGTTAATTGTTTTTGCTCTGATTGCCTGGCCACACAGAGCTGTGCATCAACAGCATCGCGCTTCACCGTTTCCTGATGCTTCTGCTGAACTTGGAAAGAGACTGAAACAAAGAAACTTCACCTGGAGAAGCATCTCCAAAGGACAAGGAGACGGGGAGAGGAATCGGAGGAGCCGCGTACCTGTGATTCTGAAATTCTGCGATTTCAGAAATCCTTAAGAGCAAAAGAATGACACGGTGTATTACTCATTGGTAAACACTTAATGGGTCTGATCCCGAAATGAATTACACCAGCTCAAATCTGGAGTGGCTCCAACAAAGTCAGAGATTAATCAAGAGGAACTTTAAATGCCTGATTAGGAAAGACTGCCTCTGCATTGCTGGCAGGTACAAATGAGAGGACCTGGGCATAAAATTACCTCACTGCTCCCACAAATCAGTGAGCTAAATGGCTACATCTTGACATTCGTACCAGCAGTAAATTATAGCCAGGCACAAAAATCTAGAAACAATTAAACGTGGGTGCAAAATTGAGGCTAAAAGCCAGAGGGTATTTGAAAACAGTTAACAAATATTACTTTCTGATGCTCTGCACAGCATTTTGCCTTCAGAAAAGCATGCGTGCACGCCAAGAGCCAATGTTGTCCAAAAAATGGCCTCGCAAAACCAATATAATAGAATTTACGCCAGAACTTACATGCTCTGCTTGGTTTCTTGGGGAGTCATGCGGTACTGTGATGTTCCCAGGAAGCCCACAGCAGGGGAAGGAAAATGGAAAATATTCAGCCATGAGAAGCATCTACATAAACATTCTGACCAGGCCCATAGGCAAATACAAGTCTGATAATGCAACGTGCTTGTACCACAGCTCAACCGCAGGGTTTTGTGGACTGCACCCCTGATCACAGAGACAGAGTCCAGCTGGGCTCAGTGTGCACTCTCAGTGCCCAGTTGTTTGTCCACAATCAAGCAAAGTTATCTAAACTCAGGCGCGCGCCTGGCAAGGTTGCACGCACCAACGAGCTCACACGGAGCGCCCTGTGCATGCATTAAATCCATGGAGTGATGAAACCACCTCAAAAAGAGGAGATGAGTCTAAAGAATTCTAAATATGAAAAAAAGTGATCAAATCCTTTCTAAGCAAAATTACCAGTATTCCCCATAAAATTTAAAACAGCAGTGGAAAGACTCCAGTTAGCATGTCCCCTGCCTCCCCCCGAAACATAAGCCCGAATCAGGTTGATGAGCTGCTTCTGGCAAAGAATCCATTAACCAACTAGTTAAGCAAATAGCCTTCAACTTCATGGCACTGGGGCTGCACAGGATGTTTTCAAGACACCACTCCATCTCTGAAGAGACCTGTTCACACATAAGGAGTCACGAACACTTTCCGACTGCAGCCTCAAGTGTCTCTCGCAGAATCCAGTGAAACACATTGCTAGGCTATTGCAGCAGCGGTGCTGACTTTTCCCACACAGTCATCGAACTGATGACACTGTAGCAAAAGTGCTGCAGAACTTAACCGGGAGACTTAAAAAAAACAGCTCAGCAAAGCACAGCAAACACTGCAGCATTGGGCTTCCTCACCTCCGGCACTAACACCACCAAAACTGCCCTTCTGCCGCTGAACCGCGATTTCCTGCAGCAGGATCTGCTGCAAAACCAGAAACCTTCCTTCAGTGTCAATAGTCAATTCCACTAATTTTGGCAATAACTAAACCCTTTTTGCAGCTTAGTGAGAAAAGAACTGGAAAGAGTAAGCCAGGCAGCTCTGCAGAGATCATCACTAAGTGCTCGACGAACTTCAGTCTAGACTCAGGTGGCTGCCCCGTAGGGGCTGTGCAGTGTCACGGTGCAGGCACCTCTGGAGGTGGACGGAGCCGGCTCAGCTCAGCGAGGCTCCGAATCAGCCGCACACCCAGAGCCGAGCTCGTGCATGTAGCATGGTCCATTCCTGCACCAATGTCATCACTAATCCAGAGCTGGGCAGTCAGTCAGACCACAGCAACTGAACACTGACTATGTAACTAACGATAAATCCAAGAGCAAGGAAGGTTGTCCAGTGCTTGAAGGTAGTGACCCAGGACTGCGTGTGCAGCCAGGGCCCTCCCGAGGCCGCGGGGCAGCTCACGCGTGTTGGGACGTGCGGTGCCTCCCCGCTGCCCAGGTGCGGTGCGTGCGCTGCGCGCCACCAAGACGGGCTCCTTAACGATCGTGCAGCGCCCAACCGCTGTGCTGGGGAGAATGCTGCAGATACCGCAGCTAGAATTTCATCTCTTTTCCCTTCATGGATTTAACTAAATCTCATCCAGGATTTTCAAACATACCAGGATTAGAGAACAATCTCTTTAAATGTGAGCTTATTTTTTTTGCACTGAAAATTTCTCCAGCTGGGATCAGCAATAACAGGAGCAGTTTTAAGGTCTCCATCTTTATGGTGCCCTACGCAACAGGGCCTACAAATTGTGTCTGGGCAACCTTGGCTTTGGCTGACTCTAGCCGGGCTCTGGCTGCTCGCTGTGGTACTTAACTCACCTAAACCTTCAATCCATAATACAGAGTGTTGGAGGAGAAACACTATCAGCTCATTAAACCATAAGCAACTTTCCTCAGGAAATCTTTTTTATCTGAATGCTTGGGAACTTGGATGTAGCACAGTTTGGGTACTACCACCTAATAAATAAGGAATACAAGCGAGAAGTGCATCCATGGGAAAAACCTGTGGGCACAAATTGAACAGCACCCTTGACAAATGCATCCAGGAAGACGCAATGTCTATTCAACTTACTATAGGAAGCAAGTCTCATCCATCAGGAAACAAAATGATAGTGTGAAGCCTCTCCCACGGACAGGGAAACAGTCGCAGCTTCACAGCTGCCAGGCACAACGGGGCAGAAGGTGCAGCTCATGCAGGTCTTCTGTGCTCTCCTAGCAAGCAACGAGCCTTTACACCGTCCCCAGCTGCACAGCATCCCCATGCCAACAAAGTTCTTTGCAAATGTAAAGCCCATGTCTTGCTGTGCCCAGCAATCCCAGCTGCACCCAGCATTTCTCTTGAAACCTGATGGGAGGAAAACCCATCCATGTTGGTTCCCTTCCCTCAAAAAGGAAGCTTTCCTGACCATAGCTGTACTCACACGTGCAGCTTACCTACATTTAAAAGAATGAGCAAATGCACGTGGTTCCATGCAGATCCAGGAGATCCTCATAGCCAGAGGCTGCGGTAAGGAGAGGGAAAGTATCAGGAGGTCTCACCTCATGTCAGAAGGGAAGTTCTTGGTCCAAAACCTTTTCTGTCTCTATTTCACACCCTCACGCTGCTGCATTTTGGGACTGAGGAGAAAATGATGTGGCCCGACAGCTCCACACGGGAGGTCTGAGCTTCAGCCTGGGCGAACAGGAGAGCGTAGTACAGTACGTACCGAGCCACTGAAGTCTGGTTCAAACGTACTTCAAAGCTCATGGAAGCCAACAGGGGTCTTACGTAGCGCTACTGATATTCAGATCAACGTGGAGTACTCTGCCCAAATGCACACAGTGGGATCTCAACAGAGTTATAAATAGACCCCAACTCCTAGGGCTCCCACTTCTCTGCTCGCAGTCCTTCCTACCACTTCCTTCCTCCTGACTACACCTGTCTCACTTGGATGTTGTTTCTTACTTTTCCAGTGAATGCAATTCGTTCATTTCTCTTCGTTCTAAGGAAATAAAGGAAAGATCTGTAAAATCACATGGACGTTCATTCACATCTATAGATCTTTACCAACTTATAACTGCCAGAGATTGATGCTCTCTTCCAGCACACAGCATTGGTTGTTGCTAAAGGTCCCTACCACGCGAGGTTCAGACGGTCTCAAGACCAGCTGCACACGTGGCCAAACGCACTCACGGGCAAATGCTGAAAGGGGCTGCACTGAGCCAGGATATCCAACACACCTGCACGCCTCCAATCCACAGCAATGTCATATTGCTTTCAGCGAGACCCGCCAAAAGCTCTGTAGAGTCATTGCACCTAAAGCTAAATGTAAAGTTTAACAGCAGAAACAAAGAAAAAATATAGCATGGCTAATTTTATCCAAATTGTTGTAGGCTTTTATGTAATCATAAAGATCAGTAAAATGGTCTTTGTGTAACATACCACAACTCCAAACATAATAAAACTAAAATCAATGAACATTCTTTAAAATGAGTGAATACACCCACACAGTTCGAATTTCATTGTGTTTAGACATGCAGTGGATGTTCTGATACATCAACTTTGATTTTTCCTTCCCCTCCTCCCAGATATTCTTTTTATCAGGTTGCCTGTACAAAATGCATTGAACACAGTGGGGGGGAGGGAAGTGTTTGGTTTTAAGCATTCATTAAACATCTGTAGGAGTTAATACAAAGGAAGAGTCTTCGAATAAATCTAAAAATTAGGAAACTGTACTTCTGATCTTGACTTCATCCTCATGCACCAATGAACACATTTTAATTTTGTTCATCTTTATTATGTTCAAACCAAAAGCTGAAAACAACAACCCTCATCCAACTGTTATATATCATTTCTAATGACAGGGTACCTTTTGTTCTAAATGCACGTGTAAAAAGACTTTCACTTTAATATTCCAATTCTCAGCTCTTCAACTTAAAATAGTGCCTTACAAGTGATCTCTACTGATAATGACATACATTTACATTAGAATTCCAACCTGATTCTTTACCTTTCATATTCTACATGTATCTTTTGTTTTGTTTCAGATTCTTTCGCTTGCAAGTTATGTAGATTTGGCTGCAGTAGATTTTTCCCCCAAAGAATATCCAAAAATACACGTCTGCATAGCACAGAGTTGGAAGAACTGTTTGTCGCAGACTGCTTGACAAAACAAGTCCTTTTTCTGTTAGCATTATTCATCAGAAGGCATCCACGTTTTACAAATACATTCATTATTAGAAACCAACCTGTGAATTTCATAATTAATGGCCAAAAGGGACTACTGGTTCATCTGATTTGACCTCCTGTATGGTATAGGCCATTACATCTCACCCATACACTAAACTTGAAGACTTCATTAGACTAAAGTATTTCAGTCCCCAGATTAAACTGTATTTCACTGCCTGAGAAAAGGAAAGACAAAGCTCCAAGCAATACCCAAACCCCTCGCAACAAGGAATTATTTACATGAGCTATATCCACATCATCCCAGCAGGTGAGGCTTAAATTTAATGAGCAGTAGGACCCTTACATCTGAACAAGATCTTACGAAAGATGATACTCTGCACCAGAGCACTCATCTGCTGTGGCCCCAAGGCAATTAAAAGATTTGGATCCTCAACCACCAATGCCTAGCCCAACTTGGCACTTGGCCTGAGGCAGCCTGGAGTGCCTGAAGCTTGTACTACACACAGCGCCTACCAGGAGGGGCTGAGGAGACAAGGCAAGACACGAAAAGCAGTGGCACAAGATGCCTCTGTTTCAGCAGCTGCATCGTGTCCCAAGGATGGGATTCAGCCCCCATCAAGACACCTACTCCAGGCTCCTCACAGGTCAGCCTTGGCTCTCTTCATAACCTGGGGATCTAACAACACATTGGAGGAGCCCAGAGCGCGACACACGTTACCCAAACTCAGGCACCAGCACCAGGTGAGTTGACATGCTTTGCAGACACTCTTTTCTGGTGCTTAGCTCACTTTGTCTGAGTCTTACCCTGAAAGGCTCTGATGCTTGGAGGCCACAAACTAAACAAAGAACCAGCTGAAGACCAGGCAAGGATGCACATGTGAACGAAACTCCTTCCCATCCCTCACAGTGACTGGCCGAAGCATCAGGTTGCATTAGATGCTGTCTTAACACAAGCGGAAATGTTAAAAATCTTTATGGCAATGGTAGCAGATCCACCAAAGCTCACCATCCAGACTGACCACCTGCATTTTCCTCTAGCCTGCTTTAGCAAGTGGTTTTCCTATGAATTGCCACCCTGCATGTATTTTCTCTGGTTTGCAGCCTGCTGTAGGGCTCGCTGGGAAAGTCCTTTCCCCTCACAGCTTTCAGTAACAAGTAGAAATCTCAGATACTACCAATCTTTCATGATGCACTGCAGTCTCTCTCCTAATTACACATGCTTATCCTCTACCTCAGGCAAATCACAATTGACTTTGGTAGTCGGGTCCCCATCTCTCCTAGGCTTTGATATTTCTTTCCCTTTCTTTCACTCTGTGGCTGTCAAGGCCCAGGAGAACACAAGAACATGCCCATCCCTGCTTGAGAAATAGCATTTCTTCATGGCAAACAGACAAATTTCATTTTGCCTGTGAAATCCAAGAGATGTGCAAATAGTGTAGTATTGCAGAGTTCTCCTCTCAGAAGTGCTAAGCAGAGAGCAGTTCGCCACCATCCCCCATGGCAAAGAATTTCCATAAAAGAAATCCAGAATCGAGGCCTCGCCAAGAACTACAGATCTTTTTAAACCATAGGTAAAGCTAATCGGTATTCCGACTTGAAGAAAACCTCTGAGGCCAAAACATGCATGTTGATAGCAGAGAAAAAAATCATATATATGCTCAGTGGAGAAAAAAATCCAAGAATATTTCATGTGTGAAAATAAGACTCCAGTTATGCTGTTAAAAATAATGAAATCTAGGGTGCTAAGTACTGTACGTGCTGCTGTACAACTTAAGCTGCCTGAGGCAGCTTTAATTTCTCCAGCCATTTTTTTCACTAAATTATTTTAAATTACGCATGGAAAAATTTCATCATGTGCCGAGCCGGGGCCGGAGCGGGCGAAGCCCCGAGCTCTTTCCCTGGCAGCACCAGGAGCTGAGGTGCGGCGGGACCCCGGGGAGCTCAGCCCTGCCACCCCCGCACCTGACACACGGCCAGGTACCACAAACGCACGGCCAGGTACCACACACCCACACACCCACCGTCTTTTTCCAGGGCCTAGCAGGAAAATGGCACAGCCAGGGCCTGAGGAAGGAGGAGGCTGAGCAAATGTGGGGATGGAGCAGAGCAGGTGGCCAGGCCAGCCCTGAGCGGGGCTGCAGGAGCCGCTCAGCCCGTGGCTGGGCTGCCCTCCGGAAAGGCTGCAGCTCTCGCACAGAAGAGACAAATATTAGAATAATCTTACATGGATAATCTATGTTTTTTTTTTTTTTCCTTTTGAAAGACCTTTTGGTCTAGCCTAAATGTGCCACCTTTTAACAGACCACAAATTGTCTGCTTGAGTGTCTTCAGTCATTTCTCATCAGAGTAGATGCTACAATCCTTTTTCTGGGCAAACATGATACACTTTGATATTAACATTTTCAATAGTCTCTACATGCAAGTAGCTTGCCATGCAATATCATGCCATTACCTTGTCGGAGCCTTTCACTCTTTTTTTTTTTTTTTTAATTCCTTCTAGCTACTTTCCTTGTCAAGAAGAGGCTGAAATTAACTTGTCAAAATTATTTAATTTGAAAGGAAAACATAATCCAAAATTGGATAGACACAAACAAGTGACAGCAGCAGGAGCGTGCACTTTGGGGGACTACACCAGGCACATTTGCATTTGCTTGTGAAATAACTATTCACCTCTGCCAATCGCCGAGAGGCTTGTTTATTGTACTTAATGGGAATTGCCGAGTTTCTGTTCACAGTTTCTGGGCGAATTTCAGGGGTGCAGCATCCTCCTTCCCGGAGGCACGTTACACGTTGCCCTCCCTGCAGCACCCAGCGCCACCTGACCTGCTGGCCCGATAGGACTGACCCGTGTGGCCAGGCGGGCGCCGGGCTCACCCCCGCTGCACATGGCACCCCCTCTCCTTCCTCTCTGTGTATCCGCACCAACGTGGGCACCAGCCTCCCTGCTGCCAGGGACTGCCTGCAGAAACCTTTTCTCCTGGAATCCATCAAAAAACACAGAGATCTTGGGGAGGAGAAGGTGCAGGAGTTCTCTTCCCCTGCCCTTGGTCCATTTTTAATAAACTAGCCCATAACTATTTGGTTTGCCCGTAGACTCCAAGGAAAATATTTTTTGAGATTTGCATAATCTTCACTGTGATCTACTACACTGAGCTGTCACTGCTTGTGCTTGATTTAGTGTGCAGATTAAAGTGAAATAGCTGGAGGAGAAACAAAACTGATCTACTTTATCAAAATCAACAGCAATACTAGGAAAAGCAAGGAACGGTGGCAGCACCCTCACACGTGGATGCTCTGTACCAAGGTGGGAGGCCTTCAGCCCGGGGATGGCAAAAGCCCCTCTCCTCGCAGCGAGCGCCCGCTGCAGGGGCAGCTCTCCGTGACGCTGGTGGCCGAGGGGCTCTGCTTGCTCCCGAACACGCCACAGCCCTGCACTCGCTGCTGTTCATGGCTTCAGGGTGGCAGTTTGCACTACATGGCAATGGCTCTGGTGGCTGCATTCACTAAGCGGATCTCAGGGGGTTTGGAGATTAAGCAGAAGCCGATTTTACCTCGTTCTCTGAAGAAAAGGCTGCTTTCTTGTGCTGGAAAATAACCATGGGGTCTGCAGTACACTTCTCATCTGTGGCGATGGCCTAGCCCAGGGCCACGCGCTTGCAGCCTGCCCTGGAGCAGGGTGACCACAACCTCCTCCAGAGGAGCAAAATGTATCAAGAGCAAGAGCCAAGCCCTTCCTCGCAGCCTGCCCAGCCTTCCCATCCTGCACACGGACAGCCAGCCAGCAGGATGCACGCCTGGCCCTTGCACTGGCCAGCACAGGGCCCCAGGGAGGTGCGAAAATGGGCAAAGATGCAGCATGATGGGTTATGAGCACTTTCTGGAGCTTCAGTGCAAGGTTTTCCCTTCTTCCCTATTCCATCAGCAGTCAGAAAAGGTCCTTAAGACCTTAATGGAAAGAGGCAGCGCAGGAGATAGTAGATTATTCTGAATGAAGTTTCTGGGGCAGCCAAAGTTTGTAGCTCAGCTCCCGCTCTTCCTCTAGTTGATTCAGAATCTAATTTGTCCAAAATTTCAACCATGATGAACTTTCCCAAAACAGAAGCAGCAAGCTGCTTCCCACCATCATATACTTGGCCCATCTCCCATCTATCCATATGCAGCAGATGTAAATATAATTTAGTGGCACAAGCAGCTTTCTGCACATGGCATCTTTCTAAGTCTTCTTTAGCATCCATGTGAAGAAATAGACGATTTTATTGATGCACTCAGAGGCCCCAATAATGCTCCATAATAACCTGTAAAAGGAGGTCTTTCTTAATACGCACTGATCAATAACTCACATAATTATGTCTTGTAACATTTTGCTAAATTGTTAACAATCCTAACCAAAGCTGTAATGATTCCTTATGGGCAACATAAGCTTTCCAGGAGCCGCATTTTGCTAGATTTCAAATATTGCAAGCCTGTAGACATACAGGTTTAATGCAAGCACCTGTTGCATCAGCTAAACTAGGATACCAAATTATCACTGGCAAAGCTTGAAAATCCTTCCATTATGCTGAGGACTCTCAGAATTGCTTTGTTGAGGAGGCTGGAGCAAATATGGACTATGTATTTTTTTTTCTACCCTATAGAAATAGAACAGTTAATAAGATGGTGCTTTAATTGGGGAGATGACAACTATAAAGTTAGAATGAAATATTCTTGAAGGAGACAACCTGTCTGGTGGCTATGGGAAATCCTGCATGTCAGCACATTTGGTCTTGGCTTTATCCTCACTGCAGGTGACTCAAAGGAAATGCTGGACTTCATTTTCTTCAAAATGGGGATAATATTGCCATTTATGCAGGTTGCTTGAAGTAAAAAGCAACACGTTCATGAAAGATAGTATTATTGCACCAGCTTTCCACTTTAATTGGACTATTTCATAAAATTTCCTCCACATATGGAAGAGAACCAGTATTGCAGACTGCAAAAATGTGATTTTAGGGAGCTGGCAGTGCCTCTCATATTTGTGCATTTTCGTGTTTCAGCCCCCGTCTGGTTTGGCAGTGAAACTCCCTGTCATCTGGCGGTGTTTGCGGTGTGAGCCGACGGCCCCGCTCTGCCTGGCGGCCGCGCTCACAGGCCCCAGCCCAGGGCCCGCTTTGCACGCGGCGCCTGAGCAGAGACTCGAGCAGAGGGCACGAACCCCGTGGCAGCAGCAGCAGCCGCCTTGGCTCCCCCCTTCTTCACAGGGCTGCCGTCCTGCCCAGCAACCTGCCGTCCCCTTTGGGCTTCAAACAAGCTGTTTTGTTGGTGCCCAGAGACCAACATATTTTACTGGGGTCCTTCTCCTTCCCATAGGAGCTTGGGACAGGACTGTAGCCCAAGCACCAAGCCCTGCATGGTTATCAGAGGCAGGCGAATTATATTTTAATTACTGTATTTATCTCAGAGAATAGAATGATTAGTTTTTCTGATGAAAGTAAATGTAATCAAGGCTACCAGACTTTTGGTAGGAGAGCCATTAAATCCTCTCTCTTAGTAGGGGCTGGATATGGAGGTGCAATTAGGTGGCTGCAGCGAGTGCGTGGCGGGGAGGCACGCGGCTGCACTCTCACCTGAAGCCAAATCCATGCAAAGGCCGGAGCGCAGAAGCACTATTTCTGCTGCAATGATTTAGTACAAATGGGCAACGTTACATTTCTAATCCAATGGGTATGTTAGGACCTTCAGCACAAGCTACTTGAGACCTAATTGCTTTTAGCAACTCTTTCCCAGAGCTGCATCATCACGGGAGCGCGATGCTCCTGGGTGCGAGCGGGGCGCCGAGCAGGGCCGCGGCACCCGCGAGCAGAGCTTTTGTTGCTAGATGCAACATCCAGGCATCAGTATCAGGCCTCCACTCGTAAAAACAGAGCTGAACAAATAATTCAAAATGAATAATTTATTTGATTAATTTTGTCTCTCTCTGTTCAGGGAATACATATAAGCCAATCACACCCTCTTGAATTTATTTGTTATTCAAATATATTCCATGACTTTCTATTTTTTTTTTTTAAACTCTGCAAGTTAATCAGAACATTTACAATTAAAAATACACTATTTTCCTGTGATTGGCCAGATGTGCCACATGGCTCTAGTTTTCTTCTGTGAGCAACTGAATATGCCAGTACTTCTGCAGTAATATTCATGCATGCAAAATTGAAAATTCAATTTTGACAAATATTTGCATGTGCATCTTTGAAATTCACTTCTTGTCAAGAAAACTGTCAGTGAAATTCAGCACCTCTTAAATTCCTAAAATGTGAGAACTAAAACATGCAATTTAATATTTTCATGTAATTATTTTTTTTCCCCAATTTCACCTAAAAGTTTTGGAACATAATATTTCCCTGAGAAGGGGGGAAATGCTGAATGCTGCTTTTGAGCCACTGCTCTTGGTGCATCCAATGGTCTGTTGCCAGAGGCATTTGGTTTTCTAGATGGGCAAATGCTACAAGCATCGTATGGAAGGTTTTCAAAAGACAAGTTGGTGTTGCCTTGACAGACATCCTGTGCATCATTCCTGCAGCAAATAAACCCTCAGCGATTGAATGGTTCTCATTGTGTTGTTGGGAAAAGAAGATATGGGAACAATTTGGTGAATATACAAATGATATTAGAATCAAACACAACTGAAGGCAAAAAGCCAACACATCTATCACAGAAAAATTTCTTCTCCACTTCCTGATTTATGAAGAGCAGGTACAAAAGGAGCGCCCTTGCTGGGCTGCCGTACCGCAGCCATCCGAGGTGCTGTTCTGCAGAGCACCCCTTGCAGGGAGGGGGCCATGCTGGTGCTCTCATCTATCTCCTGCACTAGCTCAACGTTCAAACTGCTGCATTTGCCAATGTTGGCAACCATCGTTACGTGTTTGAGGCTGGGGCAATAGCTTTGGGGCACGCACGCGGTGTGCCTGAACACTAACACAGCTCTGGATAGGATTTACGTGCTAGTGTATCCCTTGATTTATCCTGAAGACAGGCTCCTTATGCTTGTGTGCAAGGACATGAGTTAAAAAAATTGAGCATCTGTCTAATCTTCAATTACATCTGACCCATTATTGACTCGGGGTGGGAGTGGAAGAGAATATATCCCAAATTGTGCTTCGTAGAAGTGTTTGGATGGAAACTCTGCCCACAGATATTTGTCAATGTGTTTGTAGAAATCAACAGCTGAATCTGGCACAGTTGTGTAGCTGTCAGCATGCAGCTAGGAGAGCAGCAAGGGCCACGTTGCCTACTGCAAGTGCAGAGCGGAGAGGATCATTATTACTTAGACTATGAGACAACTTGCACACTTTGTGGGCCCTTCAAACAATAACAACCCCAATAAGGTAGCCCAGAGCTATCTTTTTCTGAAGACAAGCAGGGCAGGCAGCCAGGTAGCTCTTTTGGCCCTGCATGGAGCATAAGAGCAACTGGTGTATAATAGGGCATTAACTCACTGAATAAACATAGCTGGCACTTAGCAGCTGCCAGTTACCAAAGAGGGTGATTTAAATGGCTTAATTTACACATCATAGCATTCTTCTACTGCAAATCAATAATTTTGTAATAAAATAGTCAGCAATATGTTCCTGCATATATTTCTAAAATAGGTACAAATTCCTTTATGAAAGCCAGAATCCCATCCTGAGCTCAGTTTCAGTCCACCTGCTAGATACCTTTCTAAGGAACTGTGACTATATTACAGAGTGGGGCTAAGCAGCAGATTTGGGATGCCCAAGCACTGTCCCTCCTGCAGCCCTGCTCCGCCAGCGCACACTGCAGGAAGAAGGACACCCGGCTGCCATGGCCTCCGGGCACCCGCCTAGCCCGTCGAGGCAGGGATGTGCGGACAGAGGATCATTTCTACATGAGGAAGAACCAGCCTGACACTTGCCAAAACTCAAAGCAAAGCAGAACCAAGCCTCTACCAGGTCCACTGCACTTCATTTTTAAATTTATTTTTCTCTCCCTCTCCTTCATTTTGTCTAGGATCGAAAGCAGAAGCTTCGCAATACACTTTGCAAAGCTCTGCTGGCAGCAGAGATGCAGACGCTCTCTGGAGAAGGCCTGTTCTCAAGGAGTTACCAAACTAAAATTGCTGGTGGAAGGTTAAAAACATTTCACATAAAAATCCCAGCACTGAGGGTCTCATTTGAGCCAAAACAGACCTTCGACTTGAGTTATCCCCGTAATTGGCCGGAACAGCTTTAGGGCAGCTTTGTGCTCATGCAGCCTGTTCTGCTTCCCCCTCATTTTGGGGCCCCCACATCTGTAGCCACAGAAAAAAACAGCCCTCAAGGGCTTGAGAAATGGGCATAAGCTAATGTGCAAATCTTACAGCTTTACTGCATTGTGCAAAGATTAAAGGTATTTTAAGCGTTTGGAGCGGAATTTCTATGTGCGGCTCTTCAAGCACAACGTGATTACCGCACTAATCGCGTCTTGGGCATGAGGGGTGCTGCGGGCGGGCAGGGCGCGCGGCAGCCTCCGCCGCCGGGCAGCCGCTGCGGGCGGCCACGGCGCAGCCAGCGGCTAAAGGAACATTCTTAGTTCAGCCGCTCACTGCCCAGCTGCGCTGAAATTAACACAAAAATATTTAGAGGGAATGCTTTTGTGCTCATAGCCGTACAGTGACTGGTGGGGGGTGAACTAATTCTTAAGCAGTTTTTTTTTTTTGGTTAAAATAAACATATTTTTATTCTGCTTAAAAAAAAGTACAATAGATTAAAAAAATGCTCCTGCCAAAACGAGAATAACTGTCAGCCTTTTCTCTTCTGATTTCTCTTCAGCACCAAATAGGTCCTGGGCTTAGCTTGGTTTCAGGCCTGCCAGTGCAAACCCCGGCCTACCTGCCCCCTGGCCAGACAAGCTCTGGCCAGGCACGAGGCACCAACTTTCCCCAGCACGTGCCACAACCCTGCAAGCGATCACCAGGCATTTCTGAGGAAACACAGGGTATCTCCCTATACACGGGTGATACGAGGCGTCTTCTAGCACCTCTGGGCAACCCTTGACCCTCCCCACACACGATACCCCACATGTTCCCACCAGACAGGTACAGTCTCCTAACACAGATTGCTGCTGCCATCTAGAAATAATTACTGCAATGTGGAAAACAGGCCATTACCATGACAGGGTTTCCTGGTAAGATATTATTTTTCTCTCCCCCTTTTCTTCGTATTTCTCGTACTTAATTTGTTTTACATTTGATTGGGTTTTTTAATATTTATTACTGGCAACTAAATGTTGGGTTATGATGTGTCAAACTTGACAAAACTTCAAGCAGAGGAAATAAGAAGTATCTTGAAATCATATTTGCCCCTTAATAATTTAATTCTGCAGAAAGGGAAAATCAAAGCATCACAAATTGATTGCTGTGAAACAAATTACAATTATTTCCACACATCCAAATAAATCTACTAATTTTAGGCATCTGACTTGAGGCATTAGATGGAATATGCAAATGCACACGCTGAAATGATGGCCATGTCTCTAGAGCTGCTCACTTATTTCTCTGTTCTTACTAGATGCTCGATAGCTTCAGACTGCTATTGAGACACACAGTAAATTAGTTGCTTTTAAGCACTGCCTGTTAAAAATATTAAAAAGCACAGCCGCAAAGCACAGCCAAGAGTTTTAGGCAGTTTTGAGGTTATCTTTCCGGGAAATGTCAACTCTGATGCCCGTTGTTGCTCTCCCCAAATCTGCCTTGAACCAGGTCATTCTGTTCTAGTCACCATTACCTGGAGTCTCCAGCCCTGCTCTGCCTTTGAGAAGTGAACAGCATGCAACAAAATGTCCCTGTTGAACATAAGTTTTCCACATATATTTTACGAAGCGTGCTTGTTCAGCTGTCACATTGCTCCACATAAGAGAAGTCATCTGATATTGTTACTGACATACTAGTCTAGTGTGGCATTTAATATTAGACTTTATATAACTCACAGAGATGGCAGAGCAATCTCAGGTAATCAAAATAAATGAAGACAGCCTGAATAATGCATTTGTTAAATCTAAATAACCTACAGTGGACACCTTTAAAGTGTTTTCCAGGAAAATGTGACTCAGGTGCAATATTGATTGAGAAGATAAAGACAGGTGCTTTCAATTCCTATATTATGGAAGCAGAGAGAACTTTGATAATGTAACAATCATCTTTTGTTATTTTGCTGCAGTCCAATACAGCTAGAATCAATTTTTCATTGTACTCATTTACTGGAAAAGGGGATAATGGCAAGGACAACACAGCTTTAATAGAAAGAATAAGTCATGATTTAATTCAGATGTTGTACTACAGCTACAAGTTGGAAGATATATTTGTATACACAGAAACAGTACAAAGGAGTCTGCATGCTTTTGAATAGAAGTCATGGCTCTGCATTTCTATTTATTGGTAGTTAGGGGGAATGATGCAGCATTATCCTGACAGCAATGAGAAGCAAGAACCTTTTAAAGTGGAAAAAGACAGCTCTAGGATTATGAGCAATCTTTACAGAAAAATAAAATAAAGGGCAATCGTAAAAGGGCACACTTAGGTCTTCATTAATATTTGTATTTAAGCAAAAATGACAAGCAGAAAAATCCAAAGAAAGGCTAAGTTCACAATCAATGCAATGCTCTTCTGCACAGTTGAGATCTTTCACAAAGATCTCAGGCTTTTTTGATAAATTTTGTTCTCACGGAAAGTACTCAGGATGATGATAAAATAATGATTTTTTTTTTCTCTGGCAAAATAGAATCGCTTCATGACTTCTTGAATGAAACACAAATCTAATAGTGATAGCGGATGGGGCTGGATTAGTCTCTTGGGGCTGCATCCAGTGTATGAAATTTCATAGCTTTTCCAAGGAGTTCAATAGTGCTCCTCTTTGTGACCAGACACTACTGAATGACCCCTGAAAAACAGCCCACAGACCAAGCTTCAAATATGTTACAGCCAAAAGCTGCTGGGAGTTAATTTAGCTCAGGCACAGCCCACAATTATTCTACATGTCCCAGTTCTGATCAGTGCTCAGTAGGCCAGTCTAAAGCCAAGTTTCAGCACACTGACGTCTGAGGAAGCTAGGACCCAAATTCAGACTTTGGAGCTGGTTTCTAATTCTGTAATGAAGCTGTAAATAAAATTCAGCCTCTCTTTTTAATGAGCACCTTTTACAGAAAACCAAACAAAGAGGGTAATCCTCCCTAAAATTTCAGGCCATTCCTTAAGAGTGCAGTCTAACCCTAACTCCCCATATTTAAAGTCCACACACCCCTCTAAAGGGCAAAGGAGGTTAAAAATAAATAAAATGAGAAGAATTAGAAAGATTAAGCCCTTCCACAGCAGCAGCCCCCTCACCACTGCTTCCTGGCCTCTTTAGAAGGCGATGAGAGGCATCAGCCTCAGCTGTCTCAGCTGGGGCAGCTCAGGAGGCTTCTGAGGGATACCTGGGGTCATGGCAGATGCCCCCACCTCAACTCCATAGAAGACACCTGGGAAGCACTTGCTCATCACTGAATGAGCTAGGGCAAGGTCCAGAGGAGGCGCAGGACTCTCTGGTCCATAAAAGTCCCTGGTGAAATGCTCACCCATGTCTAGAAGCTGCGAAGCACACACAGCTCTGGAAACTCCTGGCTGTCACTGGTGTAGAGGGAGAGCCGTCCAAGCCCAGCCAGGCTTGCTGCTGAGGGCACTGGGTTGCAAACTCCCAGTATCCCAAACGTAGCCAGGTAGGCCTTAAATCATAATGGGTTTATCTGAAAATGTGGGAGTCTCCCAAGTTTCTCCATGGCTGAGAAGGGTCTGTGACACCCTGAGCAGAGGGGCTGTGCCGCAGGTATTGGACATTCCCAAGAACAAGGTCCTTGAGGAGACAGCACAAACTGAGCAGAGCATCCTTGACCATGGCTCTACCCTCCGCTGACTGGGGAGGCACTTCAGGACGCCTGTGGGAGGATGCCTGCGTGCGGAGCCTGCCCCGTTTCCAGGGCTCTCGAACACACTGTGGAAGCGACGCTATTACGTGGTCATCTCTGTCCCTGCACGTCTCCAGAGCTGGCCAGCTAGCCACTGTTTACCTTCCTTTTCCTTAAGCTCCTTCGATATTTGGAGGAAAGCCCTCTTGCTTGCTGCCCTTCTACAGGCTACAGTATCACTGGAAAATGATGATCTTTTCTAGAGATGATGTATGGCTTTTAATAGGGAACGTATGTTCCCTACCACATAGGAATGTATGGCTTTAATAGAGAAGCCCCATCATCATTAGAAGGGAAATTCCAGAATTCTCCACTTCACCATGCACGAGGTCACAGCTTGCTTTATAGCTGAACAACTTTTCACTCCCTTTCCTGCTTCCTCCCCTCTATTTTTCAATTCTGTCTACAAAATCTTTCCTGTGGTAAAAGGTTTCTTGGTACAGGTGTCCACCATTTACTTAATTAAAAATTAAATGGGCCACATAACTTTTGCAGGCAATTCTGTTTGGATTTGGGGAAAAGGTCACACTACAATCAGTATCATTTAAATCACATGATCACACAAACACGGGTTCTTCTTTTAAACCTGTCTTATTTTAGAGGAAGTATCTAAACAGCTCTGATCTAGCAAGCACATAAGTGTGGCTGAAACCCTGCCAGCCTTTCAGACAGTACTCACCGAGCTCCCAAAGGGCTCCTTATGCCCTGCACAGAGTTCATTTTAAGCGAAAACTTCAATCCTACAGTAGGAAGATGGGGTAAAATCATTAGTAAACTCCTCATAACTTGGCTCTGTGCCTTTAGTGAATGCAGTCTATGATCTGAAGCATGTTAGCAGGCACAATTCTAAGCAAGGAAGGAAGAAAAAAAAAAACCACAAAGATTGACTCCCTTACATATCAGTTTTATTTTCTTGCTAGGAAATTGAAACACCTGTATACAAAGCACACAAAGGACCCCAATATTGGTAAGAATGTCACCAGTAGGGCAATGCATTAAGGAAGATCATCGCAACAAATCAAGTTCCTAAGCGTGACTTTCCCTTTCATGCAGAGAATGGACTGATTCGTTCCCCAAACAATGGAAAATTTCGCAGAGGCTCTGGAACAGATTGCTCTGTTTGCTCCATTACTCACAGATCAGCTTGCCACATTCAACAACAAAGGCAAGGGCTAAACTCATCTTATTTGTTGTCCACAATTTATGAAAAAATAATCTAGCTCCTAGGAAATGAGGTGCTTCAAGAACCTGCTCAAGGGAAAGCATTTCTGTGGCAGCATGGATTCAGCTTCAAATATGACTCACAATGATCTACGGACTACTATTTTATGCTATGTTGATCCATCTAGGAATAATTGTAAAGACTTTACTAGATTTCTTCTGCTGCCAGAAAAACACATTTAAGCTGCACTGTCTGAGTGTAGCTGGAGTTTACAGAGCTCAGCAGGACACTGCCATCTCATTTGGGGGTATTAGCGTGCCTGCTGTATGACATATGGTATCAGTTGTCCTGTGACACAGCCTCACAGCCTGCATCCTGAGGGGAGAGGATCACTGTGGGCATGGCAGCTCCTTGAATCCACATAACACTGCGTTTAGATAAGTTTGGTTTTTTGACCCCCCCCCCCCTTTTTTTTTTGGCTGCCATCACTCAGTGCTTGTGGACAACCACAAGCAACACAAAAGCAAATGAAATGTTATAGATAGCTCATGTAATACTACAAGTGTCAAACACAAACGCTTTCTGCCTCGGAGCTTTATGAAAACCCCAAATGGCTAGTGAGCAGCTTGGAGCTCCCTGAAACTTGGGACAAAACCACCTGCAGAGCCCCGACCACCCCGGCAGCTCAGGACTGGCCTCTGGAGAGGCTCCGAGCCGCATGCAAGGGCAGCCCCGCTCGCTAGCGAGCGCTTGCTGCAGCGTCGAGGCTCCCCGCCTCCGGAGGAGCTTTGCCTACCCTTCACACAGGGCACCTTTCAGCTCCCCAAGGCCAATTCCCTCTGCGTGTTGGCCCATGAAACTGTCTCGTTTCAATGACTCCGGAGTGACTATAGAAAAATTAATCATGACTCATTGCCAGCTGCCCTTTACCCAAATGATTTCTGTGAAATTTGATGACTGGGAAAAAGAGGATATGCATAGGGAGACCATTCTTCAACTTTATTGGGAAATGGGCATAGAAAAATGGGATGTTCACTTTGATGAGAATGAATCTCTCGGAGCCAAATTCTGACACTCTTAATTATTTTGACTAGAGTATAATCCTAGGAACACTCTCAGCGTAATCCATGTTTTGTCCAAGAAGAGTCACATGCATTGTGAGAATATCAGATTTTACTTTGCTCTCTTTTATGCTCAGCGATAATTACATGGACACTGTGCTTGTGTCCAAAAGAGCAAGAAAGCAGTGACTGCTGGTCTATGGACAAAGGATGGAGAGGGGGTGAGGGGAGAGTGGATGACTGGATGTTTGCCTTAGTAAATAGCATTAAATGTAATTGTTTTTAAAAGCATTCAGGTGCATCTCATTTTGCTTCCATATAAGTAGAAAGGACTCAAGTGATTTGCAACCTGGGATTTGAAATAGCTGATTTAAAAAGCCAGAAAATATGTTTTGATGAAGTTCTTGATCAGCAGCTGCTGAATCTTTTCAACAAGTGCCTGGCTACCTACTTAAGGTCTGAAGATTGATAACTACTACTAATCTGGTGAGCAACAGGTCAAGAAGCTACACTAACTCCTTGGGCCACACTTTTCCTTGGACCAGAAAAAAATGCTCCACCCACTTCCTCATGCCCTGAAGCAGGGCCCTCCTGAGCCCCTGCTTGCCCACGGCTTCTCTGCAGGCCCCAACACCCCCAGGTGCCCGAGAGCAGCCCGGGAGCTGCCCCAGGCACCTCAGAGAGGCCCGGTCTCCAGCTGCTGTCCCCAGCTCGGCCTTTTGCAGGGGACACCAGTGACATTAACACCCAGCAGAGCTCAGTCGTGCGCAGGCGCATGCAGCAAGAACGAAGCCACGACGACGCGGAGAGGCGAGCGCTGGGCTGGCCGGGGCGGCACCGCCAGGACCCCCGCCACGCGCGGCCCCGGCTGCCGCCCGCCTGCTGCCGCCGAGCGTCCAAGGGGGAGGCTACCCCACGTACAGTCACACTTGTGGTCTGCAGACACGAGATTGATGCTAGCTCAAAAGCAAGCAGCAGCATGTTCGCTATTGAACAGGCACCTTTTACTGAAAGGGGAAAGTCTGGGTATAAAGCATAAATCCAAATGACCAGAAATTCAACATTTTCAGGGCAGACCCCCAGGGAACATGAACTACTTATAAGCCAGACCCCACAAAATCCTACCCTTGCCTGGAAGAAAGGCATAAATGAGAAACTTCACAGCCTTTCGCACCTGGAGATTCACCGCAGCATAACTCTAATATTAAAGTACCACAATGGAATAAATCAGATAGCTTCAATATATTTTATGTGTATGTGAACCTATATGTATACATATACAGCCACACACAGAGCAGCTTGCATGAAAATTTTAATTAGAATCACTACTCAAAACCTCAGTACCTTTGGATTTGTCTTCTGGAGAGCACCAGCACTATTTCATTAGAACAAGCAGCCCAGGAAAAGCTGCTCAACTTGGCTGGTATTAACTCATGCTTTGCTTTCCTAATCTCTTTGTCTTCAGCATTGTCAAATAACAGAGATGCAGAGAGATGGAGAATTCTAGCCTAAAAGCCAGCTTCCTCTGTTAAAGCAAGTGTTATCCCTAAGGTCAAGGATTGTCTGAATCAATAACACACCAACCTCACTAGCCCCATTTAAATGGTGAGTCAGTTCACATAATCCAACCACATGTCAGCTGAAAAAGAATGCTTTAGAAAACACTTTGCAGTCATCCATTTTTTAGAACTTAGTAGTGGTAAATTATTGGATATCAGTCTATCATTGCAACTATACATCTTCATGAAATAGCATTTTTTCCTATACACTTTTTCATGTTCAACTAGTCATCAAGTATTTTTGTATACACCACATTTATTTTCAAACACCATTTTAAAACATTCATTTTTTTTTCCATTTACAGAAATTTTAAACAATTTCCTCCACCCAGAGCTCACAAGTGCATTTCTCAGGCAGTGAAAGCAGATTCAGAGAGCACTGCCCCCCTACTCCTTCAGGGCACAACATGAGTTGCCTCCAGTCAAACCCTACATTTGGAATCAGTCTCTGCCAACCAAGCCAATCACACTTAGCTAGACTTTCCCAACCAGGCTGAATTCTGCTGCTAGTCTCAAAAGCCACCTTGGTTAAACAAAACAAAGCTCATTTATTAACATAGGAGGAAGAGACCCTTACCTTATACCTCCTTGACACCAGCAGCAGCAAGGTCCCCAAAGACAGCATGGAAACCCACAGCAGGGACAAGCCTGAGCACTGCCTAAACAGGACTGTGCCTTAGCCTACCTCCCAGCAGAAACTTTAGCACCTCTCAGCTGAGGACCATGTCAAAATCAAGGAGGGAGTGGGACACTCATTAAGAGATTTAGCAGATAAACCACCTGGACTTATCTAGAGAAAAGGCCAAGTTGTCCCTAGCAAGGTGGAAGACCAATAAATAAACAAACAAACAAATAACACACAAAGTATCAAAGTATCTAGCAATGTAAAAAATAATAATAAAAAAAGAAAATAATGTCTTTGGTATCAGAAAATAAAAATTATGTAAATCTACTTCTTAGGGTTTTTTCATATTATTTGGGGTTGCATGAAGAAAACACTGCTAATATTTTGCTTACATAGTTGTGGACGATGTGAATAGAGCAGAGCAGGTGGTGAATAGAGGAATGACAGTAACTAGTTTTTTTTCCTAGTGCATTGTAACTACGGGTGGCCTACACCCCTACACCAAAGGATTTGCTCCAGAAAGTGTGAATTTTTATAGCATTGCTGCTGTGTTGTGTGTGGATTTGATGTTCTAATAAAGGGAATTACACAGTTGTGACAAAACGAGTCTGAGTCAATGGTCTTTACAAACACAAGTGAGTTCCAAGTTTGGCCTTCGGCAAACAATATGTTGCATCTGCCTCCCTGTAAAACAGCAAACAGCACGTAGGTAAGAAATGGGAAAAATCAGCTCGGCTTTCCATTGCATTCCTGGTGAGTTTGCCAGGTCTGCAGTGCAAAAGCCTCTCCAGGAGGTGAAGGGTCTCACACAGTGTATTTATGGTGACGGCTGCCTTTGAATGGACACTGTATAAACGAGAGCATGTTTTCTACTTGCTTTGTAAGTGACAGGAAAACCTACAATTTTGGGCCAGCCACCACAGCAAGGTGGAAACTAAGGAAAACCCTAAGTCAGCACTTTCAACTTGCTGTTGAAACACTATCAGAAAAAAAAGAGCAACATTGTAATGCGTGTCATACAGGGCATCTGAAGAAGTGCTGTTTTTTTCTTAGCAGCTTCATATGAAATAGCAAGTTAAACTAATACTGCACTTTTTTCTAAATGGCTGATTTTACAGTAACATGAAACCTTGTGGGAAATAGTCAATGCAAAAGTTACTGCTTCTCTGTAGAAACTTGCCACCAACAGAATACATTGTGACACCTTGTCTCAAGCAGAAGGATACCAAAACTGACATTAAACACGATACACGGGGTTTGTCTAATACCAGGTCAAACCTGACACAAACATCAAACCATGAGGATTTTCGAAGTTCAGAAAGCCATGCAAAATTTGCTAGGTTTGTTTTCTTCCTAGTGTAGATATTTGTGAAAGTGTGTGTTCCACCTGCACCACAGCCAGGTTACTCCAGCCCGCATTTTCTGCTCGTTCTCATCTTGTATAAATCCCACAAATTATGAGCCACTTGGTAAAGCTATGTTCTCACCTCTCAACGGGCTGCTGGGGAAATGGTTATTACAGTTAAATTTCATCATCGTTAAAATAATCCTCTTTCTCCCCTTTGGTCTAAGCTTGCCTGCCTCAGAAGAAGGCAACAGATAATTAGGAGCGATGGGAAGCCCAGGCGCGGGCTGGGACAGGCAGCATCGGCTTCCTCGGCCAGCACTGAGCTGTGGCCCCCCAGGGTTCAGAGGAACCAGATCCGCCAGTAGCTGCGGTGGAAATGCCACCAAACCACAAAGGTTTCCACAGTTCCTGCAGTGAGCCCTGCTCCACAAGGGTGGGAAATCCTTAACATGGCAGGATTTGGATAGAGGTGTCCCGCACTGACCCCTGAGAGGGTGTTCAAAGCAGTTAGGGAGCAGGGTGGGTTTTGTGTATTTAAAATCAGATCTTTGATCGTGACTCCTGCTAGGAGCTTTTAGCTGAAAAAGGCCCATTGCTGTGTTATATCTTCTGTTTGCTTCTTTAAACGAGCAATCTTAGAAAAAAAATTGCATAGTAGCTCTACATTACTAATGTTTGAGGAACAAAACAGATCATTTTCAAACTGTTCTACATATACAATTTTAAGGAAAAAAATGAATCACTTAAGGAGAAAATCATACCTGCAGCATTCCAGCACTCTGGAAGTATGAGTGGAGATAATAATGCTGCCTTCTACGGTACACAATGCTTCTATCGTTCTTTTGTTGGTTCTTAAAGCCTGTTGAAACATTACAAACTCATTAAAATTTAAAAATACAAAATTTGTAAAAAAAAAACTGTTATTTGTCTCAGTCTTTACAAGCAACTTTTTACAGGATTCTGTAAAAATCCTGTAAATCTACAGATTTGCCCCATAAGGAGCAGAAATGACACTCAAAAATCATCACCATCTATTCTGAACTCCACCTGGTGCAGATTATTTAGCAGTGTCTTGCTGCCTTAGCAGTAGAAGAACTATTCTGAAGAACAGTACGGGGAGAGTATAAAATTCTCCTGCTTTACAGACTGTCTGATAGCAGGGTGTCTGACTGCCTCTCAGAAGCCAGCTAGATCACTTTATCCCCAGATCGCTCAGAAAAAAAAGAAGACATAAACTGATATTTGCAACTTGGGCATCCTGCATTGTTGACTCTTCTCCCACTAGACACAACGCAGGATGAGCATATTTCATGTGTGAGCTTCTGCTGTACAAGGAAGGAGAGGTCAAAGGGGAGCAGGCAAAAGCTATTTGCCATTCAGCCCTAATTTTCCTTATAAATTATTAAACAATCCCTTATGCATTTCCATCTTTGATAGTCTTGTGGTATGAAGTGTAAGTCAATGGCTAAGCTAATTGCAATAAGCAGAAGTGGTATTTAATGCACTGGACACTTTCAATAGCAAAGTAGTTCTAATTAGTGTTTCTAACTGATGTGACAGCAGTTTACAGAGCGCCAAAATAGTTCCTCATTTGTCAAGAGGGTCTGAAGCTTATGGCAGCTTTCTGATCATCTCCCTTGCCGCAGGACCTGAAAGCACCTTCAAAAAGCTTTCTCTCATTGATCTTTAGTCAGATGCTGACTGAAAGGCACACAGCTTTGCCAGAAAGAAGATAGATAGATGCTGCACCAGCATGAAAATGTCACTTGCCTAATGAAAAAGGGTATCTGTTCATAACCTCCCTGTATGCAAGTATATGCATACACATGCACACACAGCCCCAACCCAGAGAGACTGTGAAGAGAAGCATTTTTATTAAGCATGTGAATGCAATGTGTGTAAAATACTCACCACATAAACTTAATATATTAAAACATGCATGTACATATCTATATCTGTGTTTGTACATATATATATATATACACACTCACACACATGTATGGCATCTCCCAGCCTATGACTAAAATGCACGGATTTCAAAGGGTGCATTAAACTCTTCCCTCTAGACTTTTCATTGAATATTAGGCATGCAGTGCATCAGATGAACACCATTAGTTTCAAAATGTCAGAATTTACTTTCCTTGTCTATGATTTTTCTTCTAATATATTGATAGTTCAGCTATCCTGCTGTTCTCTGAGGGCTGAGGGAGTAAATGATGATGTGTCAGATAAAGAGCAAGTATTTGCCGAATACAGTGTCAAGAAAGTTCAGAACAGTTTTCCCTTTGTTGCACTTGTTTTATAGCCATCATTGAATAATTAAATATTGTGGTTAGTTATGGGATAAACTATGACATTTTCCTATGTATCTCAGACAACACTCAAAGGGCCTTAAAAGCATTTATGAGAGGAAAGGGAGGGGGACTTCTGAAAAGCATGCTTGTAAGTCCACGCCGAGCAGCTTCCTTGTAGCGCCTCTCAAAAGATGACATACTATTACTGAAATATGTGTACCAGAAGCTGGGCCAATGTGCTAAAGCCAGATTTTTTGGGGTAGTGCTGTATGTGAACCATAACATATATCAGATATATGATATCAGAGATCCACCATTTCCTACAACGTACGCTCCAGAAATCCCACAATTCCTGAACTTCCTCTCACTCTCACTGCTGATACCCACATTTAAAAAAAAGAAAAAAGAAAAAAAAAAGTAGGGGACTAAAGCTGTCTTCTATTTTTTTTTCTAGATGTCTTTATTTTGATACATACTGGAGGGCTGAAGCTCCCTTGTTTCTGTGGACCCAGAGCAGCTTTGAGGGAAGCACAAGGCAAAAGGGACCCCAGCGGAGGGCAAGGCCCCATCCGAACAGGTCATTGACCAGTGCCTGCCTCCGCAGCGTCCACCTCTGTAAATGTGCCCTCGTTTGTAAATATGTCGTTTGGCCAGCCGAAATAACTGAGTCATTCCAGATCAATAGGCCGGGCTGATACAGGCAATTCTTCCCTCTTTCAGGAGAGCTCGTCTCATAAAAATATGTGGAAGGCAATGTGCTTCAGTCCGCACAGACAATTAGCAGTGTGGAAGGGACCAGGTCAGAACGTGAGTCAGAAATAATAGAGAGGCCACGCTAATTGGGGAAGCTTTTTATTTTATTAGTGTTTCCATGTCAAATTAGTCATATGTCTGAGGCACTTACAGAGCGTAGAGGAAGCAGCCGCTGCCGCCCGCCCCGGCAGGGCCGTGCGCGGCTTCACGTCGCCCGCCTTGCTTTTCAACCCGCTCTCCACACCTGCTCTGCCTGCGCTCCCTGCTGTCCTCAGCCCGTTACCTCCCAGGGCGGGTGATGAAGTTTACCCAGGGGAGCGAGTTAGGAAAGGAGAAAGTGTTACCCCGCCAAGGCACTGCCCGAGTTCCTCGCGAGCCAGGGCTGAAGGGGTGAAGCCGCCAGGCTCGTGCTGGTGCCAGGCAGGCCGCGCGTCCCAGTGCAGCCCGCGACACAGAGCCGCAGGCAGGGCCGATGCCAAGGCCCCACCGTCCTACCGCAGTTCGGGATGCTGCTCTGGAAATAGGCATGGGGCTCACACATGGGGGCACTACTATATAACTTGCATTTTCCATACCTTAAAATGTTACCCCCTTTTTATTACCTCAAACCTCCTTAATAGATCACCATCTACCCAGTCCTTTTCTGCCATTCTTAATTACTGCCCTCAATTTCTAGAATATGTCTTTTTATCATTTGATCCACTTTTTTTTTTTTCTGATCTCACTTTGTATTGTCCCAGGGAACCTCCCTATCCTTTTATCAGCTAATGCCCTATAGTTTCACACTAATTTCTCACTAAACAATAGCTCTCCAGATTCTGCTGTAGCTATAGATCTGCTATGAATATTAATAGCTTCTCACAAGCTCTGTTATTCATGGCAGAGAACGCTGGTGTTTGATCTGTGGCTTTTTCTCGAATGCACCAGAATCTCTGCAATTGGGGTTTGGGTCTTTTTTATGTTTCCCTACCAGATTCCTTGCTTCAATTCCGTCTTTCCCTTTTTTGATTGCAGAGCTGGAAGCTTTGGAGAATCTTTAAGCATTGTTCTTTATTAAGCAAGCCGTCTCACACTGGCATAGTCTATGGTGATTTCTGCCCTCATTGTGGACTATTTCTGTACATTCCCTAAGGGCATCAAGCCATTCAGGTGGTAGTGTGTAATTTGTTTTGTACTGTGGAATTCCTGCCATGCCTATATGTATTTAGACCACAGGCAAACCAATAAAGTTGTCATAGAAACAAAGCATTTCATGAATAAATCAATTCATAACAAACTTGTAAACTTTGAAGAACCCACTGTGCTTTAACAACACATCTATCATATATACACACTAATCATGTTTGTAATGAACAATGTACACACACTACACATGTCCATTTGTTTTGTCCTGTTGGGCACCTTATAAATATTCTTTAACGCTTTCCTGTGTTGTGTGTGTCTCCGCAGCATGGAGGAACAGAATTGGAAGCTTGCATGATAAT
Source organism: Tinamus guttatus (assembly GCF_059628265.1). Classification (NCBI taxonomy): domain Eukaryota; kingdom Metazoa; phylum Chordata; class Aves; order Tinamiformes; family Tinamidae; genus Tinamus; species Tinamus guttatus. The sequence goes on along the minus strand of NW_028288745.1, from coordinate 7,836,984 downwards.
GTAGCAGCAGGAATTTTTCTATTTCTTTTTTGATGTGCAAGGTGGAGGTTCAGTAAACTCCAAAGGCCTTTTTTACAAGGCAGCGAGGACTGCAAGTATCAGTGCAGCAATTCTTTTTCTAGTCACAGACAACTTAATAGGACTTCATCCACTGTTCACATAATTAGAAAAAAGCCCAGAGTTGCTGGGAGCCTGATAACAGCGGCACGTAATAATATTGCTGAGGGTTCATAATACAAGCCAAAATTCAGAGGCTGAGGAAATCTTGCTGCCTTTTATTCCAGTTTAGTGTCACTGAAGCACATGCACTCTGAGGGCAGAAGTGTTGCCCAAACTGACCCCGACACCCTTCTGGTATCTCATCGCTTAGCAGGATGTGCTGCCACCGGCACTTGGGAGAAACAGGTGGAAAACACCACCCGGTCAGCAGAGCTCTGGGTCTGCCTGATGGAAATGACCACGCAAAACACACTGGAGATTTTTTAGTGTTTGTCAATGTAACAGATCCCTTGATTTCAAACAAACGATCCTGCACTAAAGCGCTAGTTGGCACAAGTGGGAATAGGTGGCCTAGTCCTCTGTGTAAGTCCCCCTCAATCCACACAGGGAAGGCTGCATGAGAGGAACCAGCTCACGGACATTACGTGGCTCTAGAGATGTCAACGCATGGGACAGAAAAGCTCCTAGTCAGTCAGCAGGGTCCAGGAATTACTAAACTCAAAAGCAAAAATCACCTGCTTTTGAACACAGAATATCTTCTTTTAGCTGTTATATTGCAGATATGTTATTTCCATGGAATAATACATTATCCAGTAATTAGGTTCATTTATGGAATCAGATCAAGCCTGTCTACATTTCTGCTGGGTAATGTTCTTCACAAACAATCTTCCCTCCTGGCTCCTCTGATTATTTTATGATTCCTCTTGCTTCTTGTCAGTACAGATTAAAGGTAACACATACTGCTGGGAACAAACATAATTTTCCAGCAGTATCATTTTGTTTTCCTTAATAATTAACAACTGCTGCTCACTAACCTTCCAGTATAAAATGTGCACCTTATCGAAAGGGAGTGGACACAGGTTAGAACAGCTCACTTGGGATATCAAAATAAGTGTGATTAAAGCATTAAACATTTAGAGGTTGACATTAAGGGATGAAAGGTGGAATTACTGTAAATATAAAACTGTTCAGCATTAAATGGAATGTGTTGCACTTGAAACAGTCTTTCAAAGTGCTAACATTTCAGCATTAATTATTAATGGAAACTGACAGCTCATTTTTAATTTGAGGCTAATGACAGGGTTCCTTAAGAGATAAATACAACACATGGGCTCAGAGGGCTTGTGGATCTTTTGAAAGGCTCTTTAGGTTGTCTAGGCCTGAATCTGTGAACTCGTTATCCATATAATGCGCTTTTCTCAGAAGTAACCAAGCTGCAAAGCGAGCAGCAGCCTCTGCGCGCTGGGGGATCGTGCCCGCGGGGCAGGGCCAGCTTGGCCGGCTCCTCATGTTGCGGCTCTCCTGCTCTCCGCTCTCTGTCCCTGGTTCCGCCACATTCTGGAGAAGGATATCCTGTCTTCTTAGTGGTTTTCCTATCAGACCACAAATATCACGTTCACCCATCACTAATCACCAAATGTCTTCAGGACAAACAACCATCTCTGTTTCCCATTTGTCATCGTTTTCAGTCATGCCACCATAACAGTGAGTTTTAGGCCCCTTTTTCGATCCTACCTCCTCCACAGTCACTCAGGGGTAAGATCATGGCAACAAGGGGCACAACTAGGATATGCACCGAGAGGGCAGAATAGGGCCCAGGGCCTCAGGATGGTGAAAGCACTTTTGCTAGAAACCACTGTAGATGCATTCCCTCCATTGGCCAAAATAAACTCGTAAGTGCCAAAAATCAATAAATAAAAAGAATTGTTTATTTTGTTTCTACTACTGAAACTTTAATAACTATCTTCAATGCAAAACGCTATTCAGAAATGTAGGTACTAAAAGAGAATGGAATAAAAATAAAAATATAATATACTAAAGTCATATTAGGTAGAGAGAGATATTTTAAATGTTTCTGTTAATAGAAATATTTGCAGTGACACCTCAGGTGCTGTTTTGAGACCCTAGAAATCTGCTAAAATGTGAAGGCCTAAATACTGAGCCAGAGTGAGGATCGCAGTGGGCTCCCCAGCTTTGGCGGGGCACGGGCTCACGACACAGCGTCCTTGCTGCCCAGCCACGCACACAAATGGTAGCAGGTAGGCTGAGTGAAGACTTATGGGCAGAGCACTCCTAAAGGGCAATGGAGAGATGGGAAAGATAGAAAGAAATTGGCTGGGGCACAGAGTGGGGAAAATAAAATGAAAAATAGAGCCCCACATTTTAGGATATGACTGAGAAAAACAGTCAGAAATAGGAAAACAGAAGAAATGTGGTGACAGTTTCATCTGCTCTCCTTGACACATTGAGCATTCCCCAGGGCCTGGGAAGAACGGAGGCAGTTTGCAGGCTGGGCTTTCCTCTCCCCTCAGCCCTGTCATGCAATGCGCAGATATTACTTTGTGTCTATGAAAAACCAATATTTGGCAAAGAGCAGTGGGGCCATAAGGCTGTCAAATTAAAGGACATTTTAAGAGTGTTCCTTATACTGGCTTTAATTCAACCAGTAAATTAAGAATAAGTAAGAATAATAAGTAAGAGTAAAGAGAAATCACTGCTTGAAAATATATCCTGACTTCACTTGAAAGTCTGTGGAGATGAACTGTCTTGCGTTTGGTTTCACTTTTTGGTTAGTGCTTTTGCATTGAAATAAGTTGTGCTAGAAGTGGCACTTCGAGTGTTGAAGTTACAAGATGGTTTTGGGGAAAATTAGTTAGCTAAAACACTCTGACCTTAACTTCTGGTGCTGTCTTGGAGTTGGTGTTCACTTCAGGTTCTTTTCAGCATGTGCAACTCCTATTACACAGCTACAGGAAAACTGATTAAATCAGATGCTTCCTCCATTAGTGCTAAACAGTTTGTTTCTACTTGCTTGTAGCAGTGTCTAGGTACAGCGTCTCTGGAGTAATTAATAACGTAATTTGGGAAGCAAATATTTTTGTTTCTTTGTTAAAATATATAACAGAGAACGTTTCTATGTGTAATCTTGCTCAAGAGCTAAGCACCTGTATCGTGGTAAGTGGAAAAGCTGAGCTAAGAAAAGCTTTTCAGTTTGTACAGAAAATTGCTAAATTTACCTAAACGAACAATTTAAAACATTTCACTTCCCCAGATATTACTTAGGACTACTTGCCATCTAGGCACTGTTAGGGAAGTATGAAACATGCCTAATTAAATGCACAACTATACAAAAGTCAAGCGTTTCATTTATATATTTCATTTTTTAAATGAAAGATAAGTCAGTTTCTTGTAAAGAAATGTTTCTTGTGCATTTCTAAGGCATATTAAGAAATGTACAATCAGAAGAAGCATGCTGTTTTATCTTCTGCTTGTTTGCTTGAAAAAGTCACTGTCACAAATAGAAACAGTATCTGAAAAGACTCTGAGTGCATCTTTTCTAGGAAAAAGATTTTCTCTCATTTGAATTAGCTGATATGCCAGTGATGACACGGCAGTCTGCAATTTCAGCATGACTCTCCTGATTTTTCTACAGAGAGGAATGATAGCTTTGAAGGGGCAGCTCCCAAGTGTGAAACCCTTTGGAAAATTTGTCTCTTAATAATTCTTAAATGTCTGCTCTAATAAGCTACTTCCAACACATATTTGTTGCTTGCGACGTGACAACTCGCATGGGTTCCAGACTGCAGAGCTGTTCCAGGTTCTCTCCAGTGTGTTGACTACAGGGACATCGATGGCATCAGGCTGAAACACAGGTGTCCTATATCCCCTGCAAATGTGTGTCCCATGCGCAACAGGAACTCGTGTGCTTGCTAAGCTACACAGCTGGAGGACACCCACACCTTCATGACTATATTTGCTTGCTAAAAGATGGGGTTTGTCTGTATTTTGGCCACCTAACAGATGCATGCTAGGGAAAAGCCCCTAAATTACCGCCTATGTGCACGTCTTAGAGGTTACTCAGCCTGCTCCTGCAGCAAGTGTAGACATCTTGTCTTTATGACAATTTAAATAAGGGGAACAAGTGTTGATTTTGCACATATCTTACTACATCAGTGCCCTGGAACATCCTCTTGAGAGCTTTTAAACTAGCAACACATATTATAAGCGATCTGCCTTGCATGCAGACTAGAAAATATTCCACATTTCTCACCTTTCCTTACCTCTTCCTAACCTCACAACAACCTCACCATAACTTCAGTAGAAGGAAAGAACTTCAGAAAAAAAAAGAAAAAAAGGTGACTTTGAACAGACAAAGGAAAAGGCAAACTACTGTCTCAGGAACCGCAACAATCCTTAGCTGGCATTGGCAGAGACTCAGCTTGTTCCTGGCTTTTCCACTTTGCATGACAGAAGGAGACCAGTAAGTCTCTTATCTCTACTTACAGGGAAACGCCTCACGCTAGGATTTAGAAAATAGAAGAAGCTCTAAGCTCGCGGGCAACAATATTTTAGTTTCCTAACAATATATACATTAATAACACAGAAATATGAAGAATTGTTCTGAAAATACGACGTATAATTGTGCCGAGATTTTTCATTTCTTTTCAGTGAGAAAACACTCACTCATGTTGCTTCTGCATCAGCTGGGGAGATGACATGAGAGGCAACATGGCCTCATTAGCTGTGTCCTGGCTTACACGGCACAGACCCCACTCAAGGGCCACAGCTTCAGTCCCCACAGACCCAGGTCCACCCCTTGACAACAGGAACTTGTGCAATGTGCTCCAGATGGGGATTTGGCTCCTGCAGCTCTGAAATACGTGACAGTACGCGCCACTTTATGGAGGCAGCATTATTGCAGACACGATTTCCTGCTCGTTGAAAGGCAGACACATCTCCTGCAATCTGACTCCAGCAATTTATACACCTGAAGGGACCCAACTGAAATGGCAAGAGGAACTTTTTTTATTATTATTATCTCATCTTGTCAAAATGAGATTAGAAGGTGTGCATTTTGAAATGGAGCACAAAGGCTGTAGTCGTGGGAGTTTAAAAGGCTCTGCCAAAGCAGAGGAATACAAACTGCATGTTTGAGGCACTTGGCAATAGGTTATGCAACTCACCAGGAAATGGGGAGACACGGGGAGAGAGGATGCAATGAACCCCAGCAGCTCGGTACAGTTGTGAAGCCTGGTGGAAAGGACAGGGAGAGGCGCATGCAGGATAAGAGCAGGGGCGGAAAGAAGCTGAGTATCAATCCATGATGTTGGAGGGCAGGGGGATGTCAAGGTGGAGATGTCCCAGAGACAGCTGAGGCTGAAGAGCTGAAGCTTTGGGGTGAAGTAAAGAATAAATTGATTGAGTTGGGAGCTGTCAAATAGGGGCAGCAGGTTAAATCACATAAGAGGAGCTGGTAGGGAGAGAAATGGTCCTGTAAACCACAAGAATCAATAAAATAAGAGTTTAAAAGTGAAGATGCTGCTGCTTATAGCAATGCTGACTAATAAAAATCGAATGGGACAATGAAAACCAAGACAGTGCAAAGCTAATACAAATCATTGCATAAATAGGAAGCCATAGTATGTATCTTCTCGGAGAAAGAAGGAAATGGCCAATGCTCAGCTGGTGCAAACTGGCACAGCTCCACTGAAATACGAAGGATCTCCTCTAGCCAGCCCTTGTGATCTTCAAACATCACTAGGCTCCTTGGGCACTGTCCCCCCGTGCATTATTAAATATATTGTATCACGTGCTCAGGCATAACACACAGAGGTCTTTTCCCCCCGCTATAAGAAACGCCCATAAATTGTATGTGAGGTAGATGGCAGAAGGGGGAGAAAAACATCCATACTGACCTTTGTCCATTACTGATAGATGCTCCCATAAAGAAAAAAATAAACTATGGAGGCTTATTGTGTAATTGTTGTTCAGCACGATGATTTACTGTGCAATATAGCAAAGCTTATCATGTAACTTCATTGCGAAACTCCCTGATTTACTGTGCAACACAGTAGAGCTTATCACGATGTAACTGTTCTGTGGGAAAGACTTGGCACCAGCTTGGGATAGGGTTTCACAGACCATTAATGATGACTGACAGGTTCATTTCAAATGAGTTATAAAACAGAGAGTTCACTGTACAAAATTGTCATGCTGTCTGTGTGATATTCAAATATTTTAACTTCAAGGCTTTGTAAACACTCTCCACCACCAAGAAATTACAAAACAAACACATATATTATGAAACTGGATTGCTTTACATTTCTCCTGTGTTTTATGTATTATCATTAGAGTCAGCCATCACATTTTCATCGTCTATCCATGAAGAATGGATACTTTTTTTTCCCTATTTTTTCAGATTGTACTGGATGAGATATACGTAACTCTCCAACCCAATTATGAAATATTAAATGCTTTTGGATTAGGTAAAAACATTGTCCCACAATCATAAATCTGTGCTTTGGAAGGCTTGGATACATGGCTATAAAATATAAACTGGGTGTCTGACAAGAGAAGTCTGATTAAACCCAGCATAAAAATAATGCAACCACTCAGTTAAGTGCTCACCTGCCTCCCCTTCGCTCAGCTGGGCTTAGGGATGTTGCACCTGAAACACTGAGGAATGTGCTAAAACCCAGTTCTTTGTGGCACTTAAGGTGTCCTGTGAAGGGAATCAGAGAATGACTCCTGCTGGCGCTTGTCACCTGCATCGGGAAGATGCCATCAAATCCGGGAGGAGCTCAGTCAGTGACTTGATTCACTAGAACTACACAGAAATAATGAACATGCCTTTCCATAGAAAGTACTCCAAAAATGGGTTGGACAGAAACATCGTTTGGATTAAACAGACAATTTGTTGAATACCAGAAACGCAAAACTGAAAAGGGTCATCCAGCAGCTACCCTGACTGCAAGCCCATTCACTGCCAAGTCTTGCATGCTGCACAAGGAAAGAACCATGAATGCTTGCTGAAATAGTGTGTAGGGGACAACAGCAATGTTAGATATTCGTTTTTCCTCCTATGTAAATAGACACATAGGGTTTTGCACAAAATCAACTCTGCATTTCAGCTGACCACATTATGAACTGTGCATTCTTCAACAGTGGAACATTTCATCTGTTAATCTTACTAGTGTGAATAAGGGGAAGGTCAAAAAATAATGCTTAATGTTCAATTCACTTTCAAATCCCAGTGCACATTGCTGTGCAGCACGTCAGATCTTTTTTCTGCTCTTCAGACAGATGGATACTAAAATTTTGCCTCCCTCGTTTTGGATGAGTCCAGCGGAGACATCCCCACGTGCCTGCAGAAGACTTCCCAGCTGCTCTGTGTGCTCAGAGAGGGTCCAAGCAGCCCTAGCAGGGAGCAAGGCATGACCTACAGAGCAGAAATCCAACTGCCCTCAAGATAGGCTTTGCCCCCAAATGCTCTGCAGGGCTCATGTGACAAAATTACAAGCAGAGCCCTGGGGTTTATAACTGGCCCTTTCATGCTGCAACAGCTGTACCATCCACATTTGGTCAGGTCTGAACGTGGTAAATGGATATGGGCTGTAAAATTTGCAGCTGAAAATGGCAGCATGTGCGCATCTCCAGCAATTTCTGTGCTTTTGCGGAAAAGATCGATTCGAGGCGGCCCCATAAACGCCCCCAGCCGCCGAGGCGGTGATAAGAGGCCGGTCGCAGCTTGTGATTGGAAGGGAAGCTCTTCCGCAGCCCAAGGACGGTGCTGAAGAGCACATCTGCTTTACAAGCGCACGGGCTAACCCCGCTGCTGGGTAAGAGCCGGCAGCCTGCACTGTGCTGCTACGGCCACGAGAGGCGCCTCAAGGCCACTTGTTTCTCAAGAAAGTGGTTCCCCTTTCTCCTCTCGTGGAAAGTATGAAAACAAATCAACAAACCTGGCACTGTAAGCAGCAAATAGCAGTTAGTCAACACAGCCAACAAAGCAACAGTGCCACAGGCTGTCCTTTTCCAAGGCATCGGTGACTTACCTTTCATATTTACACTGGATAAATGGCAGGATTGCAAATTCCTGTAATTATCTTCCAACGCTGTGTGAGGCTAAGCACCTGATTCTGCTGCCTAGAGCGGGGAGCGAAGCACAGGCCTCGGCGCGAGCACGTGACAAGCCGCTTTCAGAAAGCGGGGACAAAGCCGTGCGCCGCAGCGCCCGCGGCAGGTCCTTTGGCAGCACCGCCGGCTCCAACCACCTCCGCGCGACTCAGTGCTGGGTTGCCCCCCACCTGGCCGACCCCTTAGAAATGTGCCTGGGCACTCAGCTCTGTGATGTCTGGGTAGCTCTGCTCCCTCGCACTGATGTAGCCAACACAGGAATCTGCTCATCTGAAAAGGTTAGAATCACGAGAAAGGAAAGAAACAGCTGGCAAGTCTTAAAGACAAAGGGGAAGCTCTCCTCAGACACTTTGCTTGTATAATTTATGCTGTAGACATTTTACTCTGTCTAATTGCCCCATTTCAATCTAATGTCAGTTAATCAATGGCTTCTGCCTAGCATAGAGGTGAACCCTGGATGCAGAACAAACGCATAAATTTGGTCTGGCTTTCTGCAGGCTCTGCTTCCGAGCTCCATCTTGTGCTTTGGCTCTCCGGAGTTGAAATTTCTTCTTTGACTCATCCCCACCAAACACCCACGCGCTCCCTCTTTTGAGTCACAGTGCTTTTATATTTTTAAATCATGATTACACTTCTGTAAAATGCAGATTTTTGAAGTACCTCACTACTGCTTTTTACTATTATTGTTTTATTACCCTGATATTTTTATTTGGAAGGTCTGTTTCTCAAGCCTACCCAGGTGGTGAGATCCCAGATGTATCATGAAATGAACACTGTGACTTTTTGCCTTGCTTCCAAGGCCTTATTTTCATGCCTTTCCTTACTCAATATATTTAACATAATACTTTTAAAATGAGCATATAATTATCTGAACTGCTTAGAGGGCTCACAGTTTTTTCTGAATCTGCCAGGCTAGTCTATGTAGAGCAGTTAGAAAAATAAAAACTACATTTGGAGCTTATGCCGATTAACCCAGCAGGCAGAGGACCTGATTTGGCCACTCCTCCAGGCTACAACTTCGTGGGACAAGTCTGCTGTTTTTCTACTAACACAGAAGTTAAATGGCCACATCCAAATTCCCACGTAGATGCCCTGCAGACGGACACATAACACACTCCTGGGCACACAAACATTCCCCATGCTCCGGGCTTCACCATGGCAGAGGCTGACAAACAAACTTCTGCACTTGAGAACCTGGACCCCTCCTGAGGACCCTTCCTCTCAAATCTCCTGGGGGACAGTCTAACTGTCCCAGTGCAGTCCCGGGCAGCAATGGGCAACTTCCCTCTCGCTCCACTGGATGAGAGATCAAGCTCAGTACAGAGCTGGAGCAAGGGAAATGTTTTAGAATACAGTAGAAGTGACAGTTAGATGACATATTGTTACCTACATATCTTCCAAATCATGGGGAAATTCAACATAAGGTGTGGGGTGTCCATTTCTTGAAATAGTCTATACATCTGAGTCATTCTGCTCAGTGCCTGGCGTAGTGTCATATGTTTCTCAAGAACTGGATATTTGCCAGGGAGAGGTATTTGGGGGACTTCTGGCCTAATCCATTTTGCTACAAACAACAGTAAGACTTCTTGGGAAAACCCCCTGGAATTGGATCAAATGGCCATCTACATGTTGTCCTGACGAGAGCAAATCAAGTCTATTCCACGTTTCCTAGTAGAATTCCAAATTCTGCTGGGAGAATCACAATAGCGCCCAGTCACTGACATTTCCTTTTTTACCACAAATTGTTGCTGGTACAGAAAATATTTAACATCAATTTTGCTATTGCAGATTATAGTTCAGAAATTTTCCAAATGCCTTATCCAACATACATTGAACTGCTACGTTCATTGTTCCAAAACGCGGAGAATTTGCCATAAAATGTTTGAATAGGGTCTCACTAACTTAAAACTGTGTTCTTCTTCAGAGTGAATGGAATAAGGCTACCTGGGGATATTTTTTCTGCTTCCGAAGACAGAATCAGACTGATGATACTTTGGCTCATCAGGTATAATGTATTTTATCTTCAGTTTTTGAGAAAACCCTGTGTCAGAAATGTGTGTTGTAGGTGGAATAAATTCACCACTTTATAAAATTAGAAAGCATTCTGAGATCACATGTAAAACAAACATGGTCAACAATAAGGTTGTTTTAGAAGCTACTGAATTTGTGGTAATCTTCCCCTTTGAATACACTATCATTAGTATTTTATTGATCTAAAAGTTCTCAGTGTTTCAAAGCCTTTGATTACAATTTTCTCCAAATATGAGAAAAAAAAGATCTATTGTACCAAGTACGTGAGCAATGTGAAGCCTATAGTGTGCTTTTCCTTCACAGCACCAAACATGAGCAAAAGGAAACAAAAGCCAGTGTCAATCTTCAACGAAATTAACACAATTTAAAGCTGCTCCAGGCAAAACAATGAATTCTGTAATTTATCAGCACTGGATAACATCACCGGGGGCATTATTCAATGATTAACCACAGCGGCTGGAGCCGGGGCTGAGGAACGGGGGCTTGGGGCTGTGCTTCCCGCACGCTCTGCCTCGGGAGCGCGGCGGCCACGCGCGCCCGCGGGAGAAGGGCCGCGGCGAGCGCTGCACCTACCCTGCCTGGCGGGCGGCACGTGCCGCTGGCGCCGCGGCGCGCTGAGCTCTGCGCCAGCCCTGCGAGCTGACGGGCGCTTGGGCCTCGCGCTCGCAGCCCTCAAGGATCACAACAGCTTTACGGGGAAAGAACAATAAAAGCACCCGCTGTAGTACAGGCAAAAGCTGCTCGGGAGTCACTGCAGATTTTTTCAGTGACTTGAAGAGTCAGGATTTCGCACCGAGCTTTTTTGCTATAAAAAAATGGAAAAGGTGAAAGGTCTAGATGCCAGTATTTAACTGAGGACCGTAACTGCATTTCTGCACTTCGTGGGAGCAGGCTGCTCCTGTGACTAAAGAGCTTTCGGCGCGCAGCTCTGGCTGCGCTCGCGGCCCCGCGCGCAGCTACAGGAAGACAAGCCCTGCAGTTCAGCTTTCCACAGGGTACGGCCTCGTAGCGCCGACACAGAGAGGCTGTTAGAGAGCTGGAGACCAATCACTGACCGGTATCCTTGGAAATAAGGAAAATTGCACCATTAAGTTATGGAATTACACACAGGCAAAACTGATGTAACCAAGAGCAGAAGGCGGCCCTGGGAATGACCCAACATATTTTGCCTTGTGTCTCTCTACACATAGCTTTGAGATTGGGAGTGTGTCGGTGGGTGGATGAGGGACTCTGCCACGACTAAGCCACAAAGCTGTTGGGTGGAGATTAATTTCTATCCTAGGAGCATTTGGTTTGTGAAATTACACTTCGGTATGACTTTCTGCAGCAGCCAAGCAAGGGAGACTAATTCCCTTCTCAGGTTTTGTGGTCTGAAGACAACAGAAGTGGAGAGTCAGAAATCTCCTAGATCAGCTTCAGCATCACAGCAATCAAATAGCATGGGGGGGGTCTTGATTTAATAATCCATTTTTGCTATAGAGATACCAAGAATGTATAAACTATCCCATTTTTAAGTATTACAGTTATTACGATCCATTGGGGTGTGGGATGTGCTGCCTTGGCCATTTTGTGCCTGGGTTCTCTTGCAGTTTGTCATTTCTACTTGCTCAGAAACACCTTCAGAGTGGCAGTTCCTTTGCTATCACTGTAACTGTTGTGAGGTTTGACAAAGTTCTTGTTGCTATTATTAACAAAAGCAAGGCTGTGTCCCCAAAGACTATCTATAATAATATCTACAACACAGATTGTACCTTTCCTCTTCTAATATTGTTGCTGATTAACAGGGCTTTTTTTTCTGAAAAATATGCTGTTTTTCTAGTTCACTGTTAGCTTCCACAAATGAGTGTGTGATACAGCTTTGTGTCTCCAAGCCTACAGTAAATGAGAAACATTTTGTAGAATTTTCTTTCACTCTTGAATTTTTCAACACACATGGGATAAGAATGTAACAAGACTCCAGTATAATTTTATAATTGGATCAAAACACAGTTCACCCACATATGAGTTGGATTGGTTGTGATAGATGTCAGGAGAAACTCTAAGGCAATACTAAAATTCTTTTATTCCATAACTGCCAAATAAAATAGTACTAGAAACTTGCGAACAAAAGTCTCCTGCATTGGCTGGAGAACTGCAGTCAGCTACTGGATGGGGCATCAGTGCAATCAAATTATGTGAAACCAAACGCTGACACTGCCATACCATCCTCCCTGCCTCTGTTTTGCTTTTAGTTCGGAGCCCATTAATCGTGACTAGATCAGTCACAGGCTGAATCCAGCTCAGGTACCAAGACCAGAGCTCTTCTGACTGCGTCACATCTGCATGCAGCTCCTGCAGCTCCTCCAACTGCCAGTGAGACCAGCCCAGACCAGCCAGCCACAGGACCAAGTAATTCGGCATTGCTGGAATAACCTGCATCTGGTTTGCCCTAACTCTGAGTTATTGCCCTGCCTGCTGCCAAGGAGGATGTGGAAATGCCATTCCCATTGTTCCCCCCGGCCCACGAGAGGCTGGATGGGCAATATTGGTGCAGAGGGTCACTATATCGGCCCCCCATGCCAGTGCTGCTGGGCAGCAGATGAGGGAGCCCTTGGAGTGGCTTCTATGCCACCTACGCAACAGGGAGGGTCTAGCACAGGATCTGCAGGCTCATCTACTACTGTGAAGGTGACCCCCAGGCACGAGATGCACCAAACTGCTTTCCATCTAGTCCACAGCTTTAGTCTCAACTTAAGAACACGAGCACCACTGACCACCAAAATCTTCCATTTCGCGATGAGACACCAGCAGAAGCTGCACGAGGGCTCCCATCACGCCCCTCTGAGCGCAGCGCAGCACAGGCGGCCGTGGCAATGCAGACGGGGAGGACGAGCTCCCGCCGCCGCCCGCGGAGCCCGCAAAGCGAAGGCCTCATCTCTTGGCACTAGCCTCTCCTCAGCGGAGATGTCATCACTCTGACCTGCAGCCCCCAGGAAAGCAAACAAGCGCCGGGAGGGCAGGGCAAGCGGCAGCTCCTGCCAAAAGCCCGGCAAAGCTACGGTCACTGTGCGCGGTGCCTGCATTGCATGTCACTGACGCAACATCATTAATTACATTTAGACTCGATGAAAATACATTAGACACAGTGAGACACCACCTTCCTGCCTGTCCAGCCTCAGAAGAGCTGGGCACAGTTTCTTTCCTTATGCATATTCCCTTAATAATATATTTGTCACAAGGATTCTTCCTACACCCATCTGGCATATAGATATTTTTCCAAATTTGTCATTTTTTAATGTTCTAAAATGTATTTTACTTCAGAACCTTTCATAATGAAGCAGCAAAAGGCTGCCATAGCTTGATATATAGAGCAGAAATCACATCTGTTCCAGGCTGTTTTCTAATCAGATAAAGCACCACATACCTGCAGTGCTTACTCGTCTGGCCTTTGACTAGATGTACCTGAGTGACTTCCCATGCTACTCCTCTAGCCTAGCATTCACAATTAAGCTACCAAATACCATTCTTAATTTTAGCTTTCGGCTAATTTCAGTGCTTTTAAAGCAAAAAAAAAAAGGAACCATTAGAATTACTTTGTGGCCCCCTGCACAGCATAAGCCACAGAAATTAATTTAGCATCTCAGGCATCAGCCCAGCAACCTGTGCTTGAACTAGAGCATACCTTTCAGGAGGGCTTCTGCCCTCAATTCTCCTTGGGAACTTGACATTCACAGTGTATAATGCAGGGCACTACTAGAAAACATGTGCCGTGAGAGGACTCTGCAAGGGGACAACAGGGCTGGGAATTTCAGCAAGCATCGGGCCTGGGAGAGAAGGCTCTGTGCTAGCCACTCTTCATTTTGCCTATGGGGCAAGGAACCTACTTCAACCCGATAGAGTCCTAAGGAAGAGCTTCTCCCTGTCTCAGGGCCTTCACCTGCCAGCTGTGCCTTGGCTCCTTGCCCCCGCCTGGCTCCTTCGCATGCGCGCAGCAATCAGTCAGGGTGGATTCTGCAGCAGATAATTTCATCTGAAGTCACATTAGCTCCCCAGACACACGGTCTGCTCCTCATGGTACATCCCATGAGATACTCGCCTGGCACAGCAGAGACGGGAAGGCTGATGGTTTGTGGCACTCCCCTATGCCAAATCCCTGGAGAGTGTTCCACCTACTTTGAATTTTCTCTGTTCATATAAGGCAAAAGGATAGTCTGAGACATTGCTCTGAATATAGTTCAAAACACAGTTTGAAGTGTGAATTTTTCAATATTTGAAGCATTGGCTTTTATGATTTATTTATTGATATTCTAGGACAAGCATCATAGGGTCTAGCTAGTGCCTTCTCCAAATATAACAACAATAATTGAATGAATAGCAGTATTTTCATAGACACTTCATCCATTGCTATGCAGATAATTTTTTTCTCTGTATAATAACACAGAGATATCAGCAAGCAAGATTAAGAATTTTGAAGAATCACTAAAAAAAAAGACTGAAACAAAGACTGAAACATAATGGTTCTTACTCCTTAATTTCTGACAAGACGCTGTGCTTCAGGAGCAGCTCTTTACACAGGGTGTGACTCAGGCGTAAGAGCTGTACAGGGTTTGCTGTCTCTTATCCCTTGAGTCCACCTTGTAATATTGCTGGTATCCGTGTGTAACAGACAGTGTTGTGCAGTGGGTTGGAAGATAATAAATAGATGTGAGGTGATGATTTACAGGAGGGTGCTTGGAACTCCTTCAACCACCAGGGAAGGAAAACTGTGCTGGTACAAGGTTGTGCTGTCAACCTCGCAATAGTTTTTCCTCTCTCCTGAGGGCAATTTCTCCAAGATGTAACTTGCTTCCTGCCTCATCATCTGGAAATTCACAAATCAGAGGAATTGTGGTTAATTACTAAAATGGCTGATCCATAGATTCTTAGCTGTCAAGGATGCTGGGGGAGGGGTTTAATTGTTATTTTTCACCAAAAGGATTTCTCCTAAAGTGATGAAATAACTCACATTAATGAAGATTGTAAATAGAAGAACTTTTGTGATTATTTCTAGTTGTTGAAAGAATTGCTTATTTAAAATGCATTGCTTTCTTATATGAAAGAACTTATGTTTCTCTGAACAGCCAGAATAAATTTCGACCTACAACATTCATAACTAAGGATGAATGCATATTCAAGCTAACACTGTATGTGATCTCTGATCATACAGTAGTTAAGTTATACAATCACAGTGATTTATGTTACTAAAATGTGGAGCCTCGTATCTGCTGGAGTGTGGGTAAAGGGGTGGAATTCTCATCAATCAAAAGACTGTACTTGTTCAGCACTGGGATAATTAAGGCAGACAGTAAAAAAGCATGAAATAATACTAAAAAAATGGAATCAGAGTTGCTATTTGCATAGCGTTATTAAGCAACACAGTGCTGAACCACCTTTTGAAGCAGCTAGCCTGGATAGAAATCCACCTATTACCTCGTAGCACTTGGTACATGTGTTCTGCGTATTCATACTGAGAGTCTTTGGAGAGTAGTTATATAATACATATATACTGACCTAGACTTAAAGAATAACGGCCGCCTCCCCACTTTACTCCAAGACAGAAACAAGGCAAGAAAGAAAAGTATATAAGCAGTTTGAAAGCGCACATTTCTGAAATCTCACTCGCCATATTGATAGTGCCTTTGTTCTCATTTAACAACATCAGGTAGCGACTGCTGGGCACAATGAGGGGCTAGTACAGTTGAACTATATTAATCAAACAATTGCTTAAAAAAAGTTTAATTAACTGCATATTTTGTAAAAGCCACATTTCATTACTGTTTGTTAAGAAGATGGAAGCATGCACTGGAAACACTAATTCTAATTATTACTTCAAGTGGGAGTTTTTGGCACAAGGTCAAGGAATAATAGAAGAATGTGTGAATCTCTGCCACACTGCAGCAGTAAGACTAATCATTTGAATAAAGCCAGTTGCTTTTTCTTGGACTATCTGTGTGCTGTTCAATGTTCTGGATGAATCTAACACAATCAGTCTGTTCTCTGGTGTATATCCACTTCCTGCTGACTCAGGGCAGCTTGCTTCTTCTGCCATTTATTAAAATGAAACATTCCTATTAAAACACCATTTTTCAGAGAGACAACCAAATAGATATTAGTAATGGCATTATTAAAACTATTTTGTTTAAAATGAACTGTCATACTTGTGTGTTGCAAAGCAACACAAACGAATCTATTTCATTTAGTACGAGATTGCTTTGAAGACCTGGATTTCTTTCTTTCCATTAGAAGGTATTGCAGAGGGGATATGATGTGTGCTCCAGGAAACCATCAGCTTTTATAGCTATTAAAAAGGAGGAATACTGTTTCTAGCACTCTCCATAGCAAATAATGTATAATTCATGGTTTTCATTAACATGCAAATATGATCCATGGTCTCCTATGTTTATATCTCCTAATAATCTATTAATGGTTTTAAAAGTAAAGGGTAATAGAAACATTTCATATGAGCAACATTTACTCGTGGTTCTCCATTTTTTCTCTAATTGTATAGTATAAGTGTGTCTAGAATTAAAACAGAAACAATGAAAATTAATTAACCTATGATTATCAGATAAATATTTGCAGAACATAAGGACACAGGCCCAATAATCTCTGATTCTGTAATGAAAGATCCTATTATCACTAGATGTCAACACGCCTTAGAAAAAACAGTGCTGAGGAGATGGAAAGGTACTTGTATCAAAAGTACTCCTTGAAATGACACCCCCATTTCCCACTAGATTTGGAAATATCATTTGTACCAAGATTTCAGTATTGTGGCAGACTTATCTTTCCGGCAAATGTGAACCAAAACTCCCAGACCAGGCTTGTGTGGAGCTGGAAAGCGAACCAGCATTAGATTCATGTCAAAGGCTTGGACCGGTTCATTTGTCTTGGTAACAGCAGAAAGAGAGGTAAAATGTCATCTCTAGTGCAACCCTGTGTATTTCAAGGACCAGACACCGCTCCCTCGCACACACTGACTGACCTGCGGCCATTTTTGGACGGGCAGGATGCACAGACACACACACACATCCCTCTTGCTGCCGCACGGCCCAGCTTGCAGCACGGGCAGGCAGGGGTCCAGCTCTGATTTCTGCTCCGGGCTCTCGCGGAATTGCTGCCATTGTCCCCACGGGTGCCCGCGCTTGGCCCTGCAGCACCCTTGGCTCTCCCCCGCCGAAACTGCCCAACAGCCATCTCACTGTTACCGAAAACCACACGGAGAGGAAGAGGGCGAGAAATGGGCACATCTGCTCTTGTAAGAAACTTCATCTAAAGCGATGGCGCTACAGCAGCAGTAAACCATTTTAATCAACTAATGGAGAGACGCCTCCCGCCAAGGACGGTTTTGATGCTTTTGATATTGCAGCCCATAAGCACTGGGCAGTATTTTAGAGCAGGGGCAAGGCCCTTCTCTCTGAGGCTACAGAGTTCCTCAGTGTAAGGAGAGAAAAGCAGTGTGTCAATCCCCACAATGTCTGCCTTCTTTTTTAATTAAAAATGCTCCTCCTGCCATATAATGACAGGAAGAATGATGGATTTCCAAGCATTTATTACCAAATAAGTGTGGTGCCTTTAGAAAAATGTGCCCATGATTTAGGAGCCTCCCCTTTTTCTCCCAGCTGCTTCCTTTGGATGCTGCTGCTTTCCCAGAGAAACGAGCGCAACTCGGGGCTGGGATTGCTGAGGCACCTCCGCTTGTCCCGCTGTGCTCCAAACGGGAGCACTGTGGTGAGCACACCCTGCCCAGAGCACGAGGCAGTGTTTTAATCGTAGGACCTTTCTCTGGCACCGGTGACTAGCGCAGTCAGTCTCTTCTCCGCGCTGCTGCGTGCCACAGAGCTGCTCCGCGGTGCAGGGGGCCTCGGGAAGCACCTCAGCTGCTGCTCACCGTGCTCCCCGCGCGCACCCAACACACGGTTTGCTCAGCGGACGCCGCCTGCCAGAGTAACCAAGTGCACATGTGCTCACACGTTGCACGACGGAAAGCCTGGCGCTACACACGCTTCACAGCTCGTTACGGACTTCCTTAATTAAATGAATATAACAAGTTGATTAGACTTTACAAGCTTTGTGAAAAGTCAGATCCACTTAAACTGAAAAGTAGGACTCGGAAATAAATTATTCACAGTTGATTAGACTACGACAAGCATTTCTCAAACATTTCTCAATACCTCAGAAAAAGCGACATATTGAACTCTATTTTACTGTGAGGCTCAAAATGGCAATTAACAGTCCTAAGCTGCATATAAAACCCAGTATGAACCACGTTTACAAGAACATTGTGTGTGAATCAAATCACGTTATCTTGGCTTTGAAGAACTTAGAAATAATTGCCAATAAGTATTCATGTATAGGACCAATTTTTTGAAACAAGTTATTTTAATTACTACTAGTGTCAGGAGTACGTGTGGGCGATTTTATTAGATTTAATGTGTTTAGTGAAGCTCCCTGAACGGTAGCGGGTTTATTTTTGTAGAGGATGAAATATTTAATATATCTTTATTATTCTTACTTTCTAATATTCTATTTATTTGTAAATGGATTCCAACTTTTGATACTTCTGATGTTTTCATACAAAATATCAGTATGAATCACAGTGATACAATAATATACTATCAAAAAACATCTGAACATCATTTAGGTTTGCATCTTTATATACTGGGAACCTAAACAACCTCCAACTACATGCATTAGAACTGTGTAAGCTTGTCGCCACACCTGAACCACAGCCCTGGCTCAGTGATATAGAGGAACCTCTCATGAATGTGCTGGAAGTCAAGAGGGGAGAGGGGAAGAGGGGGAGAGGAGCAGAAGAGGTAAATAACCTGGCCTTGAAAAGTGATGGAAATCCTTGCTGCTTGCAGATCATTTAATTAGTAGCTTTTCACTTCACTTCTATCTCAAATTTGCAGTTCCTTGAACCCTTAGTAGCAAAATTATTAAAAAGAAAAAAAATCAAAGAAATGATGCCAGCAAACGTATCAATAAATGATCTAAAAAACGCGGCCATTTCAGGGTATTCATTCACACGAACAGTCAAATCTTAATGCCTGTGTCAAGCAACCCTTCAAGCCATGCTATCTATGGATCTGTTCCCTCTTCTGTCTTTTGTAATCACTGAGGCCATTTGGAACGTTGCAGCGACAGCGCAACGCACAATGCAAACTGCCCAGGCCATTGCACGCGAATCCACCGCGCTGCGTCTGGCAGACGGCAAGGCCTCAGCCCTCCCAGTGCTACGCGGCACAACGACACGGGCACAACTCCTTCCCTCACCACATCAGACCCTCCCGGCCCCGCTCCTACATCACAGCTCTGCGAAGGCGACGACGAAGGGGCAACAATGACGCACTTCACCATACTCTACATTTTACATTCACCAATTCCAAGGGCAGTGCGATTGCTTAATATGCAATATCCTGAACATGCCGGTCCCACGTGAAGTTTTTACAGACGTTTGCAAACATCCATATTTCAAGGAACACAATACACTTGCACTTTCCTGGTGTGATATAAATTAGCAGTTTCCCACTCTTCATTGCCACAATAAATCTACACAGAAAGAACTGTTGGTATATACAACAACATCAAAAGCCTTAAATAGAAGCAAGGACTTGCAGTTACAAAAATAAATTTCTAAAAAGAAGAGAGAGGAGAAAAGGAGACGAATGTTCTAATCTTACCTTCATCATAATCTTATTAGCATTTCTCAGTGAGTAGTTCAAGTATCAGTCTATACTCTTATGAATCTGTCTCATAAATATGTCAAGTGCAAAGTATAGTTATTTTAATAGTCTGTGTTGGTGGGCCATCATGGATTTAATTAAGAGACAACTAGTGTATGAAATATGACACAAATGCACCAGACTAAATGGAGAAATGTTTTACTGCAGATTTAAATCAGGGCTGCAGAAGTAATGATGATCTGGCCTTAGAAATCCTACTTAAATTTAATTAATGCAGACCAGTACAGACCTGTTCATACAGGAACAAAAAATAGAGGCATTAAAAATAATGATTTAAGCTATACTGTGTTATTTATAAAGATATTTGCATTATTCCCCCACTGCAGTATGTTATTTATAAATGTGTGTTCATTTGTAGCTCTTAATTTTAAAAGACTAGAAATGCAAATCTAGGAAAAAGTATTAAAATATTACTTTTCAGCTATCCTGTTTTGGCAATCTTTCCAAAATGAAACATTAATAAGCTTCATCACTTATTTTGAAAGGTCTCAAAATGTACAAATCATGCTGATATGAAACTGGAAATATCATTCTAAGGGGACAATGAAACCTGTGTTATTTTCCATCCAAATCTCCTGTTTCTTGATCTTTTTCCATTTTCTCAAAAAGCAAGAGCATAGTCATCACTATGAGTATGCAGGATTGGATCTTCAGCCAATGTACAATCTTTTCTGCTGTCATCTTGGTGCAGTGTTTTGACTTCACACGAGATTTTGGCAAGATAAGCTATTTTAGGAAGCAATGCAAGCACACATATTTTTGAGTTGAAATTCCTTACTATTATATGAATTTAACATGCTATTACAAAGAAAGAGTCACATAATTTCATGAAACTGTTCCAACAGCTCAATCCCGTCTTGCCAAGCTATGGTTGCCAAAAACCTTGCTTGCATGATGTTGAAAATGAGTCTGAGCAAGCCTTGCTATTGATTTGCAAAGGCACAGAAGCAGATCCTGCATATATACAGTTAAGTACATGCCTGTCTGGCTGCAAGAATTGATGCCTTGGTCAACTATAGGAACTACATTTATATTTGATTTTCATGTCTAAGAGTTTCTATTTTATTAATCTGATCCAGCAAGTACTATCTATGGCATGCTAACTTCGTTAATTTCAGTGGCTTCCAGTCATTTGGATTAGAATAACCTTTAATTGGTTTGTTGCTTTAGCAGGCAGTTAAAGTATTTATTAACCTTTTATTACTAAAGGAAAAGAAAAAAGGCAGCGGCCAGAAAGCATCGTTAAGTGAACTTCATCCCTGTTAGAAAATTCAGAGCTGTGGACTCTAGTTGCTCTCCAAACACCATAATTTGGACTGCCAGGAATCTAATAAAAACTGTAAATTGACACAAAAATGAAAGTGCTTGGGAGAAATAAATTCATAAGTACTTTTATTTTTTGGTGAAGAAAACATCAAAGGTTTGTAACTCAGCCTGGGAGCAAAAAAATGGATAAAAGTGTAGAGCCTATAGTTTCAAAATATTTTTCTCTTTAATGAACAGTTGAAAATATCCATAAATCTCTCCCTGTATCACTGTATTTAAAAAGCAGTCAAGTCTTTTGTGCCTGACATGTTTATAGTAAATCTATTCTCATCTGTCGTGTTTGCATAAATTGTCCAAAAGTTCATCCTGTCTTGGCTGTCTTTCAGTATTCATTAGTACTGAAGTCATTTTTGCAGCAAATGAAGAGAAAAAATGCCCAGAAATTTAGATAATGCACAGAAAGAACCAGACTTCCGATGACTAACAGCAGCAAACATAGCTTTATTCAGCTAAATTCACAGAAATTTGTTTCCTACTGCCAGCGACAAGCTTAGCAGAGTGAACTGCATGCGTAATAAATACCCACTCGCGTGGTCCTTTCCCCAGAGCAGCTTCCTTGCACGTTTTCCCTGCCACGCTCCTTCCCTACAGCCCCACGAGCTCTGGGCCAGGCCCCGTGGGCAAGGGGCTGTGGCGGGGACGGAGAGGCTCCAGCTGAGGCGTTTGCGCCACCCCTTTCGCCGGCCGCCCCAGCAGACGCTTTGATCTGCTCAGCAGATCCTCCCAAATACAAACACTTTCTCTCAGGAATAATTAGAGCCTCTTTGGGCGGTATTGTAACTGGAGCATCTAAACACATTTTTAGGTTACTTTTAGCACAAAATATTCACTCAATAAGAAGGGCTGAAGATCAAGGACATTATTTGCTGAATGACTCAAGTAATCAGGAAGTGAATAGATAAGAAACAACTGCACAGCTGTACCACAATTGAAAAACAAGGGAAAAGGGACCTATCCAGCCTAGACTTCGGTGGAATCAAATCTGAGGATGTACAGATAGAAACTTACCCCAGTCTATGTTTTGGAGAACATACTATTAGAACCTGTATTAGATTTACAAGTAACAGGGCACAATATCTCTAAGCTACAGAGCACCTTTTTGGTAATTGCCATTAGAAGTCTTGCTCCCGAACTCATGGGAGTTTGTTCACTAAAATGTTAATATACAGCAGCCCTGCAAAGAGCTTTATAGAGTAACTTTCATTTACAGAACTCTATCCACACCTCTGTATCAAAAACAATTTGCAGAATCAAACATTTAACAAACAAGTTTCTGCAGTGATCAAATTAGTGATCAAATTAGCACAATATTTAAGGTTAATGTTCACAAGTAGGTTAAGTATATCCATTCCCACATTTCTGTTTTCATCCTGCTTGCCACATGTTGCAATAACAGAGAAGGTGAGGCCACACTTGCAGGGGTGACGAGCGGCGAAACATTCTCCACCAAAGGTGTCAAGCACTAAGAGCAGCCTTCCGAGAAAATTTTTCTCCAGCTTCCAGTCTGAAATGTTGCATTCTGCATGCCCCAAGATTTCTCCTATCTTTTAGGGCAAATTCCTCTGAATAACACTTCAGATCAGTACATATAAAAAAGCCTGTTCTACGGGACTTGAGGGATTTTGTAGCTTTGAAACTCCATGCAGCTCTCTAATGTGAATTACAGAGGAGATAGCATCTAATGCTTTGTACCGAATTCAGTCCACACGCACTGCTCCTATTTGCAATACTGTAGACTCAAAGCAACTTACAGATAGAGCTGAAAATCCCTCTGATTGGAATAACTTCAATGAGGTTACTCCATGTTTACTCTAATGAAATTAAGAGCAAAATTTGTTCCAATTATCTGCAGAATGATTGCAGAGAATCAAGAAGGAATTCAAGTACTACAATAAAATCCTTAAAATCTATTTAGGAATTCTTCATGCAGTGGCAATGGGATATTTCATCTGGACTCATTTCCATAGAGCTACTCTCCTGCTATTGGACACACTCTGCGGCCAGGACCACTGGACCCTTAGCACCCAGGGCACAGCAACGCGCACACGTGCAGTCCTCCCCCAGCCCCGCAGTCCTCACCAAGGCTGAAGCAGCTTGGAGGCGACATGCTAAAGCTTTCTAGGAACAAAGCACATGCTCTTTCAAAGAACAAACCCACCATTCTCCCTTCTCCCTCGTAGAGCTTTCCCATTTCCTTGCCTCTCAGTACATTTTGCATTTTAAAACTGACACGATATTGATAAAGAAAGCAAGGAAATGATCAGGAAGCAGGTACTGCAATGACAGGAGCGGCTATGGAAGACTCAGTCTTCTGAAAGGCCCTTCCTGGGACATACTGGGGAAGCAAAGCATGGTGCCAAGAACCAGCATGTGTCAGAGCCCAGAGACAACTTCCCAATCCCCTGACAATAGGGTCAAAGGGACTAAAGTTGCAGAGACATCTCAGAGCTTCAGAGTTTGCTCCAACCTCTAACACAAGTGAAACCCAGACCCAAACACTGGCAACCATCACCATATTTAATATGGGGTCTTACTTTGACAGCACATGCAATTTGCGATCATTGCATCCATGGCTTTTTCCCTTGGAAAACATACACGTAAGATAACAAAGGCCCCCAAACTTAGATGGCTTCGGTGATGTGCAGCATAGCACTGGCTGAAATAGTCATTAAGTCTTTTTTTTTTTTTTTAATCTTTCTTCTGTATGGGAAGCAAGTGAAACCACACTCCATCAGGCTCAGAAGTGGAAATGCTGTAGCACTCGTGCTCGCGAGCTGCACTGGGGAGCAGGGGCTTCGTCCTGCACGTTCACCACGCGAGAGCTCCTGTGCTCCAAGCTGCCTCCCCGGCACAGAAGCGCCCGCGCTCTGCCCCTGCCCTGGCAGCCCCAGCAAGAAGCCCCACATTCCTCTAGGAGAAGAGAATAAGCACCGCAGTCGGACCCAGGCTGCAAATCTCCTCCGTTTCCTTTAACATGCAGTAATAAAGCTGCTATTGGAAAAGGAAAACAGACTCATTGCTCTCCAGGGGAAGAAGGAAACCATGACTGTAAGGGACAGCTGGATAAAATGTTTTGTGTCAAATTTTCTCCTGCTACCATTTTGCTGAGCAAAAGAATGGATCTGGAAGTCTTATCACTATCTACAAAGGATATGCTTTTATACACCGACATGACTATAAAAATCAATCTTCTGAACAGAAGGAGTAGCTTTTTTAACAGCTAGTCAGAACATCTGGTTTTCAGATTCTGCAATGTAAGAAATTCATAGCAGACTGTTGAAAAATGGATTTTTTTGTATTTTTTAAGGTGTGAAATTTAAGACAGTTTTCTCAAAATTTATTTTGATATTGTGCTTTTATTTTTCTAAATTATTTGTTCATTTTGCCACAGCGTTACAAAATGTTAACATGCTGATGCCTGCTGGACCTTGCTGATAAGGAGGTTCACCAGAACTGTGCTGGTAAAAATCAGTCTCTGTCCTTTTGAAAAATTAGTTGAAGCAATTTCACATTTTTGCTTTCCCAGAGAGACTCTGCAGCCATTTCTCTTCCTATCTTATTTACTGCTCACGCTACCTCACCAGAAACACACGCTTCCGCATCCCACGTGCTCTTGTTACAGACCGAGCTCCTGTCTCTAACATGGCAGTGGCAGACACAGAGGCAGAGGCACTCTGGGCTGCACTGTATTTGCACAACCAACTGATGTGAATATGCAGTGCAAGTAGAGCAACAGATTTTTTGAAAGACAGTTAGATATCCAAGTAGTAATTGTGTGCACAATGACAGTGATTACACATGTAATCACAGTCATTGTGCTTTCAGATGATGCATGTGCAGTTCTAAAAATCTGCTCTGGTATGGCTGAAATAAACAGGGGTTTTGCTGTCGATTAGGAATGATGGAGGATCAGGCACTACATATTGCTAAGGTAGTCTTGCTATGTATGAGAGTAAATGCAGGTGTTTTTTTTTTGCATCCAAATGCTAACTTTACAGAGTTTATTTGATTAGAAGAGTGAAGAACGAGTTTCTTAAAATATGCAGGTACACATTGCATTCATTATTAATTCATTAATATACTACCATTTTTGAGTAAGGTTCTGGATTTGATTCAAACACCACCAAAGCTAAGAGGGAAAAAAAAAGGCTTAGGATCAAGACTTCCAGTTTGCTTGGGTTACAGAAATATGGCATATGTTCACAACAAAGTCTATGGCTTTTGACTGTTTTGGCTCTTGAGAGTCAAAATTTTGCAGAGAAGATGCTGAGAAAGACTAGGTATGGTAACACATAGTGTTTCATAGCTAGTCTTTGTCCACGTTCTAACAATGTGCATTAAATGTCTTACTATTGTCTCTTTTTCAGATTAGTATACAGCTCTGTAGTTCCAGCTGTTTTATTCTGAAACTCTAAAACCCTATCACTAGGGAGTTCTGTGTAATTGCCCATAATATGCACCACATTATCCATTTCAGGAACTGTGCTGAAAGACAGCAGCAATAAGGGGTTTTCTAAAGGCAGTCTGGTTTACACTAATGGATCTAACAGGAAGGAAATGCAATTTGAAAGAAGCTGATGCATATGTTCTATTGTTGAATATAATGTTTGATTTAATTATTAACTGTCTGTGATGGAAAGTCAGATCCTGCTCAGTTCTGCTTACAGTTTGGTACTCTGCTACCAGTAAAAACTGACAAGATTCAGTCTGAGGATTTAAGAGTTCTTTGTAAAATGCTGACATTTAATTGTGCTTTTATAAAATGTCAGCTGAGGAACCTCAATTGCATGCTGCTTCAATAAAGGCTTGCTTTCTCTTCTCAAGCAAAATACACAATATAGAGACTGACTCTCTTTCCTTTTCCATTTTCCTTTTTCACTGTAAATCAGGAGATTCTCAGCTAAAGTGAATGAACTGCTCTAATTATTTATTTAAATATGATCTAAATTGTGTTTTTATTCATCACTGTCCTTGAGCTACTCATTTTATTTTGCATTTCATGTCATACAGATAGCACTGCAGTCAATCTGCTTCTATATCACTAAAGAAATACACAATAAACTCAAGCAAAGTTTTAGGAAGGAGTTAAAATGTGCTGGCATGACTTTACCTATCCTTCTATCAGGGAAAGGGATTTGGCAGCCAATTTCCATCCAATTCTGTAATTGGTGTTTTGTGATTTCTAGTAAATTGTTGCATTGTGTTACAAAGGTCCCTAATTCCATGTGTGGGTGTTAACATAGTGCAAGGAGCAAATTCATTATGAAGAACTCTTACCTGAAATTCCATTATCCTTTCCTTACTGTGATGACTTCTATCAAACTCATTCATATAATGTAATCTGAAAAGAAATAGGTAGCGATGCTAAACTGAGGCATTTTCAGAGGAATTTCAAGGTAAGAAAATCACATCGCTTGCAAGATTCAGGTAAAAAAAACAGTATTTTAACGCCACTAGCAGACAAGTAATTAAGCAGTGTAATTTCAGATTTGTATTTTTTATCTGTCTGGTAAGATTATCATCTCTGACACTATCTTAAACAGATGGAGGACTGGAGTTGAAATTAAACAATAGTAATGATATTTGGAGTTCATCCAGAATGATCTTCATGGTTTATGAAAGTGGCTTCCACATCATTATTTGATCCATAATTTCTCATCTTTCATTAAATATGTGTTTCTACATACAGTGCACAAAGCACTAGCTCTGTGGGATGCCTTTTCCTTTGAGAACTCAAAAGGGATTGGCTATTTTTGTCATGAGGGAACTAGAAAGAAATGAAGTTCCTAGGAAATCCACCACCACAACTCAAACACCTAATTGATTTATAAAGATTAAAAAAAAAAGAAAAAAAAACAGAGCCCCTCAACAGTGTGTTGTCAACCTGAGTGTCAGTCAGCAGAGCCTTGAATAGCAGATCTGCAGGAACCACTGCAGCAAAATCCATCTCAGACTAAACTGCAGAATTCTGCTTGTAACTTGTTCTCCATTCTAGGGATCTGAGATAATTTTAGTGCTTAAATACATTTTTTGAATATTTTGGTTTAGAGAAGTACTTGAGAGCTCAGATAAATTATAGTTAGACTGTTCTAGTCTGTAACTCTTACCAGGGTAGATTTCTGCTGAGTCTTTGCTGGGTCAAGAGCATCATAAAAAGTCTCTCTCACAGCATTTCAGGACTCCTGCTCTCAGCCTTGCCGGACACCAAGAAATGCCAAGGCGTACAATTCTTTTAGAAAGTTAACCAAGTTCAAAACAGGTAAGACCTAAGGTCAGCTTACATTTTGACTAAAGCGTTCTTATTTTCACTGTTACTCTTATTCCTAATTAAAAGTTTATTGAGGGACTTTGCAAAATCTACTAAATTGTAGAAGCAATTGTTGGAGTGAAAAGAAAAACTGTCAATTCTGAAAATAACTCAGACTGCTCATGTGTCATTCTCAGTATATGTTGAAATGTCTAGAAAAACGTGGCTCACACTGTGAATTACACCAGATACCCACATGCGGATAGGCAGGCCCCCTCCTCCACGCTGTTTCTCCACAGGCTCATTTCTATTACACACAGCCAGCTCCGAGCTGTGCGTTTTGCTGCTGGGGGAAGTGGGACGGAGCACACACACACAGGAGGCTTCTTTCCCTGGTTTATGCAGGCTCTGGCCATGGGGCTCCATGTGAGAATGGAGGTCCAGATGTTTGCAGTGACCAACACACTGCAGAGAGCTGCTCTATTTTCGTGCACCCCAGGACCAAGCCCCGGGTGAGACTAGAAATGTGCTAAGCACCAGAGCCCTTAAGAACAGGGCGTGCTAACTTTTCGGCCAGCTCCTAGGAACAGTTTCTGTTTCAGCATACCCAAATCTATCATCACTTAGCATCCCTAAGCACAGGGTCAGTGGGACCGGCCCACGCTCACCTCTCCCACGTGCCTCTAGCCTCATCCCTGCTTCGTCCCTTCCCTGAACACCCCCTCTTTGCTGGCTCACGCACATCCCAAGGGAGATCTCAAAGGACAGCAGTGACTACATAGAAGAGCAATTGATAGGGAGGAGTTGGGGGGAAACACTCTGGAACACTCTATTCATATAGAACATAGGGAAAACTTAACTCACACAGGTGCTTCTTAATTTCTATTGTGATTCCTCCAGGCAGCAAAACAGGTGAGTTTCCCGCATGCTAATCAGAAAAAAAGAACATCTGAAATATGCATCTGCACATAAGCATCTGTGCGGAGTTTCTCCAAATCAGTTCTCAAGCACATTTTTTTTTTTCCTGTGTGGGCCTCTTTCGTGCTATGTTGTGCCAAGAGACTTATTTTGTATAGGTGGAGAGACCCCTATCCACCAGCCATCAGGGAGTGCTATTAATATGCAGCATCTTGAATGCATGAGCTGAATGACAAGCTGGCAGAGTTTGAGACTGCGTGGTCCAAGTTTATGTCTCTCCCAAAAGAGGCAAAAAGCCCCTTCTCAAGCTCTCTGCCAAACTGCAAGAGATGAAAGAAAGGAGAATGGGCTAAATATTTTTTTTCTGCTTCTCTTCCTAATATCTTCACGTTATCATTTCTTTCCCTGGCCAGTTTCAGTGAACGGCAATTATTACATAGTTTGCTTCTGGAGTCCACTGCGAAAACAGATCTTGACAACAGAGCTTTTAACACATTTTAAAAACTGCTTGCGGAGCTAATCAGAAATATTTATTAGAACTTTTACACACGTATCTTTTGGGTGCACACAGCTTGCTCTGTCTCTGTATGAAATATCCCTACAATCAGTTTAATATTAATAGAGGACCTGAATTTCAGACCCACTCGCGCTTTTCTGTGGTTGCTAGTGTGCCTGTGCAGGACTTGGGCAGGCCCCCGCTGGCAGCCACAGCTCCCAGCGATGAGCTGGCGTGCGCACACACGCGCACACGCACAGCTCCCACGCGGGCTGCAGCCCTGCGCCCATGCGCCCAGGCCGGGCAGCAGTGCAAGTTCCCTGCACACAACCACGCATCAAAACACACTGTCTTTCACTGCCACACAAGGCAATTCTGCTGGGGTTTATTTCTGGGACTTGTGTCTTAATGGAGAACTTTCCCCCTTCCCTGTTAGCATCCTGCAGGGCCTCTTCAGTACCCCTTCACCTTTGTGGAGTCCACAAAGAACAAGAAACAAACAGCTACAAACTAATTTGCTCCAGAGCCCCATAACACAAAAGGTAGAAGCCACCTAGGCTAGCGGCAACCTTCAACGTGGAAACCAAACTGAACCTTCCCCCCCCAGAGACCTCCCCCTGGTGGGGGCCATTCCCCGCAAGTCCATCTGGTTGACTTCGGAACGTGCTTTCCTTCTGCCTGGTTTTCTCCAGCTGACCCTAACCCGCCGGGGCCTCGCAGTGCATGATTTTCAGAGCAGCTACTTTATAGCAGAAAAGAGGCAGCGCCTACAGTCTCCTTAGTCCTCAAACCTGGCCTGATTAGCAAACAGTTCCCCCCATTCTCCGCTCAGAGGAGGGCTTTTTCAGATACCAGCTGTTATCCTGGCATCACTTTTTCCCTCTGTGCATGCCTTGGTCGTTCCCTGAATCTCTGCCTGCTGCACAACTCTTGGAATGAGTTAAAATGACTTTTGGGATGTTTTTCTCTTGCCTTAAAGGACTCATCTGCTTTGTTTTTCCCTCACTCACAACAGAATGTGGAAAATGGCCTACATGGAAAATGTGGAAAATGGTTTCTATGTAAATTGGAAGTAATGTCAGCCAGATTAATTTGTTAATTTAATGTCTAAAAATCATTTCATATTCCCCATTTACAAATGTATATTCTTTCTTGTGGGAATACGCCATAACTAATGTTTTCTCCACATCTGATCCAGTTTTAAATGGCTTCAACTATTTTCCTGCACTGTTCCACAAAGCTGGTTCATTCACAAATGGCCTGGATCCTTATCAATAACATGGGAAATTATATATTTTATTCCTTTTTACAAGACTGAAGTCCTACCCCTTTCCCAGGAAGGTTATGTAGTATCTTATGTAAGCAAAATTCCTTTCAATTCAGCCATCAGGGTAAGGAAGGTCAGACCGATACTGCCAGAGGAGCAAAATTCCTAGCCACGGTTATTAGCTTGAGAAGAAAGCAGCTATGGTTTGGGGAATCAGATGGGACAAGCATGAGGCTAGGTTTGAGTTTTATAGAGTTAAAAAAACAAAAACAGAAAACCCTTACAAGCATATATTTTCTTATGCCATTAAAAAAACACCTCTTTGTTTAAAACCCCACCATGCAAATGTGTTGAAATTCAGATGAGGTATTAAGAAGCTCATAAAATAGATAATCTATTAATAATCTTGTCCACGCTCATACAGCAGGGGCTAGCAACAAACTCTCACTGGTACTTTAAATTTCAGAAATATTGATTTTTATCAGCTTGCCCACACAAACAGCGAAGAGATTTTCTAGGATAAAAGTCACCTGGGTAATTTAAACTTTCTGGTCAACATATCTCTGTTGCTCAGTGCCTGTAGCCTCCCCAAGGTCAGTGGGAATGTTTTACACAGACTGATGCCAGACATGGTCTTACACAGACAAGAAAACCAAAGCTTTGAACCACACATTCAAGGGCTTCTTGCTGTGGGAGAACTGAGGTAATTTTAAATAAAATTGCTGGGTGTTGAATAAACATCAGGGCAGCGCAGATGTCGGCAGCTCTGGGATTTAAGGAAACTGGCAGATATCGGAACTGCCTGGTGTCAGAGCAGGTCCCACAGCTGTCCAGTGCCCGGCTGTGTTGGTGCCAGAGGCGATCCCAGGCACCTCAGAAGGAGGCGCGAGAGCTTCCCCGGCAGCTGCCTGGGACATGCTGCTGCATGTGAGGCCCACGCTGACCTCTGCACATCCCCAGCAGCGCTTTGGGGGTGCTAATGCCCACCTCTCCACAAACTGCCCGCGTGCTTGCAGGCAGCCAGCTCCTCCTGTGAGCCTCCCTGCACGTCCGAGGGCTATCACTGGTAGGCAGAATTGGGAGGAAGGGAACGTTGCCATCTCCTCAGAGTTAAACACATTGTCTGAGCCTTCTGCCGAGCTCTGTCTGTGCAGAGTCACCCCGACACTGCACACGCTTTAACAGCACGCCAGACACTGTACTTACCCTGCACAACACGGTCTCCGACGCCACTACAGCAGGGAGTGACTTCTCCCAGCACCAACGGTCAGCCAGGCAGCTGTGGATTTCCTTAAAATAATAGATGCCTGAAAATAGAAGCTATTGATCTAGGCTATCATGTCAATCACGGAGGAAAGAACAACCCAGTAAGTACAATACAAGCAAGGCTTGTAATAAAATGGCTCTTTCTTTCTAAAGAACAGAGAATATAGCTATTTTTAATGCTGGCTGGACAGACAACCTACCACCAAAATTGTTATAAAGACAAAACATTTTGCTGGCGATGAGCAAGACAGAGGGAGCAAGCTTCCCACTGAAGCCAGCTTCGTTAGCACCTTGGAAGACCCAGCAGAAAGCAATGAGCAGTGACTTGCTTAGCAACACATTGGGTCTGGAGGGCATTTGGTCCCCCCACCTTGGGCTGCTCTCACTGCCCTTGCCCGCTCCTCTGAACACTGTGCATTGAGCAGGTCAGCAAACAGCAACAAAATGGGGAACTAGCAGGTTGTTTTGAAATTCTGCTGGACAGAAGGTCTGCAGCCTCTCCGATTTTGGATCTTACTGTGTCCTTCCTTAGTGGCTTCGGGAAGGAGGCCGTACCCTCAGTCACACAGAGCCATGGAGTGCACAGGCACGGCCAGCCCTGGGACACAGATGTGTCCACGAAGCACAGGAAAGCTGGGGCAGGACCTGTGGACACTGGGCTGCCCAGCCAACCTGCTGTGTCAAAGACTACAGAACTTTTATATAAACAGTGCTTCAAAGCAGTAAAAATATTAAGACCCACTAAAAAATGAGAAGCAGAAAGGTTCTTTGATAGCCCTATACTGTGCTTGCCATGAGTCCTAAGTGCTTACTGAGGAAGTGACCTTTATGAAATTATTGTTTATGATCTCTCAGTGTGTGCCAGCATAGGCACAAAGAGTATTCCAATTTATTTAAAAGGTTACATATCAAAACTGAATATGCAGTACAACTGTGTTATCACATCATATAGCTTTTACATAAGAAATCCCATCCGTAGCATGTATGCCTTCCAGGCACCTGGACCAGATTCCTACTGTATCAAAACCAGAGATGGAAAATTCATAATCAAATAACATATTCATCCTTCTTTCTCTTATTTATAAATTGTCTACAAATCACTTAAAAATTCTCAAAATAATCCCTGGTTTTAAATTACTCACAAATTCCTTCAAATAAGTCACTTTTTACCTTGTAGACTATTTGAACACAGAATCCAAGGCACTCAGTGCCTTTGCAAGTGAAGACTGTCCTGCTGAATAATTTACATGTCTCAGTTTCAGAAACTGCTCTGATTTCCTCTGAGCTGTGTACGACCCTCTTAGGTACCTTATGTACCATAAACCATCTCCTCCTCGCTGCTGCTTGTTGGAGGCCCTGGCTCTGCCTGCCAAGGGAGCCTGACCCGGCACTGCCTGGTACCTTCCCCTCCAGCTGATGCTAGTAAGCGGGGTGGGAAAAACCCTGCCCGGTGCAGAGGGCAGAGCTGGGCACCGCTCCACACTTGGCCTCCTTGCTCCCAAGCAAGAAACTGCCCCTGGGGGAAAGCCTCTCTCCCTCAGAAAGGTAGAAGGGAAACTGAACACATTTCTTCCAGCAAAATAAATGGTTAGATTCTCATGCACTCCTGGACTTTCATTTCTAGTATTTTCCTTGAAAAGAATGTTCTTTTGGTGTCTGCTCCTTCTGTAAGTCACATCATGTTCAGGACTGTGCTTAAACTTGATATGCCAGGAGAATTATTATAGATAAATATCTTTCTTAGGTTCAGAGCTTCTTACTTAAGGTTAGTTTCTAACAGAGACCACAGGTCGCATTCTGGAGCCCAAATGCTGGTTCTGGCACATACCCTGCTTTTTCTGAACTATCTCAATTATCAGCCTCTGGATTCTACCATGATCTCTTGTGTTTTAAAGTAAAAACAAAACAAAAAGTTTCTTAAAATTATTCTCCTTGGAAAGTAAGTCACTGAACTTACAATTGACAAATTGTTGACAGCACATATGAAGAGAAATTGCCTTTAAGATTTGCTTCATGCTGAAGTACAGTCTTTAATACTTAAAAAAAATCCAAAATTTGAAATTTGAATTCTGCACATGATTCATATTTTCTTTTGTCTTCTGGTTTGCTCCTGCCTCTAGATATTGACGCAATTAACAGAGGTCAGCGATTCCAAAACGGTTCCATCTAGCTGAAATCTGCCTGAGGTCATTTGGGTAACATACCACAAATATCAAGTAACATGATGAGAAATCCAAATCTTACAATTAAATGTACCAATAAAAAATATTTTTACAAGTATCTACAAAGACTAACTAAAAATTTGCTTTTGCAAATATTCATGAAAATTAATTTTGAGTGCTTGTATGCTCATAGAAAGTAAATCCTCAAGAGTCATAGACATGATCAATTTGGAGTTCATTTCTGAATTTAAATGAATATTCATAGAAATTTTAAACTATTCCTTTAACTTCCATACAGACTCATCAGCACTCATTTGCACCTAGTTTTTATTAGTGCAAATCAGGATTTAAAACATTGAAATCAAAAGTTAAGCATGTCTGAAAATGCTTCAAGAGGAGTAGAACTGAGCCATCCATTCTTATCTTTAGAATGGAATAAATCTAGTTTCCTTTTTTATTAAAATTTGAGAATAATTTGTGATCTTTTGAAGTTAGGATTCTGCTCTCAGCTAAAGCTATTTATACACTTGGATACATTTCTTTACATAATTGTGCTTCTTTCCCCCAATCCCTTAAAAATTATTCATCTGTAGTATTTTTTTTCTCATTTCCATGGATTCAGTTTAAATGAAGTTTATAAAACCCTCACAGAATAGTTTCACAGGGTTGATTTCAGTGCCATGAGGTTGAATGTTAGTTCTTTCACTAACCAAAAAGTTGCAAATCTCAAGAGAAAGGCAGAAGATATATTAGACTATAAGTTGCACAGTTTGCAGGTCTGCGAGTTATTGAAACACTTTCCCAAACTTCAAGAGTATCATCACTCACACTTATTCAGGTACACTACTTATATGTTTCAAGTTACTCACGTGATTAAATAACTTAATAACTTAACAGCAATTCTTCATTTTATTTGACTTGCAGTTTATCTGAAAACCCGGGGATGACACTGTCTGAAAAGATGGGCCTGTATTAAAGGTCAAATTTTCAAAAATATTCTAGGTGATTTAGAAGTGTAAAGGTCTCCTGGCATACAGGCTCCAGAATGCCTTAGCCACTTTGAAATGGGGTGCACAGATCAGGGATTATTTGGTTCTTCTCACTTTTTTTTCTAGCATTACTTTGTCAAAGCCGCATACAAAGACACCACAAGAGTGAACAAAGATAATTATGTTAGAGGTAATCAGGTTTGGGAACTGTGATGTTAGTCAAAAGCTTTTTCAAACAGCCACTCACAAACTCCATGTCCCATCATCCTTGAAAACTAAAAACTAACCAATCTCTTCTTCAGCTTTTCTTTTGGAAGTGTGTGGCAATGTGGAACACTCTCTTAAAAATATTTTTTCCAACGAGGTACAGAGTCGTTCTTCTCAGTTATTTTTGCATTCATGGGATGCCAGTTACTTCCCTACAAAAGAATTTTCTTGAAACTACGCACCACAAAACCTGAAAGCTAAGAAGAAAACAATAAGAAGAGGAGAAGGAGTTTTTTCCTTTTTTTTTTTTTTTTTTACTTTCAACCGTTTCTCTTAGATTATCCCAACATCTAAAATCAATATTTTTTCCCTACTTATTTTCTTCAGTATCCAGCTTCTGGCATGTTTTATACAAGGCAAAGTGAAAAGCTTGTCTTTGAAGTCACAGAAAACTCACTGGCCAAGTGCATCAGCAATTCATGGAAACACACATGAAGACATAGAGCAGAGAATTGGTACAGATCAGAGAAACTACAGCAGCCGCTCTAACAGTTCAGCTTCATTTATTAAAAAGAATTGACAAGATAGCCTGTATCGGACTCTCTGCTATATTACTTCCAGAGCAACAGGTCAAACTTTATATTTCTGCTCCTGCCTTTTGTGGATGCCAAGGTCCTTATCAGAGGCAGATCATTTAACTCCTTCCAGATATGACATTCCAATTCCAGGCAGGCTGACTGCCAGGCACCTTTTTTTCTTAGATTATATCCACCATTGCTGCAATAATCACTAATTACCTAAAATTCTGAGAACATAATTGAAACGACATGCATTTCCTTAAATTTCTTTCTGTGACTAGAACACTGTGTGATATGCACACACTTCCAACACTAACTGATTAGCCAAGATACATCTTAGATGAAGAAAATGGTTTAAAATAGTTCTTAATTCTGGCTGCAAAATTCTGCACTATTCTTTCACACTCAGTGCAATAATTTTCATCCTTGTCCTCATTGCTTCTCATTCTCCCCACAGTCATTTGCTCAACCATGGGTTTCTGAAGAATGCATTAGCTATTAGCCTACATGAAGAAACTGTCGCTTTCACATCAAATATGTAATATGCAAATACTCCATCATTATTCCTCTGTTTCTTCAGACTAATTTATACTTTAATGAATTTGGTCATTGGGAATTAAAGTACTTTAGCTTCAGAAACAGAGATTCTTGAAAACCTTTTGCAGAAATCTGTAATTTCCAAACAGGTTTTCAGGCAGCACAAATCAACACTGAGATCCTTTGTTTAGTCAACCAGCACTTCAAGACTGAAGACAGAGATCTAATTTTATCACAACGGCCCACAATTTTGTGTATGAGATACAAGGAAACATTGCCCCAGTGAGAAAGCTGGACAAGCTCTTTATGAGATTCAATATAGTTATAACGGATGTTTTTAAAATTATTCTGAGATGATTTTGCCATTAACTTAGTGCAAAAGCAGCTTCTTTCAGAGAGGAAATTAAATTTAAAAAAATCTGTCAAGTTTAACTAAACAAGTTCTGTGCACATTTGGAAAATGTAGTTATGAACAGTTCATATGTCAAGAGTGCAGCATGACTGAACCAATAGGAAGATTGAAAAGGTGAAATTGGTGGGTGTACCAGTCTGGAGTCAACAAAGCTGATTTGAGGAATATCACTCATATAAAAACTCTTTCAGACCTGCAGAACTTATAAATTCAGCACAATCCTTACAGTGGCACATGACACAGCACATTGGTAGAATCCTAAAATCAAATCCTAAAATCATCTGGCAAAGCGAAGTCAGGCATTAACGTAATTCCTTTGGGAACTGCTGCAAGCCTCCATCACACTGGGGTAGCACAGAGGAGCCAGTGCTTTCGGAATTCACAGGCGACACAGGCACTGGCTTTCCCTATGGAAAAGCACCGAATCAGAGCTGTACCTTGGCTGAATTTAGTCTGACATCTGTAAAATCTAGATTTTCTATTGGCAACAGTCATTTAAAGGAAAGAATGTTGAAAGGAAAACTCCCAGAATGGACATTTTGGAGCTCTTGTTCATTAGGGGGGATTATGGATGGTGGTGGTGCCCCTGAGCTGTGGTGTCACGGGCTGGCTAGAGTTGTGCATGGTGCCAGTTGTTGGCTCTTTAAACAGATTACTTCAGTTGTGATGGAAAGGACATGAAGATTCAAGATCACAAGCAGGAGTGTAAGGGAAAGGCAGAATGACATTAAGAGAGATATCACTAACCAACCTCACGTAGCAAAACAATGGCAAGAAAATCGCAGTGACAGAGCGATCATTTATGTCATACCCATTTGCGAGCACATCGATTTAAAAGGTGTAATCAGATCCATTTATTGCAAGAACTAAGAAAATAAGGAAATGGTGAAAGTGGATTCAAATATCTCCTTCGTCGTATTTCAAACCAGTAGCATAGCTTTACCCAATTAGAATGAAATTCATCTTATAAAAAATATCTAATTAGATATGGTAAACTTATTTTATTTTAAAAGAAAGACATTGATGACTCCTAATTATACATATATATGTTCCCTAAGTAAATTAGTTATTGTTAAAGCCATTTTACCGAATGTGTCCTTATACAACAGTGTCATCTAGTGGTCACTGGTCACGCTTTGCTTTAACTGGAAGATGGAAACGACAAAAAAATCAATAAAAACATTGTGTTTGTTTAATAAATTACATTAGTTCACAAAACAAAATACTTCTATTGTTCACTTAACGTCAGACCTTCCAGGAGGTGTGCTAGCAGGAGGTGTGAAAGGACGGCTATCTAGGCACTCAGGGGGAAGGAAGGGACAGCCTGGTAGTCTCCGGCCAGCGAAAAGGAGGGCTGGGCCAGATGCTTTCTGGCAGAACAATAGGTTTAATCTATTTCTCTGCCTCCTAATTTGTTACCTGTTCTCTACAGTCCTTTCAGTCGAGATTTACAGCTTAAGTCAGTGGCAGTTTTGCTGTCAAGATGGTGATTTTGGCCGAGATGGTTATGGCTGCCTCCTCAGGAGCTGGTGTCCCCTCTGCTGATAGCGTTTTTTTGCCATTTGCCCAGTGGCACTGGGAGAAGGGGACAGAAGAGCCAGGTCCTTCCTGTGCAGAATTCAAGCAGTTCAGGCCAATTATTGCATTCAAGTTCACAGTCCCACGTTTGAGTTTTTCTTCTCAGCACCCTGCACCTGCACTGTGTTCAAGGCAGCTCCTTATACTTTGTTTCCTATTAGGTGGCTAATTGTGCATGGGGACAGAACAGCATGAACCTGAACACTGGCGACAAACCAGCCCCTGGAATAAATAAGTATCCTTCACAAAGCTGCATCCTGGAAATATTTGTTATTGATGGAGAACAAAAATTCCGATTTGATAACAACACATGCTAGCGCAATGCATTGCCATGGCCCTGAATAATCTGCTACCAGCTGAGCTCTGTATCTACAATAAATCTTATTTTATCAAAAAGAAGAAATTTATATTTTCTAGAACCCACTGAAAGCTCTAGCTATTGATACTGCTACTGCATAGTCCTGACAGAGACCTCTACCTCAGGTTTTGGTAAAATCCCTGCTTTATAAGGCATAAGACCAAATAATGATAATCATGGTCAGATGTGCAAAACCAGGGTGCATTTGTCTGATCCTTGTTGTAACAGGATGCTCATCTTCCCAGAAAAGCCCTGGGGCCTCATAGTGACCATCTGAATAAACCAGAGATCACCAAATTGCCAGCCTGGCAAGCTTTCATCCATGACACAACCAAAGAAATTGAGACGCAGAACTCCTCAATTCATGGAAGGACAATACTTTTTCCAAGGCTCTATTGACCCCAAAATATCTCTGGGGCCTTAGGACCATAACAAGTCTTGCTTAAATCTGAAAGGTCTTTTTGAGTATTTTCTGGAATTTTTTCACCATACATGGATCTTCAGCATCCAGTAATAACAACTAGTATTGTCCTATATTTAGTATTCCTCCTTCTCAGTGACACTGCGTAAAGAAAAGGGGTTCTTGCACAGATCAGCTTCTTTGACAAGCTTATTTTAGAGGTAAGATATAAATCAAGGGCTGGATTTTATGCCTCAAACGTCTCTTTATGGTCTCTAACAAGTGTAGGGTTTTCCCTGTTCCCTGCTGCTGGGTCCCACTCCCCAGGCTTTTTCCCTCAATCCAGCATGCACACAAGGGCTGCACTAAGTCAGCATTCTTTGACTGGATTGTTCCAGTGATCAATAGAGAAAGGACAATGATTTATTTATAAAGCAGCAATGCAGCACTGCAAGAATTAGTTCCCTTCTGGAAACGGTTCCCAATTCCTACATAAAAGAATGCCCATATAACTTCTGTGTGACTTGCACTACAAACCAAATTGTAACTTTATCCCTTCATTTATTTATTCTTCTGGAAGTATTATGTAGCTTTTTATTTAAAGCTTATTGTATATTGATTTACCTAGGAATAAATAACAGACGTAGGAATTTTCTCACAACGTGAGGTAGAAACGTTGGTAGAAAAACAGGTTTGTAACTAGTAACAGAAATGAGCAATCTATTGGGTATTATGAGTGATTCTGATTATACTATATTGATTATATGTTGATAAATGTGAATAACATAGTAGCTACTGCATTTTAGATACATGTTAACATAGTCTTGTTAAGTGTAGTCCATGTCAGCAGGATAATATACCACAAATTGATCCTTTGCATAGGTAATAGAATATACATCTCTGAGCTCCTTGTTATGCTCATTATTACATTTGGGAGAAATAGCACTCTGTATTATTATGGCAGTTTAAAAATAAAAAATGTATCTGACTGCAAAAAAATTCATTTTGTAACAATCTAGGCACATACTCACTGTTTTGTGAAAAGTGAAGAGGAGAGCCAGTATGTTTTACACCTTCGAAAGGAGAATTTCCCCCCTTTGGACAGCATGTTTCTTCATAACCATCATTTTGCAATACAGTGTCAGAACGAAGCACAAAAGGGAGTCTTTCCAACAATTGGAATTGCCATGACAACACCCCAGATCTCAGATAAAGTTTGGTCCTGTACTGATACTCGCATTAGCATTTGTTTTTTGTGCTGCATGCAATATAGCATGTAAGAAGCGCTCTCGTCTTTCTAGTTAAGCATAGAAGGTGTAATCTAGATTATTTCAGAAATATGAACTATAGGATTTCAACAGCTCCACAGAAAGCTTCATTTTTAAAATCAAGTATTTTCAAAATGACACAAATCTTCAGAAGGAAATTAGCTACAGCTGTCAATATAAGAACAATTATTTGTATGTCTAGTCTTAATTAAACATTCATTTTAATTATTTTCCACCATTCCCTTTCCAGTAGCTCTTAACCTTCCCAAACAAGTTTATCTTCAGTGTTTGTATTTACATATATGTTCAGGCCTTTCTCCTCTCACACTTCAAAATTCTACCAAGGTATAAGGAAATTAGACTCCTTTATGTTATAAATACTCTCACATGGCAATTCTACATAACTACTGTGCACTCACATGTCAACAGATTTAGGATGTGTTCAGAAGGTTTTTACTTCTGGCACCCACCACGTAGGCTGACAGAATGACTTGTGAGCACAAAAACACCGAGGCAGCATCTAGGAGGATCCTAGCTGAAACCCACTCTCCTCCCGAGCAGCAAACAACCCCAGAAGACGTTCTCCATGAAAGCAGCACACTGTTTAGATTTCACTTACTGATTTTCTCAAATACTGTAGAGACAAAAACTTTGTTTAAAAAAACACAAAACACGTTGGAAACCTCTCTGCAATATCCCTAATTGTTCCTGAGTAAACTGACCAACAAAGTGCCAAAGTGTTTATTGTGAATTTTAACAGTTCTGCTGGTAAAATAAATACTAAAGAAAGATGAAATTGAAATTCTATTGCAAAAATAAGTGAATTTGTAAAGGTTGATTTTTCAAAAGTGGGCGACTGTCTGGAAAGCTATAAACCCCACAATATAAGGATGTGCTCTTGCTCTACTCAAGGAGGTAACGCATATCCCATAATAAATACAGTGAAAAATGAATAGGAAAGGTTTTCAACTGGAGAGGGAATAACTCAAACACAAGACCTGAGTGTCTTTCCTCATTAAGGGCCAGCAAGCTAAAGAAGAAAGGCTGGGTAAGGATCTTCCAGGTGCCTGACATTACACAAGGCAGTCATGGCTGTCTCTCAAAAGGTCCCAAACTCCAACATCTTACAAGGTTTTTCAAACTGAAAAATATCTTGGTATTCTAAAAGCTGCTACCTTCTTCTTCATATTTTAGATGAAATTCTATCTGTAGTGAATTCACTGATTAAACTTTCATTGCCTTTATGGGTCCAGGATGACAATCTGATAGGCTGAAATATGATAGGCAGAAAACTCTATTTAAGAGTGGGATGAGCTAATAACCAAAATAAAAAGCATAAAAATATGAAAATAAGACAAAACAAAAATGGGACCAGGGACTATTAGTTGTTGTGGGCCCATGCTCAAGGACAGAATATTAAGTCCCAATTTAATTGCCTATGGAACATGCATTTCTTTTCAGTGATAAACTCGATGTCTAGATACATGGGCCTCCTGAGAGGTTGGGGATTATGTCCTTAACCACACTGGAGATCAACAGCCTTGACAGGCGCAAAGAACTTGGCAGATAAATTTGGTATGTCCCAAATCAGTGCTGGAAAAGCCAACAACAGGGGCTGCATTAGAAGCAACTTATACGTAATTCATTTCCACCACTTACTGGTGCATCTAAAGCAAGAGAATGCAACCCCCTTGCTACACTTCTATACTCTCATTGTTTACCTTTTCCCCTTATCTTACTGATTTCTATGCTGCAGGAAAGGCTGCTAGCCTTACAATGTAGCAATCATCTGCTGGGTTTGCCCTTGTGTTAAGGTACAAGTTGTTAATTAACAGGCCTTTTTATTAGAAAAGGCAAAATGCTTTTGTTAATGCACAACATCTTCCACTCTCCCAAACAAAATGTTTCCTTTGTATGGGAAATAACTGGGAACTGCCTGAAGACATGGGTGTATTTTTCATCTGCCCTTCCAGATTATTCCCTGTGATGTGACGCAATAGCTAAGCTCAGCTGTGAAAACTCAGTGCTTTGGAGATTGTAAAACAAACCAGAAAAACGGGAGGGAGCAGAGAAGAAAAGACAGACAGCAGAGAAACGACATCACTGGGCATCTGGGGGTTTCTATTCCTTTCCTTGCTGTCCTACAGCTTTTGTAGCAGCTCCTCTTCCAAAGGAGTCAGATGTAGGTAGCTGCGTCCCTGGTAGCTGCATCTACAACTATGCAGTTGTGATTTTATTATGCAGCACTGAGTTTTTATAGTCATTTGAAAGCATTATTGAAATATCTCATAGTACATTACAATGACTCTTGTACCAGTAACCAAGGATGCAGTCCCCAGAAAGAGCCATTTATTTCAGCAAAGCACAGCTGCACTAGAGGAAAAAGCCTGGGGCAGCAGCAGCAGCAATAGGGAATCAGGGGGAACCAGCAGTTTCTGTCTGTTTTGGAAGATAAAACTCATCTTTTAAAAGGTATTTATGTGCAAACACCTCACACAATTACAGACCTTTCTAGGGTAGACTCCAATTGGTTTTATTTCTGAATTAATTTGTCTTCATGTGTTATTTGATGATTTTACTTTGCAAATACATCTACTCCTTACTCGTTTTCAGTTGCTGACCTTTTCTGTAATTTTCCATAATACCACTAGCCTTGTAAAAAAGTGTGGCAGTTCTGGTTTTAGTATCTAGCATGCCCACATATGGAGGATACATACTACAAAAAACTTAACTCTTAACTTGTGCTTATGCCCTAATTCAGGAAAAGCAGCAATTCTTTGAAATACATTTCTTACGTGAATACATTATTCTTTTTTCTACTTAAGAAAAATACTACTGAAATGGTAATTAAAAAAAATAGCTTTTGAAAACTATTTTGATGACGTTGCAACAGCTGTTAGAAATAGTTACAATTTTTATGCAGGGAAACATAAGGATAAAAATAAAAGACAACTCAATTTCAAGCCCCTCCTTTTTTTCCTAAAAATAAGCATTACATTTCTCATCACCCCAAGTTTAGTAGTTTAGGCTGCAAACTGGTAACCTATTTTTCATGCTGTCAAAGTTGTGTGTTGTCATCTGGAACAGGTCACTTAATCTATATCCACTCTTCTTTCTTCTTTTTTCCTCTCTTAGCTGTCTAATTTATACAGTGCAATATCAGGACAGACTACAACACTGCTGCCTATACAGCACACAGAAAAATGAGGCATGATCTTTTAAATACAGTATTCATTATAATACTGGCATTAGAAATGCTTTACTGTTTTACGATGCAAATAAGATCTTAGTTATGCGGGTTACATATGCACATGTCACAGAAGCACATTTAACAACTAGCAAAAATACAGAAAGAACAGGGGAATCTGAATTTCACAGGGTAAAAATCTGATCATGAAGGCTACTTTCTGCTTAGTGCATAGTGGAGGCTAACATGTATTTTGCTTTCCTAAAATGCATAAATTTTCCATGTGTATGGTTTCAGTAATTAGAAATTTGGATGTCAGAGCTTCCATAAATAACAAAAACCACCAAGATGCTTTCCCCTGTGCATTTATTTTCATTGTATCTGATTTACATTTTAAAAAAAAATTTCTTTATGTGATCCCAAGAGATTAAAGTCCAACCCACCTATGTATATCACAAGTAAAGTCAGTCATATGACACGCTCAGTTTTTAGAGTCATTAGCTATCTGCAGACATCATTTAAGCAGTAGAGTTAAAAAATCCACAGAGAAAAAGACAGAATATGTGTAAGGGTAACAAGCCTCTGTGGGTGTTGATGGAAGTATATTGAAGAAACCCGAAAGAACACTGGATAATGGAAGATCAGCAGTGCAGGTAGTGGGCTTATCTATATGACAAATTGATGAAGAATGGGGAGAAAAACTATGTTGATTTAATGCTGGCAATTTGAAGCATAGGCTGCACTGCTGTTTCAGACAGAAATACTAAGATAAATTCAGAAGCAACCCTTGCTCTGACAGATTAATAAAATACCACGAATTATTTGAGCTTCTTAGAGGAAGGGATCACTAAAGAGCCTTCGAATACCCAAGATATTGCACGTAAGAATAAAGGAACAGCTCCTCCAGCCCTTGCCTGCCTGTTATCAAGAACATGCTTTAAACTGATAGCAAAGCTTTTCTAGTAGACATGAAAAATATGTATTAGAAGAGAAAGAGTAAAGAATAAAGTGAACATCTGCTATTGATACCACATTAAAAAAAATGCAGCGGTAGTGCCTTCAAACAGGACACCTAAGAAATACCTAAAATGAGAAAAATACCCCATACTGGGTCTTATGTTTCAGCTTATGATTCAGATACTCATCATTAGTGAGAGGAATGAATGTTTACACACTGAATAGAACATTCAGACCTTTCACACTGCAAAAAATAAGAAACAGCTGATAATACAAAGTGACTTAGTCTAAACAGTTTCACCACCACACTAAGTATGTCTGATCAAACAAGAAATAACACATTTTCCAGAATGAGGGGCTTCTTGGAGAATTTTAGTTCTGCTAGATTTTTAATATGTGGTCTGCCTCCTCACTGCTAATAAAATCAGCACACCTGTCATTAGAAAAGCTGTCTTAGCACTTTTAACTCATCAGAAAGATGTGTTTCTTGGTGGATTTCTGAAAGTAAGTCTGATTTCCCAGCATTTTGGTCCAACATCAGAAAATTGAGCATTCTCAGAAAAGCTACCACGTGTTAGCTCCTTTCTACCAAACTGCTCCAGAACTCACTACAAAAATAATATGGATTAATTTAGAGACCAGCAGAAGAGAGCTGTGAGAGCTAGGTCTTTGCTGCAAGAGAAGATTGCTATGACACTGCTTACAAAGTGATAAGACAGTAGAGTAGCATTAAGAAAATAAGTAAAATCTGACCCTGGTGTCGTTGGGCCTGCCCCCCCAAAAGAAAGAAATACAGCTTTGGAACACGTTGTGGCTCACTAATGAACTATGCATGGAAAGGTACAACTTGCTTTCTTTCCCAGGGGTTACAGCAATGTCAAGCGAAAATATGTCAGT
This sequence comes from Tinamus guttatus, assembly GCF_059628265.1. Classification (NCBI taxonomy): domain Eukaryota; kingdom Metazoa; phylum Chordata; class Aves; order Tinamiformes; family Tinamidae; genus Tinamus; species Tinamus guttatus. The sequence goes on along the minus strand of NW_028288745.1, from coordinate 7,792,000 downwards.
CTGCCAAGAAATACCAACGGTATGGAATAATTCTATTGGCAATGACACAATCACCCCTTCTAATGGTAAGAACTCCTTTGATGAGCATGTCTGAAACTCCTACTACAGCGCTACTAAGAATACCAGGCATTACTAATAATCTGATACTCATTTTGGGGAAAACTGAAAGATAAGATAAGCTCATCTCAGCAACCTCTAAATCCTTGATTTATTTTACCTTTTTTTTCAATGTAAACTTACTATTCAATGCGCAGTTCTCTTCTGGCACAAATTTTACCAGAGTAAGCACTACAGTGATTACTTTTAACAGTAAAATTACCTGTGTTACAAAATTGTCTACCACCTGCTCCTCTCAGCTCTGGGCAGAATCATTCCAACCTTAACCCCACAGACAGCCCAAAGGCAGGAAAGGAACATGTTGCACGAAATGCAGCAGCTCCTTTTACCTTCTCAGGTAAAATGATCTAATCATCCACATCCCTAGAATTTCTAGGATTTAAATCCTCTTTTACAGACCTATTTGTTTTAATCTTTCCATTTAATTGTAACTGAATCACATAGTTGATCTTCTCCAATCAGCACATCTACCATACCTTCATTGCTTACAAATGAAACCTTAAAGTTGGCAACATCTGAAGTGAAAAAAAACTGTCAGCTATTACCAGCAGAAATAACCCAGGCCAACCATTATTATTAACATTTGTTCTGCAAGTTGTATTGTAGAAGTTAAATATACCTCTATGTAGGGGTACTCACACAGACTGTCAGTTTCTGGTAGTATTTACTGCTTTAACTGACCAGCAACATGTTAAAGCATAAATGCTATAACAATATCAATTTGGTAACTGATTCCAGTGCTAAAAAATCCTATGGACTCACAAATTTAGCAGATTTTCTTAACCATCTTTTCTGGATTTTGAAGTGGTTTGAATTTAAACAGCACAGTTACACCATTGCTGCTTCTTTACCACATCGATTAGTCTGCAGTTGTATCCTAATTACTGCATCCTATTCCATACCTGCCTGTTTTTCCACTACACTTTTGGTTACTGGAAAATCTTTCTAACACTCTGCGTTTTTTTACTTTGCCTTTTGCATTTGCATACAAACATTTAAATTATTCTTCCTGACCAGCAGCATTTTTTTTTCCAAATTCCTCATAATCCTTCTGCCGACTGGAGCACATAACTGTCTTGAAGAACAGCTCTGGTCTGCTATACTTCTCTTCAGAAAACATAAGCAGATCTCTCACAGATCCAAATGGCTACATCTGCTACATCTGCGCAGAGGTGGCAGATGTAGGTGGCTCAACACTTCTTCCTCTTGGGTGCATTGTTGGCATCCGCCTGATAGAGGAAGGGCCAAATAAGGAATCCATCTCTCAAACCCACGGTAACTGGAGCAGATCAGGCTGCCTAACTATTGCCATCCTGGTCATTATCTTCTCTTGCTGCTGCCCATCTTTTTGCTTGCTGACACTATTATTTTTTCCTCTTTATCCAGGAGGTAGTTTTGGAATTCTACAAATCTCAACCTTTCTCCTAATTTTGGTCTTAGGCTCATTTTGTCAGTTATGCCAATCTCAATCCCCAAAGGCCATTTACCAGGGCTATTTCCTTATTTTCAGCTTCCTCAGTATGTAGCAGTTGTGGGATAATTTGTATCCATTTCACTCTATGTTGGTTATCTAAAAATTGGTTGATTCGTGTGTAAATGGGCATAATTATGTTTAAAGCCATTAGCATTTCAGGTCATATTTTTACTGAACACTCATTCCTCCCGGTTCTGAACTGAACTGTACATTATCTGCTTTTTCATACTGTAAAAGTGACAATGAGGAAAAAAAAAGCCACAGTAAATAGACTATACTTTTTAATGGGCTGAGTACCCAAAGGATTATTTAAACCTTTTTTTCATCTGGATTTTGGGTCATAGCTTTCACATTGGCTCTTCTGATCTCCTCTTTTTGCTCCTTTCTCCCACTCATCTCAGGCATACGAGTTAGGCAGGCATGTGAAATCAAGGATAAAGGTAAAAGGCACCCATGTTGCAATGGCACGTTCTCAGGGGACTCTTAGGCCAAAGCCTTTGCTGCCTTATGAGTAATTTGCACTGGTCCAGTCAGAGCACAGGAATTAGGAATCTTCACGGGTAAGAGTCCTAAAGCCCTAGCAAGGCGTACGGGCAGCAAAAGAGATTTCTCCTAATCTACCAACACCTCTCATCTGGCAGACAGCAGAGCTGAAGGCAGGGACGGCCTTGCTGTGCTCCAGCAAGACCCAAGATATTTGTGTGCTGGTATCAGTGCAGGGACTCAGACAGAAATAATAGGTCTTATTGGGAATTATATTCTATATTTTTGGCAGATTGGGAGTGAAATCTTGTCCATCTCAAATCAGTCTGCCCAGTGGCTTGAATGGCTTTCTTAGACACAGAGATACAAATTCAAGTCAAGACGTTCCTAAACTATTCTAATCTGCCCAAAAGCTAAAGTAATTCTCAGCTCACTCAAGAACAGGTAAGTTTACTATTGCATTTACACTCAGCCATTGAGTTGACAGCTGCAACCAAATTACACCAACAGACCTTGCCCACCTGAGGATCAGTCTAGCAGATATTAAAATAATATAAATTAGAGCTTCCTCTTTAAAATCAAAAAGTAAAATCAAAAGGTCCTCTCAAAGATGCTGCATATAGAAAAACAAACAAACAAACTGCATATAGAAAAACAAACAAAAAAAACCCTTGCACCAGCTGTTTTCTGGTTAATAAATGGCTCTTTCCCTTGTAAGACCAAGAAAAGTCTCTGGTCTAAAATCCTAATGCTTCATTAGTTTCACATACATCTTTAAAATTTGGTAGTATATATCGCCAAGCCCACTTAAAGAACAGAACATCCTTACGGAACACCAAATTGACTGCTGCACCATATATTGCTACAGGCTGGAAAAAAAAAGAGCAATATATTAGACAGCTGTTTCTGGTCTTAAGTGATATAATGCACAAAATTATTCTTTTAAGGCCTGAAAATTTCAGTAAAGCAGAAAAGGCATGTAGCACTCTACACATAAGGAACACACGCTTACAAGCTTGTAGTGCAAGGAACTGACCGACCTCCCTGATTTCCAAACTTTTTCACATTGTGAAACTAGTTTAGTATGAATACAGTATTACAGACCTTTCGAGATCTCTTATATTCCTTCCTTTTTCTCAAGTCCATAGCTTCCTTATAGTACTTGTTGTACTATCACTATATGCTATTACCAAGATTAATAAAGAAAACTTGTGTGTACTTTAGCTTACACATAATATAGGAGGGATTTAACTCCTGGGAGGCAGGCAGGTACCCAGGTCTTCCCTGCAGCTCGATCTTGCCTAACAACTTCTGTCTTCCTCTTGGAAAAAGCAAGTGCCAGCACTGCATAATTAGAGAGCTCACTGTAACACACCATACCACAGGATTCCATATGCAATCCATAAACCTCGTTTTATTTTTTTAAATACAAGTTCTCTAGCAAACCTCTGGGTCGACATCTCAAGTGATCAGCTGCCACCTCATTACTAACACTGAAAAATCAGTTGAAGAAAACATGTCTCTGATTGTTTCCAATTCCATTGTTTCCCTTCTAAGACACAGACAAATTTGGCCTTTCTCATTTTGCTATGCCACAAATGACAGAACTGCTACAATTTAATGAACAGGAGGACAGTACAGCATGCACACAACTGCTTGCATCATGAGTGTAAATCACATCAGTTGGGATACTTCCTTCCTGGTCTGACTGCAATCTGACCATATTCCCCAAAGTTTTCCTGGAGCTTGGGCTATGTCTTCACAGAAAATCCTAAAATTTAAATTGTCAGCTATTCTCTTCTAGAATTTGGTGCTACTGCATCTTAGTATTTGATGGAAAATTTCCAGAAACATTCACAGAGCACAAAAACAGTAAGTCATGCTAGGAGGAGACAAGATATTTTAGATATTTTACACACTTCAGCTAATCATAAGCAAGGCAGGCACTAGTTAGAGCGCAGGAAGTATCATAGAATCATAGAATGCTTAGGGTTGGAAGGGACCTCTAGAGGTCATCTAGTCCAACCCCCTGCACACGCAGGGTCACCTAGAGCACGTGGCACAGAACTGCATCCAAGCAGTTTTGGAAGATCTCCAGAGAAGGAGACTCCACAACCTCTCTGGGCAGCCTGTTCCAGTGCTCTGTCACCCTCACGGTCAAGAAATTTTTCCTTAAGTTCCTGTGGAACTTTTGGTGCTTCAGTTTGTGGCCATTACCTCTAGTTCTGTTGGTGGCCACCACTGAAAAGAGGCCAGCACCATCCTCCTCACTGCCTCCCTTGAGGTACTGATAGACACTGATCAGGTCCCCTCTCAGCCTTCTCTTCTCCAGGCTGAACAGGCCCAGCTCCCTCAGTCTCTCCTCATAGGGCAGATGTTCCAGGCCCCTGATCATCCTTGTGGCCCTGCGCTGGACTCTCTCCAGCAGCTCCACATCCCTCTTGTACTGTGGGGCCCAGAATTGGACACAGTACTCCAGACGTGGCCTCAGCAGGGCTTCACATTTCATTTACTCACAGAATAATGGTACAAACACTGTTTGGAACCTCCCTGTCCACTAAAAGCAATCCAGATTTTCAAACACAGAGCAGTTTTGGTGGGGTAAATATAAACAACTGGGACAACAGTAGAACAGCTGCCTATGATACTATTTGTTCCATATATATATATATATATATATATATATATATATATATATATACTGGTAGGAAAACTTTGAGGTGGTTTCCCAAGAAGTTTGCCTAAGAGGCAAGAGAACAAGTCAAAAACCTCAGAAATATTTTTTCATTTATAAATATATCTTGGCTCAGTTTTCAGGTTAGGTGTGTTTTTTAATGGTGTTGAAAACATTTTGAGCTGCTTAGCAAATTTATAGGAAACACTGCAAGAAGTAGTAGCTTCTTTGGAGCATCTGATAAGCTTTTATGCAAGGGCTTTTCCATATATAAGTATTTGTTATGTCTCTAAAATGGGACATAACTTCTTCCATTCTAGAATGGCTTTGATGTCTTCTGTGCTGGGTAAACTCACTGCTCACAAAGTACCTGAATATTCCTCTCATATACTTGTCATTGATAAGCCTGCTTTTCTGAAAACACATATTGTTCTTTCGGTCACTTCTGAACCTTGCTAGTTTTCAGTTCTTTTTACATAATCTCAACTGTTAATCGAAATGATCATGTGTTTGACAGGACTAAGTAACAGTTTTTCATAAACTGACTGCAGCCTTTGTCTGCTAGGTTGCAAAAAACTCAGTGACACTCTGCAAATAGCAAGAGAGGCATCCACCAAGTACATTCAGAATTTATAACTACAGGCACTGTAGTTCCCCTGTCAGGCTGTGCGGATTTCCTCCCAGCTCTGGCAGACTGTAATTGTTTATTTAACCTGGATATTGATTGTAGTTAGGCTGCTGGCTCACTTCCTTCGGCTGCAATTTTCATTTTGGCAGTTTCACATATATCACTTAAAATTCCACTCAGCATCCGAATTGTTCACATTCTTTTCTCTGAGTCATAATCTACAATCCAAGACCATACTTTTATTTTTGTATTATTATTACTGCTTGTTTACACGTTCTGACCTCTGTAGAGAAAAAGGTATACTGTACTGTTTCATACTGTACACAGGTTTATAAAAGACTTCAGTTATGTCAAAATAAAACTGAGAGATTCCCTGGTACTGGAGCTGCAGGATGTATTTCCCACGTACTTTATGAAAAGCTAAATAGATGTATCATTTACTATCAGTAACTATTAAAATGTTAAATCAGGTCCCACATAGGTCAAGTTTTAAATCAACAGTTCGGGCAAAATTGGAGTATTAAAAAATTTCATGGATTTTATATTGTTATCCTGGTGATAATAAACTAAGACAAGAGGCATAGTTCCACTCCCAAAATTCTCATAAAACATAATCAGCTTGGAGGCTTAATTCAGCCATGAAGTGGCTTGTGGATCGCCTCAGTGTGCTCAGCTACAAGCCAGCTCACTTTACCTAAGTTTTTTAGGGCCACTGAAAGCGTGTGAGAGCAATAAAAAAGATTGCTAAATCTTTATAAAGAGATTCTGTAAAATCTAATAGTCCTTCAAACAGTGGTGAGCCCTGTGCCTAGGACATCTAACAAATGATTGTTCATGGTTAAGATCGTTATAAGATAATTTTAAAATGAATATACCACATCTGGATCTCTTGAGTTTTCTTGAATCTTAATAGCATTTCTATCACAGATTTTGTACACAAATGGTGTGAAACATGTTTTATAAAAGCATTGCTGTGATGATCTTGTTAGGGAAGGTTTCTGGATGGTTCCCTCCTTTCAGCAGTTGTGCTCTTCTCCGAGGCATGGTAATACCTCAGATAGTAATACATATTCTCTGTTTCATATTCTCTGACGGTTTCAACTTACTTATCCTGAGCATTTTTAAATGACACAGTTTGCAGATGTGATTTTTTTTAACCAAAAAGAAAGATATTTTTGGTAACAAAAACTGTTGGGACTTCTTTTCTCGTACATAAGGGAATCAACAATTGGAGCAAACAGGCTTGAAGCCACCAGAAAAAAAGAAGAGAAATAGTATAGCCAAGCTAGAAGCAGCACAAGGGGGGAGCTAGAACACTAAGAGCCCTGATCTTACTGAATCTGATGTTTTGCTAGGTTTAAGCGACCCTTATGACATAAGGCATAAGTTACTTTGCTCAGTCCAGTCACGAGCTTTACACGAGTTAGGAGATCATTCCTGCAGAATGCACATGTATTTGCGAAGTGTGCTGACTACACTGCAAGAGCTGAAATGAAGTCTTGATTTTAAACAGGCTATAAAACTATAAACAGCTACTTGTAAACTACTAATGTTCGTATCAGTCACTGTTGTTTCTTTTCAGGTGTTTAACAAAGAGGACCACACCTGATCACAGAAAAACAACTTAAACTTCATACCAGTACTAATCTATTTCCTTTTACTTAAATTTCAGAACTCCCAAACTAAACATTGGAAAAGTAAAGAGAATTCATAGTCATATATCAAATTAATTGGATAAATTGGATTGCAGGTATGTTAAATATTAATGTATTTGCTGGATGCCTCTTTACTAAGAGATAGTCTTATATTTCATGCCATAAAGTACAGATTGCTAAATATAAAATACAGCAAAAGTGAGAAGAAAGCAATTATTTGGAAACATGAATTTTTTCCTTCAGTGGAACAGTGAACACTTCTAGTGCTGGACTCTATCTGATAATGGTGTAAAATGTATCCAAAAAAAAAAAAAAAAAGTAAAAAAAGCAATGGTTTCATATCCAATGAGATTTGGAAACTGGTTTTAGATATTGTAAAAAATGGGAAACCAAATAATGTTTTACCTGGAATATTTGCATGTCTAAAATTTGGTAGACACATAACTCTAAAAGATAGCAAGTCTCTAGATATTGATCAGGGCTTTGTGCGGCTACGATATCATAAAAATGATCTGCAGCTATAAAAAAATAACATGCTTATGAACACACTGCATTGTAATTTCCTTTGGGCAACCAGAAAACAGAGGCAGTCTCATAGCCTCTGAAAAAATGTTTGGAAGTTACCCACAATCTGACAGATTAACCATTTTGCAATATCCCAACTAAAGTACCTTCCTATCTTAAACGAATAACAACAAGGACATTTACATCTTAATGTTTACCTTTTGACTAGCACATAATTGGCAGCTGAAAAGCTAGGCAAATCACAACTCAGCTGAGAGCTTTCATGTCCTCCTGCCTTGGTTAATTTAGGGAAGGGACACTAATAGTTACCTTTATCTTGGAGCCTTTATACGGAGCTTACCATAAAGCTTGGTCTCATAAATGGTATGATATGAAGGACAGCCCTTAATTCACCATCAAAATATCTTTTGGGTGTAATCATAACAGCTTCTGCTTATACAGCACACAACCCTGACAAGAATTCTGCCTGACAATATATTTCAAAAAAATGTTCTCATTTGTGTCAAGGTGCTGAATGCCAGCAGATTTACTAATATGTTTATGATTTGCACTTCAGTGGTGGAACAGAGTAAAACACCATGAGTCCCCCGTAGCCCCTACTGCCCAGCTGCAGAGCAGATGAAATAAAACAAGATTTAATCCTGTCCATGTAATTGTGCTGTTGGTGAAACTCGACAAGTCAACATTAAGTATTCAAAGTGGTTTTGTGGCCTAAAGGGATCACATGCAGCCTGCACATGAGAATGAAGGAATAGCTTGGTTCTGCTTCGGTGTTTGTAAATTTAATTTGTTCAAGAAAAAGCAACTCTGGAAGGGATTACCAGCTAGCATCAACTCTGCTACCAAAGGAAAGGGAAAATGCAAGTAGAAATAATATTGACATTTCTGTAATACAAAAAAAAAAAAAAAAAAAAAAAAAAAAAAAAAAAGCTTTTTGAGCTTAAGTGAATAAATAAAAGTTGCAGGCAATGGCAGCTCAGCCCTTATATTCCCCGCAGTGTTCATGAGCAAGAGGCACAGAAAAAGTTCCGTATTTCATGTGGGTCCTATATTTATTTAGAAAACACCATATGTTAAAAAATACTAACAATTATTTACAAAATACTCAAATAGTGTCTCAGTGTAATAGCTGTTTCTGTAAGTAAAAATAATCATGGTATAAAAATGTTTGTCATATTGAACCTTAGTTATTGCCAAGATTTAATTCAGGTTCCAAGAAGGTTGTCTGTGGTTCAACATGCAAATTCCAGGTGTTGAGGAAACACGGTGCCTGCTGACACACATGTGCACATACACTTGCTGAGGAGATGAACAACCCACGTCTACAGCAACGCACCTTTGTGATAACAATACAAAAAAAACCTTCTGCTGAATGCAGCTCTGTATTTACCTATAGTATCTCTGAATTACAGAATTATTCAATTGTTCAAAAACACATCTGGGCCTATAGCTGAAAATGAGTGGCAAATTCTTGAGTCTGTAAAAAGCTCCTTTTGCTAAATATTGCACAGTTGGGCCTGCAGGGCTGAGAGGTGCTGGCAATCCCATGGGGATTTGGTGTGGAGGTGAAGATGCCCTGGAGTTGCATCTTATTCTCTAGACCCTTTTATTAGAGATTAAAGACAGTTTCAGGAAGGCTGGGGAGGGCAGGTGAAAGTAATGCCAGAAACGTTTCCTATGGTGTTTTAGCATCAATCCTTGAGATGATTAAACCTCCAAGTAACAATGTTATGTGCACTGTAACGTGCATTTTATTAGAGCAAAGGACTATGAATACGTTTTCCTCACAGACTGGTTCTTCAAATACAGATAGAGCATGGAAAGATAAGCAGTACCAGTGAGAGATCTAAAAATACGTCTTGTTAAACTTGATTAATGAGATAATAAAAAGTTATAATAAGAAAAAAAATCCAATTAAAGTACCTTGTGCGATTTCTCTCAAACAGAATCCAGGATAATGGTGAAACTTTGGAATATTAGTATGATACAGATGACAACCTTGGTATTCAAGACTACAGTACACCAGTTTTATACTTTATTTGACTAGCTGTCTTGTATTTTCTCTGATGTGTGGTGTCTAGAATTCTGATTGCAAATAAGTTTTCTTTCTTCGTTCTTGTGTTGCCTCCCCCACCCCAAGTATAACATCTGAATTTAAACACAAATATGTTAAAAATTCAGATATTATATAGAGTTTGTAGGTACTTGTTCCATTCAGAAAAGCTGTATGCCTCTGGCACTTTGAAATAATGAAATGAAAGCAATAACTAAGAGGAAACTATACTCATCCATCACTTATATGAAGCAGAAGTAGTCAGAAAACAAACCATCTATGCTTTTCTTATCATTGATTATATGAAGAACTGGTTAGAAAATGAAGGGAAGTTATAGTCTGATACATTATTCATTTTTCATCAATAACTGGGACACGTGGGTAATCAGAGGATATGGAAAGCAGCAGCTAGGTACACTGGAAAGGTACCATAAAATAAGCAGAAGCAGGCAGAGCTCTGGGTGGCAGCAGAATCTTGTCACAGCCAGGTTAGCAGTTTGTTGTGTATCCACAGCAAACACGTATGATCAGGCATAGAGCTGAGCAGCACCAGCACCTTCCCTTGCTACGAGTGTGGCCGCGTTGGCAGAGTCAGAGGTGTGCCTGGCAGCAGGGCTGCTGAGCTGGCACACAGCTGGGGAAAAAGCAAGTGACAACAGAGCAGGGACAGTACAGATGGGGAGAGAAGGAAACGGAGCCTGTGGACCTCATTCCAGGCCTAGTGGTGATACTTAAGTAAGGGAAAAGTGACAATTTTGACTTGTTGCTACCAGTATTAAAGAAGCGTGTACCTCACCTCCCTCTGGTGGCTGGTCCACAGAAGACAGGAAACTTCTATTGCAGCCAGACACTCCTTATCTGAAGTCTGAGACGTGGCGTCTGTGCGAAGGTTCAAAGCCTCTTTGTGACCCCTGCTGAAAAGAAATATGGCTCCCTCTGAATATTAGTGTGTTTTAATAAACTAGAAAATGGCTCACTACATCTTCTAGTTACATTGGCATATCCCTTTTCTCCTCACACTGTTTAGTGAGTATCTGGTGCTTATTTTTATAATTCTCATTCAAGGTGTAGCTCAGGACCTCATTGAACAGCATGAAGCACAGAGTGACTTTCCTCCAGAAGTGTTTAGTCTTGAACACAAAACTTTCATGAGACTATGTATTCTGTCCTCCCTAATTTGGCATCTAAAGACCTAAGGCACAGAAAGATTATGCCAAACCTGTCTAAGAGCCCATCCAGAGCTTTTCAAATGATTCTGCAGCAAAGTTCCCAGTGACTTCAGATACTTTTAACTGGTCCTACACTGCAAGAAGTTTTATTTCAAATTCTTGTCCAGCACCACAAACAAATTCTGATTCTTAACAGAGGAAACATACCCTCTCATAAGGGGGTGTACAGCCCTCCTAAACCGCCAGTCTACTCAGTCACTAGGAAAAGCCCTCAAAAGGCAGAGCACAAAGGCGGGTAACCACGAAGCAGAGCGACGCCCGCGCTCCGAGCCGCCTCCTCCGCAGCTCCTCCACGAGGCGGCCCCAGCCCGACCGCCGCCCGGCCCCGGGCAGCCCAGCCCCGCCCGGAGGCAGAGCCCGCCACGCAACGCGGCCCCTCAGCGGCCCGGCCCGGCCCGGCGCGGCGGGCGCTTCCTCTCCTGCGCACTGGGCGCGCCGCGGGGCGGGCCGAGGGCGGGGCCGGGCCGGGCCGGGCCGGGCGGCGGGCGCCAATTGCGGCGCCCCGGGGAGCGGCAGCGGCGGCGCCGCCGCCCGCGCTCACAGGAAGGATGGAGGCAGAGGGCCGGGTACCGGCGCCGCCGCCGCCCCTCGTCGCCAGTGAGGGAGGGGCCGAGCTCCCCGCTGGCGCGGCCCGGGCGCCGCCGCCCGCCGCGGCCGTGCTGGAGTTTGACGACGAGGAGGAGGATCTGGAGGTGTTCAGCAAGGTAGGGGCGGGCGCGGGGCCCGGGGGCGCCGGCGGCACCCGCGGCGGCGCTGCCCCCTCCCCGGCCCCGCCGCGCCCTCCCCCCGCGGCCCTTTGCCCCGCGGCGCGTCGCGGTGCCGCGCCGGGGACAGTCCGGCGCGGAAGGGGCAGCCCGGGACAGTGTGGCCTGCAGCGCTGCCGGCGCGCGGTGCCACCGGCCCGGGGCAGCTGCGGCACCGCCGCGGCGGGGGGCCCCGCGTCCCCGCGCCGTCCCCGCGCCTCTTACCATCGCAGCGTGGCAGCGGCCACGTCCCAGGGCTCCTTCCCGCTCAGGGCGCCGGTCGGGAGGGCGGGCAGGGAGCGGGCTCGGCGGCCGCCATCGCCGGGGCTCCCCCTGCGGCGGCCCCGGCGGCAGTTACGGGGCTGCCCCCCACCCAACGGCCGTTGCGGGGCTGTTCCCCCCCTGTGCCTCCCCTCCCCCCCGACACGGCCGTTGGCGGGGCTGTTCCCCCTCCCCCCCGTGACGGGCGCGGGGGGCAGCGCGGGGCCCGCTGTTCGGGCACGGCTTTAAAACGCCGAGGTACCTGGAGGCTCCAGGATCTCAGCTTGTGTCATGTGCAATACGTGTATGTGTAATGTGAATGAACACTGCACCGGTATCTAAATACAAATAAATATGCCAAAGTTTCAGTACGGATTTTCTTTTGCAAAATGAAGGGAAGTTTGAAAACGGGCCCCTTTCCCGTAGGAGGTCCAGGAAGATGACATGTCCTGTTTGACACCAGGAATAAAAAGGAGATCCTTCAGGGTGCAGGTTCCGCAGACACACAGAATCAGCTGTCCAGGCACACGCAGGCCAGGCTTGCTGCTCCTGCTGCGGAATCTCCCCTTAGGTCAGCTAATGGCATCGAGTAGTCGAGACACGAATCTGGAATTCGAGGATCTGGAATTTTATAAAATATAACCAAATTCCAGTCACCTCGGCAGTCACAGGTGTGAGCTGGAAAGCAGCTGAAAATGTCCCCCCAGAATCTGCTCCAACAGCTCAGAAAATGGGGAACAAATAAGGAGTTATAATGGGGTGTTACCTGAGTTTGGGACCTGGCTTTGCCTTTTAACCCATAAAGATAGTAGCAAGAATATTAAAACATAGTTTCCATACTAAGGCCTAGTTGCACTGGGGCCCCACGCGTTGGGTGGGATGCACAGCATGGTGGTCTTGGTGCCTCCCACTGCAGTGCTTTTATTAGCCTGCAAAATCCCTTTAAGTTTCACATTTGGAAAAACTCTCCTCAGTCTCGTGCAGGGCTAGATGAACAAATACTTTTCACAGTAATAAAGAGCAAGTCTGGTTTTTTTCCCAAAGTTGTTGCAATTTCGTGTATGATTCTTTAAGACTTGCAGTGTTGCTGTCATTGTTACTGCAAGCAATGGAAGTTGAATGTGTTCAGATAATCCAATACTCTGGGATACCAAGAGCAAAATCTATTTTCCTTTAATGTGATATTCATTAATTCCTTTAATATGGGTATAACTAAGTATGATATGGCTACATGTATAATGATTTTTGTTTTGTACTGATTTGGTTAAGATAGGACTTAATTCCTATCTTATCAGGCATTTAGAAAGTAAGCGTGTATTTGCATTATCAAGACTGCATCTAAAATAAAACATAAAACATGCAGGGAGCTAAGGTGGAAAAATACACATAGGGCTCTGGACCCTGTTCAGCCTTCTAAATTGTTGTGCAACAGGATATGTGACAATAAATAGCCAATATTTTTCACATTTCAAAATATGTAATGGCAAATATAAACTAAATGTATATTTTCTGTCCTTCTGTAAACGAGATATATTTTTGGTAGATGTTAATAAAAAACATTGAAAGATAGGCGCTTCATTCCTAGGAGCTATATATTTAAACCATGCCTGCAGTACTATTTGTGATATTTGTGGAGTTTGAGGCCAGAAGGGACTATTAGGTGATTTAATGGTCTGTAACTTACAAGAGGTCAGGCTAAATTTCACCAAGTTATCTGTATTTTATTGCAGCATAACTTGGGTTTAGTTAAATCATGCTTTCTAGAAAAGCATCCAGTCCTGATTTGACACCAGGAGATATATGAACGGAACTTTTATGCAAAAGCTAACATACAATTTTAGCTTTGTTTCTCACTTAGGAATTCTTTGGCTTTTATCAGTAAGCTCTGGCAGTTCTGCATAATAAAATAAAAATAAAATATAAATAAAATATATCAGCATTTGCATTGCTTGTTAGAAGAATGATGTTCCCTGCAAATAAATATAAAGACAAGTATAGACGATACGAGTTACTGCTTGTGTATGTCAAATATCCACACCTTTAAACTGCAGCCACCTGTATTGCTGCAAAATATTTCCTGCTTATATTAAAGCTTACCAACTGCTAATGCATGCAAAGCAAAGTGATCACTGTTTCTGTAAACAAGACAATGCATCACACCATGTGAAAGCATTGTGTTCTTTTCAAGTCTTGGACACCTGCATTCATCAGCCAGAAAATCATAGTTTCCTTTCAGGTGCAGACTGGAGGGCTGAGATGAGGAACATCTGTGAGGTCGATTCTGAGTTGCCTCCTATTTGTTTGTGTGCTGTGTATCAAGGGGAAAGTCTAAAGCAGTTTTCCTCTAACAGTGTTGCGAGACTCGCTTGTGTTGAAGAGCATTTTAGTGGGATTCCCACACAAGTGTCCTTAGGCAGTTGCAGGCCGAGCGGTCCCGCGGTGCGGCGCAGTGCAGGCCTCGCAGCGGGACTGGCTGCATTTTTCTCAGTCTAGTCGGTGAAAGTAGACCAGGTACCAAAATGCTGAAAAATGAGATTCTTAAAAATTGCCAGCCTCAATATCCTGAGTTATTACTCAAGAAGTAAACACAAGGCTTTTGTTTTATGAAAATTCACAGTCATTTAACCTGACAGTGTCATAAACCATTGACCCAATATCCTCTGACATACCTCAGATATTACAGATGAGTATCTTATTTGGCAACTGTGATAAAGCATTATAGAACATGAACTGCTTTTCCCTTTATCCTCATTTCTGTTACCATGGAGAAAGTTGTGAGGTCTTTCCAGCACGGACAGCTTCTCAAGGCTGAGCTGTGAATCTCACAACCTACTTTCTTCCACCAGTTTCAACATGGAAAGTACCATACCTACTGCAGTGTCGATTCAGTTAATCCTTGTGTTCCTTGCTATCAGTGCGGTCACCTAGCATTGACAAAGCTGTTAAAATCTTAACTTGTCCTCCTTTCAAAACTCTTTGTTTTTCAATGTTTGTCTCCATTCCATAATGACAGAAAACTTAACTCATGGTGTTTCTGAAAAAGACTTACCTGTCAACTTCAGAATTGCATAGAGGCTGTTCTTTTTTTTTCTTTCAAAAGAGGCTGATCAGAGATTTCAGGCTGATTTATAGGTGAATGTCCCAGCCAGGAAACCAACTATTCTAACGTCTGTCTTCCTCCATATCTTTGCTTCCTAAAAGAACACAGAAATAACTAAGCAGTTCTCTAATTTAGATTTACTTTGCCAGCAGTTCCTTCAAGACATATTTTAGTTATCTAGTCCCAAAAGATTGCAAGCTCTGACTCCTGATGGGAATGGATGGAGGCACCATGAGTCAAGCATCCAAGGTCTAGTGAGCAGTTGTGCTTAGGGGAACCCCTGGACTTAATGTTTATCTACAGGGAGCTCTAGGCAGCTCTGTGCTCCGTGTGGACTTTAGCCTGTTCGGGGGCTGCTCGTGCTGGATGAGTGTTTTCCTTACCTTACTAATTCTGGAGTCTCGCTGACTGATTTCAGGCCAGTGTGAGAGGGCGATTACGTATCTGCAAATTTGAGGGGAGAGAGACCCAGAACACAGTCCCTGCACAGCAAGAGCCATGGGGGTTTCTGCCTCTTTGCTTTCCTGGCCAGTGCCTCGAAGTGCACAGAGCTGCAGCTCTAGGAATGCTCTGCCCACGGCGACGGGCTCGAGGAGATGTGAAGGTGATGGAGGCTGCAAGGCGGGAAAGGGAGTTGAAACAGCAGTGTAGGATGTAGGAAGCCTGTTTTTTGACACTCCTGATTAAGTCATATGAATCAGGAGATTCTTAATTCTGCCTTAGAGGCAAGAACCCAAATGTTAGATACCTCTAGTACAGATGCTAGGCTTTTTTTCTTTTTTCTTCTTCTTCTTGACATAGGCCTGCCAATCACTGCAGCGTGGTGACAAAATGTGTCTGTTGGACCGTGTGTCATCCAAGTGTGTTACTTGCAGGAGAGGAACCTGGTGGTGGATGAAGAGCGACTAAGGAGAAGTTTGAAAACAAGTGCTGGAGGCGACACCTGTGTTTCTGTGCCTCGGTCTTCCTGAAGCCGTAGTTTGGCCCCTGGCATCCACTCTCGCGCACAGAGCGCGTGCTGGACGCGCTGCCGCTGTGCCCTGGGCTGCCCGCGCTCCTCGGCGCGGGGCTGGCGGGAGGCTCCTGCGGCCTCCCCTCGCGCGTGCGCTGCTTCGGATGCCTGCAGAGAGCGCTGAGGGCGACGGGCATCCACGCTGCCCCCCTGAGAAAAGCCCTGCTTTCCACTTACAGCGAGTACCGAGCTCGAGAGGAGAGCTCAGATGGTTCCTTAAATGCAGCTCCTCCCTTGCCCTCCCCACGTGGCCACCAATTTATACATGGCCACATTCAACTTCCAGTAATTTAAGTAGAAATCCAAGCTGGGGACATCATAGACTGGTTCCTGTTCCGAAAAAAATCAGTATTTCAGTGGCAGATGCCGTTGCTGGGGATATTGTCACAGCTGCTGCCTCTTGTGGTAACCCCTTAGGAAATTACTGGGCTGCTGTAAAGCTGTGTCTGCTCCTAACATTCTCCCTCCTATGGTTGCATAATACAGACCGTACTCTTAAGCACAGGACTTGCAACATGAAGTGAAGATTAGAGTTGAGTCGAGGTAGGTGCCCGTGTGCCAGAGAATTAAGGGTGATTTCCATCCTGTAAAAAGGAGTGCCCTGCTATTGCTGGTGGCCAGGGAGGTGAGGGGTTTGGCACTGCGGAGTCGTCTGGAATATCCTCCAGGATCTCAGGCGGCTGCGAGATGCAGGGTTGGGAGGTCGGTGATATCCTGAGTTGTGCCAGGTTCAAGTGGCCAGCTTTAAATAAGGATGAACACTGAGTTACATGGTATTATTTAGAAAGATATTTCCATGTAAACTTGGAGATTGTTCTTCTAAAGAGAAGGCAAATCTCATTGACTGGAATTTTAAAAATGTTATTTTTCACTAAGTATACCCATTACACTGAATGTTTTTTTTTCTTTAAAAGAAGAATCAATATACTTATCTTCTTTTGAGTATATTCAGATAAGCCGTTTTAGAAATAACTATACACTTACTATGATTTTAGTTTTGTAATTATGTCAAAAGTTGCCGAAGCAGTATTTATTTTTCACTAAATAATATATTTGTATTTAAAGTAGAATGAATAATTTTAATTCTTGTACATTATTAGGCTTTTTTTGAGTTAGTAAACTGAATTTATTTTCCTAGTCACTTTATTTTTCAAGATTGTAGAGTAATAGATCTCACCCAGACTTGTATCACAGGGAGAAAATGAGATTTCTTGCCTGTTTCCAGTTGGTTTCTCAGCATTTGAGTGATAACCACTGAACTCAGTGAGCACAACGGGCTGTTAGGAGGAAGTATTCTTCGAGTGCTGCGGTGATAGTGGCTGATATTATCAAAGGTGGTTTTGCACTTAAGCAGACCAGTGGCTTCAGGGTTTCTCTTTTTAGAAAGCAAACAGCATTTCTTAATGTCATTTTTACCTGTTGTTTAAATATTACTTAAGTATGTGTCTCTATTACAATTTTCCATTTCAAAATTTATTTTAAAATACATTCAAAGTAAAGTGTCCAGTTCCAATAAAAATTTTTGACTTGGGTTTTATTACTTTTTTTTTTTAATCACCCTGTTCAGATACTAGAGATAATTCTGGCTTCATAAATCCTGAGTAACTTGCTTCTAACACTTGTAAGAAAGCTGGCAAGGATCCCACACTGTAACTGGGACTAGTTTTAGCACTCCTAGGCAGGTTGTCTTCCTCTGCATGCACAGCATTCTTGTACAACGGTGACATTTTGCTTTTTCATCAGCAATACAATAAATCTCATTTCTTGCTCACCGAAGCAAACACTGAAAAGGATAACAGATTTGCAATGTGTTTTGTAATTCTCTCATGTGTCCTTTGTTTTACCTTTAAGAACTTTCCATTTTAGCATCTGTGACGTGTGGGTAAGTACGTACTGATAAGGGTGTTCTTGTGTCTTGTCTGTAGGATGCATCCCTGGCTGAGGCAAACTCGTTCAGCCCTTCAATGCCAACATCCCCCTCATCTATGATAAACCAGTACAAATTTGAAGAAGAACCAGAATTAAGAGATCTCTTCATTACAGTCGATGATCCTGAAAGCCACATTACAGCCATTGAAACATTTATTACATACAGAGTAGTCACAAAGGTAAGTTGCTGCTGCTGCGGTTGCTGTTCTTAATGGGCTGCATTAATAACAGCGCTGGTGTATTTTTTTCTTTATTGCAACCTTAGAACATTTTGACTCTTCCTGTGGATCATTCTCTGACATCTTAACTCAGATTTCAAAATTATGCTGAGACTCTGCTATGCATTAGAGACCACTAAAGCCGTATGAAACTGTAGGGTAGGTTGTGCAAGCAAATCTGGTTTCGTAAGTCTACATGCACACATATTCAGGACTTCTATGCTGCAAAAATAGATCATTAATATTCCTTCACTGCAAAATCAGTTCTACATGAAAATGGCATTTTCTGTGATCTTTGACAGGAATATGAAAGAGCAGAAAGATTGATTTGGTTTGAAGACACGCTATCAGACCAAGTATTCATGACTTCTAGATCAGTTGCAGGATAATGATGTTTTTGCTTGAATAAATGTTAGCTGCTACAAAGCCCTTCAATCCCATTCTCTTGTAATTGCCACATCCACTTTCACATGGAAGTCTAGTTCCTATTTACAGTTGCATATTATTGCTGGGGAAGCTACAGCAATTCTCAAATGAAAAGATAATATTAGGAATCAAATTAGTGTATTTTTTGGCTGCCCTGAATGCAAATTACTCGCAAGGAATAAGGAATAAAGCCAGCATTATGAGAGCAGCCAACTCTTTTGAGATTACCAGCAAGTATTTTGCAGGCTGCATTTTGAGAATCATTGTGTTAATTTATTTTACTTTGAGTTCTTTTTAAAAGATTCATTTAAAACCCAAGTTTTCAAATGGGAATTATTCATCTTTAAGTAAGAGAAGATATCAATTCCTCATAAAATATTTAAGGAATGGGAAAAGAGCCATCTTTGTTAAGTTGCTAGCAATAATTTTCACTTTATGGATGTTTATGTTGAAAAGAGAATGTTTTTTCTTCAGGCAAGTATAGAAGGTCTGTAGGTGGATTTCTTTTGCTTTAGTTTTTGTCTGTTCTGTCCTTTCTTCTTGTACATAATTTGTAGTGCTGGTTGATGATGATAAAATAATAGCATTCCTCCCATGTACATTGAAAAATTTTTATTTCGCCTTCAAAAATGATAAGATTACCAAAGTATGTTTGAGTTTTTTAGAATTTGCTTGCATCACATTATAAGTGTCTCGTGAAAAAATGAATGTTAAGCAGACATTATTGTAATGGAAACGTGAGTTCTTTTCTACATTGATTCCAGAAGATAGAGCCGTGATAAATTCAGCGTCATGGTTTGGCAATTTTTCAACACAGTAATAAGCATTTTTATTCTAAGCATTAAATGTTTGCTGGTGATTTAAGCAAGGAGTACAAAAGTAACAAAATTAGAATTGGTGATGAAATGTAGAATACTTAACAGTGCAATAATCTTGTCTCTGTGGTAAGGTTTTCAGGTTTTGAATAGGGATTGTTGACTATTATCAGCAAGGTCCAAGCACACAATATCAGCAGGGTCCAAAAAAACCCCACAATATTGTTCTTTCTTTTAATATTCTAAAATTCTGGGCCTGATTTTTTTTCTATGGTTTTCAGACATCTCGCTCTGAATTTGACTCCAGTGAATATGAAGTTCGCAGGCGGTATCAGGATTTCCTCTGGCTGAAGAGCAAACTGGAAGAAGCACATCCAACACTGATTATTCCTGTAGGTTTGCTGAAACTTATTGTTTATGAGTCCCAGGATGTTTTTAGTCTTTCTTGAGTTTCTGAAGATTCACAAACACTAATCTACTTTCATTAGTGTTATATGCATGTGATAATTAAAAATCCCATGGGATATTTCTCATATCTTTTTGTTATTGTAATTAATTTCATTCTTTCTTAGTTTTAGTTGTATTCTGCTGGAGTCTGCTACAAGAACTAGTTTATACCACTCTTGGTTATGTTAATTTGATAACAATCTGTTTTTACCTGACAGATTTTACCAGGCTTGCCTATGTTTTTTATTAGGTAGAAGAACTTTTGTAATACCCCTGATATTATCCAGAGTTATGCAAGTTTTTTTTTTCTTTTTTTTCTTAGCCATTGCCTGAAAAATTCATAATGAAAGGAATGGTGGAACGATTTAATGATGAATTCATAGAGACTCGAAGAAAAGCTTTACATAAGTTTTTGAATCGCATTGCTGATCATCCAACTCTAACTTTTAATGAAGACTTCAAAATTTTTCTTACTGCACAGGCCTGGGTAAAATGATTTTGGTTTTATTTCGGTTATAGGAAATGATGTCTTACCTTAGCAGAGTAAACCAATCGTCTCCCTAGGTCTGTATACAAGAGTCTACAACCATGACTTGGTACAAAAGTGTTGAAACAAGGCATGAAATGTATAGAATGTTATTCCCACAAGTTAAATTTGTTTGTAGCATGTTGGGTAATAATCATGTGTATTGCCCTAAAGGTTGCTGTTCCTTCCAAAGCAGTTTTGTTGCTGCACTGAAGCTCACGCCCTAAAGAAGGACTAAACGTTTTCAGCCTTCTTTCATCACTCTTTTTGAGAGCACAATGCACAGCATGCTTATGTTTGTCCAGAAAAGCTTAGCTAATAATAACACAGCCGTTATGGTTCTGAGGCAGGTTTCATAACTTTAGAGCAAGCTCTGTGCAGTAAAAAGGCATTTGAATTTTTTTTTCTTCACTGAGGTTTGTGTATGTAGTTCTGTTATAAAAAGCCTTAAATAGCAAATTATTTTTTGAGAAATTAAAAAGGTACATGAAGGTAAACATAGCATGTTTTGTTCTTAGGAACTTTCATCACACAAGAAGCAAGGTCCAGGTTTGCTGAGCAGAATGGGACAAACTGTAAGAGCTGTAGCATCCTCAGTAAGAGGAGGAGTTAAAAATCGACCTGAAATGTTTACAGAAATGAATGATTACATGGAGACATTTAGTCAGAAA
Source organism: Tinamus guttatus (assembly GCF_059628265.1). Lineage (NCBI taxonomy): Eukaryota > Metazoa > Chordata > Aves > Tinamiformes > Tinamidae > Tinamus > Tinamus guttatus. Next base: position 7,771,014 of record NW_028288745.1, on the reverse strand, counting down.
ATAAATGTATTGGACAAAATAGCTCATAGAATTTACAAGGAAGAAAGGGGTAAGTAGCAAACAACAAAGATTATTTTTCTTGATTTTAAGAAATAAGTATATTGAAAAAGTAAGTTGGTCTGAGAAATAAATTTATTTGCATGATGCCAGACAAAATGCTTTTTCCGAGCAAGCAGGGAAAAAGATTTGTATGTATTTTAACAGTCATCCTTTTGGCATACATTCAAATTAGCCTGAAAGAACTGTTAAGAACTTGCTTAGCATATCATTAAATTACTTGATGAGGAAATTGGAAGGAAGAAAATACAAGTCCAGCTAGCTTTTTACTGTGCTTATTGGAGAAGTACATGACCCTTTGTTTTGTACTTTAAGTAAGTGAGGTGTAATATGCTGCACCATACTGGCATAACGCTGTCCAGATTCCACATCCCCAAGTCCCTCTTTTCTTTTTGGTTTGATGCTGTAGCTTGTTTCTGTACTGATAAAGCAGTTGTTTTTAGGACAATTAAAAGCTTTCCTATTGACCATAATTTCTGTCATGGAAAACTGATGGGTAGTATTTTCCTTGATTAAGAAAGATGTATTCCTAAGCACAAATTTTTGCTTAGCAGTAATGCCTACTTGGCACTTTGAATTATTCAATTTCTGAAACTGACTCTGATCTCAGACCATTCATGGTCATGAGAATATCCACTGGTCACTACTTGAGGGGTTTTACTTGTGTATAAAGTGTAATTTGAAGAGCTACACTGTGTTCCCTAATAACTGAGACCTTATGCCTCAGTGTGCAGTACCAGGTCTCTGTGTGTCCTGACTAAGCTGGAAGGTTTTTATGTAAGGAGGAGAAAGGATTGCTTTTGATGTAGCTTGCTTCAGGGGAAATAGCTGGCTGAGATCCTTAACTGCAGGGTATCGGAGCCAAAATATTTGTTGCAAAATGTGAATTTTGATGTCTTCCCAGTGCTGCTGGATAGTTCTCCTTTCTTTGTTTTCCAAATAGCAATCTGCAGACCCCGTGGGGTGTGCAGGGCAGCGCTGCTGGGGATGTGAACTGCTGAGAGCTCTGCTTCAGCAAATGCTGATAGTTGCAGCTCAACCTGGGGCTCTTCTCAGCTTCCATGCGGGTTTTTTGCCCAACGGATTTCAAAGTAAATTATGCTCTTTGTGGTATACAGCCATGTATGCTTTGCATCTTTTGTTGGACATTTTTTATTATAAATTCAACAGTGAAGATGATTTGTTTCAGTACATGAAGAAAGCATTCATGGTACCTGCCTGTAAACACACAGACATGTCCAACTTTAGTGCCACCAAAGGACACAATAAATTCTGCGCCTCAATCTTTCTGATGTGCCATAACAGGCAGATTATCATTAGGACATAAGAGAAATAATCCCTAGAATATCCATATATTTAGATTAAGAAAAACAAGAATGGAAAACTGCCTGTGGTCCAGGGCTGCCATGGCCTGTGTCCATCTCCATGATGGCAACATGAAGCAGTTCAGATCTACATGAATATATGTGTCCTTTGAAATTACTGAGTTTTTTCCTGAGGTTTCTGAGAATTGCTTAGGCACAATAACTTCACTTACTAGTTCACAACAATGAACTGCACTTTACTTATCTTGGTCATTGAGCAAATTTAAACTTTAACCTCAGTCACTTGCCTTGTTCACAGTAAATATGAAGTTGTAGTTATTATTACTTAGATATCTATTAAATGAAGAAAAGACTAATATGTGCGTATGTTCCTGTTAAGAGTATTTTAATGAAATGAAGGAATATGGCCCCATCCACACTCTTTGGTCGGCATCAGAGGAAGACATAGCAGACTCCCTGAAAGGTGTTGCCAGCTGCATTGACAGGTGTTGCAAGGCTACAGAGAAACGAATGGCAGGGCTCTCGGAAAACCTGCTGCCAATTATACATGAATATGTTCTCTACAGCGAAATACTCATGGTAAGGTTTCCCCAGGGATTGTTTGTGGCAATATGTGCAGTTTGGCTTGGTCCAGAGTAGGGCAGGTAGCCCTTAGTGGCTGTGCTAAAGAGTGTCTGTTTTGTTGTCATCTGAAGAGAGCTCTGCATTCTAGTAACCCAGCAGAGTCAAGGAACGGTCATCTAGAAAGACCTGTCTGGCACTGGTGAAATATGAACTTATCTAGAAATGGATCATTTTGGAGGAAAGGGGGAGAGATTATTTTCCCTCTCTAGAATATACTTATAAAATTTGTTTTCTTTTTCCAGAACAGCAGGGACCTTCCATTGCCTACATCATTATATAAGTGTATTTGGCTGTTTGCCACAAGATGATACATACCCTCCATTCAATTAATACATATTTTTCTTACACTCATAAAAAATAGCTACAGAACAGATGCCTCTTCTTTTTTTTTTTTTTTCCCTTTTTTTTCCCTTGGCACAGGGTTCTTGATGCAGTGTTTCCAGTGCAGCACTAGGCTGCTACAAGGTCCTGACCAGAGGAAAACCTTCCTGCATCTCATTTCTGTTCTACAGCTGTTTCTTTTATTCACCATGGATTTTTTATCACAAGTAATTTCCATCTCACAGTTTGCAGAGGTGACTATTAGTCACAGCAGAAGTTGCACTAGGAACCCTGCTCTTTCTGAGGGGGATTTACATCTGGCCTAACTGACTCACCGGGAGTGCAGCTCCCTAGGCTGTGCCTCAGTGTGCAAGAAGTGACAGTAAATATTATATTAAATATTATACCAAAAGTATAGCAGTATAATAATAGTTTTAATTCCTTTTTCTGCTGAAGGAAGTCAGCACATACTTATAGCTGTTGCACATTAGTAATAAAATTACTCTTTTTATTGTGTAGTATAAACAGTATTTATGATGAAAATTGGCTCATAATCAATAATGTCGTTTTAAAAGAGGCAAAAGAAATAACAAAAAAGGGAAAAGCATTTTTGATATTAAGGAAAGTTATTCCAGACCTTTTTGTTTTGCTGCTATGCTTACAGATAAACATTTTCTGTATTTATTTAAACTGAGACAATATTCCCAGCTACTGAATGGTAAAGGTAGGGATGTTCGTATTACTGAAGTGTTACTCAGAATTGTCCAAAGTTAGGTTTACCGATTTTTCTTAGTGAAAAAAGAAATGTTCAAAAAGAAAGTTGAAATAATATTTGAAGTTTAGCTTCCTAAGTTATTCAGTTGTGTTTGTTAAAGTGACAAGATTTCAAAGTCACCTCTGTCACACAGGACAGCTAAAGACACTAGAGCTGCTTGTGCCCTGCGCTGTTTCAGCTTGCCCCATGCTACCAGTAAACAGTGCAAATCTCTTTAGTATATACAGAAGAAGCAGTCAAACCTGTTGTGGCAAGTTGTGGCAAGGTAATATAAAAGTTTTGAGATTTGTAATTAGATATTTCCTGCCGATTATTTTTTTTAAAGGACTAATGCATTGCAGCCTTTTTGAGATAAGCACACAGATGAGGAAACTCAGGCGAAGAGAGGTTCAAATGACTTCCTCAAGGTCACAGCCCATCAGAAATGGAAATTTAATCTGTACCACTGTTCCTGTTTTGTAGTCCAACAAGTTTCATTTCCTTGCCTTCTGAATTATTTTTTGACAATATGCTCAAAATCCAATAGCTGACAGTGAAGTTTTAGAGGATGAAATAATTACATATACTGAAAATATATCAATATTAGCACCTTTTTTTTTTATTTTCATTTTATCTGATTTTACTGGACTACATTTGGCACTTACGAAATAATATTGATGGCTTAAAGTCACAAATATCTCAGATACTATTTTAAAATACTTATTCCTCTTTATATTGTAGCATTTACTCAAATAGATCCTTTTGTTTACAAGAATTCATGTTGCTATTTTGAAATATGGATATATCATAGATTGATTTGATATTAAGTTGACTGCAATTACAGTTTTACACAGCTGTCAGTGATGCCATGTATGGCAATTTTTTGAAGTACTGATTGTGGATTTAAGATCCTTGAAAAAGCACATAAGAGAAAAATGGGTAATTAAAAAAATTTCACTGCTGGTGTTAAAATTGTTTTTGAGAAAAGAATTTGTATCATGCCAAGATTCCTAAATTTTGTAGCTTAATTAATTAAATATCCCAGCTGCATGATGGTTCTGAAAAGACAACTAAAAATGCCTTACTTCCTTCATTTTTTTCTATATTAAGGGTGTTTTGAAAAGAAGAGACCTAATTCAAGGCGAGCTCGATTCCAAAGTTGACGCACTAGCCAGTAAAAGGGCAGAAAAAGATGCGGTGAGTAGGGCAGTCTCTCGGAGTAGCTGCAATATCCTGGGCCTTGTTCCAGTGAGACAAGGTGGAGGCCCTGAGGAAAGCTGGCCTGGGAGGCCATTCTTTGGGTAGATTTTCTAATGAATGTATGTTACTTTTTGAACAACTTAATTTATTCGACAATAGGTAGGTGCAGCTTTACCAACTAATGATTATTACAGTAACTAAGACCCTTTGTCTGACATGGGCATTTATATATAGTTGGTCTAACCACTATGTGATAAATAAAACTAATGCAACATGATCTAAAAATGCTTTTTATTGTAAACCTCTCTTCTCTGCCCAGCTTCTGTTTCAATTCTAAAGTTATAGGGATTTGTTGTCTTATTTATTTCTATAGCAAACTGTACATTTGAAGAGTTACAGATATGTTTTTGTGGGATTTCATGTTCGTTTTTCTGTAGAAGGAATAAGATTTGTACTGTTCCACTAATATTAACTACTGTTTTTTCTTTACTTCTCTAATAGTCTATGAATTGATTCCAAAACTACATCACCCACAGATAGGATTGCAAACATACCAATTTAAAACTTTAATTCATTTAGGATGTAGGCATAGTAATTATTCTCATAATTAAGATTCAGCTTTGTAATTTCTTACGAAGATTTATCCAAATTTGATTAACTTATTTTACTTGAAGAGTAAGAAAGAAGTCTGTAATTGTAGATTTATTGCAGATTCCAGTAAGGGGAGCAGAAGCACTTCTTACCCGTTATACTTACAGCACTTTGTTCACGTAACCTTTGACTGTTGTTTTGACTGTTGTGAGTGACTCAGACTCAGTGGTTGATACAAACTGCAGTAACAGCACCTGTGTTTTAAGGCTTTTTTTTTTTTAAGACCTCCTTTTATTCTGGAATCAATCCGGCTAGAAATCGCAAAATATGTCAACACATAATAAAAATCAAAACATAATTTAAAAAGGAACACTGAGTCTGAACTCTCCTTGCACGTTTTTAATTCTAAGCAGATCTCATTCAGCTTCTAATCATCTCAACATAGATGTCAGATTGAACTTGACAGTGCAATCTAATAGCCAGAAATTCTGCTGACAATGAGTGGCATGAACTCTAATCTTGTTTGAAGATCATTTCCACCATAGATAAGGGATCTCAGCCTGTGATTAGAGCTGATAAATGTCTGTAAGATCTTTAGCACAGGTCACAGGAAACATTAAGTGATTTAGCAAACAGGAAGTTATACAGCAGGAGAATACAAAACATTCCCAAGGTCAGTGTAGATGAAGCAGACTAGAGTCACACATTAAACCCCGGGAGATAACAAGCTCTCTGGCTGAGAAAAGCACTTTTCTTGATCTCTGCTTCTCCCACGTGGTATCTAGAACAGGTGTTTGTGGTGTACTCATGAAGAGGTGCCAGTGTCCATAACTTATCGTCATTAGGAATATCTTCAACAATGCTTTAATTCTGGCCTGGAATTTGTTTTCTTAATATTTCAGAAATTGTGCTGACCTACTCAAATGGAATAAAATTCAACCTTCCTCACCAGGGAATGATCATCTTGTTATGTTTAACATCAACCCTTGTCCTGCAGTTCTGTTCATCTTATTGCACAACAATCACTCAGCGTCAGTTGCTTTTGAAGTGGTGACTTCACTATTTTTAAATACTTGTGATTCATATTTAGATCACAGAAGAAATTGGGAAACTTGAAGACAAAGTAGAATGTGCCAATAATGCTCTGAAAGCTGACTGGGAGAGATGGAAGCAAAACATGCAATATGATATGAGATCAGCATTCACGAATGTGGCTGAGAATAATCTCCATTATTATGAAGAGGTAAAACACACTTGTTATGTCAGTGTTACTATTTCATTGATTATTTCAGTGGAAAAGGCAACGGATTGCATTTTAAGGGGAACTTCTGCATTTTCGTTCAAACCTGTGTCAACTTATCAGGGTCAATTTTCCTTAGTTTGACATGTTTTGAACAAACTATATTTTATTTGAGCTCCAACTGTTGATCCTGAGTTCATCCTCGACAGAGGGCAGTGTTGTTTTACTAAGCACAAGAATCTGGAACATATTTTTTTGGTTCAATGTCAGCTGCTGCATTTCAGTTTGGAAGTAACTGCACAAAGAAGCCCTCTGGAAAGCTTAAATTTGCATAAATAATTTTTATGAGGAAAAAATATATATAATTTATTTTCAAGGAGCACATGCAGAAAGTTCTCACTGTTGTTATTTCTCTGCTAAGGAATTGTCTTTCAGGAAGTAATCAGATTGCTAGAATAAAGCTATAACAATACAGTTTTGAGGAGTCTATTGAAATAACCCAAAAAGGTTAATGCACATTTTAGAAAATATACAAATGCTGCAAGTATATACAATTAATAGACTTTTTTTAATAATTGAAACTTCTTTGGAAAAAGAGAAACATGGTTAAAATTAAATTTTATTTTCAATTCAAATATCATGTCTAATATTTTTGGTAAGAATTCCTTTCACAAGAATGTATCCTTAAAAACTTGACAGTATGTAACAAAATATGTTAAGCATTTTGTAAAGTCTCATCATGGCGAATATTGTTCTGCAGAGGGCACATTTTGAAAATAACCCAGATGCCTTGAATTTTTTAAAGAACTTCTCTTTTTAAGAACTGATCTGTTTGTTGGAAGAAAATAGTACAATAAGCCTTCTATTAATTGTAGAAGAGTATTTTTCAATATATATGTGTGTTGTTGCAGTCTGTAACTTCCAGGCGTGTATTCTGAACTTTTCATGGCTTGCCTGTTAGGTGATGACAGTGTCCTCATTTTGCAAATCATTTTGTTAGAACATAATTGAAAAGACAGAGCTCTTGATCATCAAGTCTAATTAATTAACATACACTCTGTGAGATGCACAGACATTGACAATCTGTTGTTATATATAAAAATCAAAATATTTTCTGAATTCAGGCAGCAAACTTTTGGCATCCTCTAATATCTTCAGTTATGGATTAACTCTAACTTCTACATCAGGAATGTTGAATCAATATCGGAATACATTAGAATACTTTATTCATGAGTGATTAACTAAAGCACATAAATAATTCTTTGATTCTCTTTCCATCAGGAAATGCTTTTTGTTGTATTAGAATTATAATCCAGAATACCAAACCTCACGATGAACATGAATTATGATCATATGTCACAGACAGAAAAAAAAAAAGATTCTATTATTGTTGTAACCAAACGATTCTTCTTAAATAGTCACTGAACTATTGGACAAATGGATTCACACAAAGTCATTATTTTTTGATGATGTTTTTCTTGAATATTGACACCTGAACAAAAAGTTTTTGTTGTCATATCTTTAAAAATCTAGATTTTGGGAAAATACCTTATCTTACTGCATTTCTTTGAGGCCTACAGTTGAAGCTGATGGTTGACTTAGGGGAGAGGGATTGCTGACAAGGGCCTGATTACAAACTGGAGGTGTTATGCAGAAAAAGAAGCACTGCCCAACCCCTTTAGCTGTTTGGAAGTAATAATTCAGGAAGAGCATCTCAGTAACCTGAGATTTGGAATACCATTTTTTACTTTTAGTAGAAAACAAAATCCTACTTTAAATAGTTTGCATTTTTTTTATCTGACGCAGAAGCACAGTGCCCATTACACTGCTTCAGTTACAGTGTTTTTCACCTGCTTAGTCATTTCTGCATCACTACCTTTTTCCCAAAGGCCCGAAGTCAAAGTACTCACTCTCTCATGCTGTTGATGCACCATTTGATGCTTACAAGCCTGTTCTTGCATTAATATCCTTCATCTCATTTCCTGCACTCTTCCCTACTAACCTATTCCCATTTTTCCCTACTATTCTACTCCCATCCCTACTAACCCGTTCACAAAAGGAGGCCTGGGTTTGAAAGCATGTCTGTGCACGCTCCCAGGCACTGCAGATGCCATAAACACTCTGTACTCTGCAGGGTCACCTGCTGTCCAGCTCAGCCCCTAGCCCTGCTCCTCATCCTTTCTGCAGCCTTCTCGTGCAGTTTAGCTCCTGCTCGCGCCTCTTCACCTGCAGTGTCTCTTCTCCACGGTAGCGCTTCTCTGTGGTCCTCGGTATTTCCCAGTCTTGGGACTTGGGAAATGGCTTCCTCATTTTGCAGGCACACAACCTAACCTGGAGCCGTTCCTGCTTGCGGCCATGCTCTGCATCCCTCACACTTCTGAGAGCTCTAGAGCAATGGGGGACAAATGGCTCATGTTTTGGTGGCTTTTGCATTAGGGATTCCAGTCCTTTGAAATCGTACAATTTGTATAAAATGAAAACTGAGCTGATCAAATACAACAAAACAGTGTGTAAAGGTACACTAGAATTTCTAAAATGATATTTTTTTCTTTGTAAAAAATATGGGGAAAGAATATGACGTTATGCAGATTTTCCTTTAATTTAGTTGCCTAAGGATTCTGCTGTCAACCTGTCAAGCATCATTTAGCTAGCATAAAAGAGTATGTCTCCCCTAAGCTGAGCTCATGTTCACATTACATCAAGTGCTACTTTAAAGCATTACTTAGAATTACATTTCTCTGCATGCAGTAATTCAAAGTAAGTGGGATATTTCAGTGGCTTTCCAGTTTATTGGCTGTTTATGTTTAATACAGTTGAACAAGAGGTATTTTGTTTCTGCAGCTGTTGAATCACCAATCTGCTTGGGTCTCTCAATGTGCTTGTAACAGAGACACTAAATAACGCCCAGCATTGTAAGTTTACAGGGTGCTCCTACACAGACCCATAAGAATGAGATCTGCCCTGTGATAATGTACAGGCTACGTTATAAAACACGTATATATGTCATTCAGTAGTACCATGACTGACCAGTCACTGGCTGTTGCTCTGGTAGATCTCAAAAGACCTTAAAGCCTTCATTTCAGCAGAGCTAAATAGATGCTTAAGTCTCTCTCTATTCCATGAAGGCTTAAAGCCAATAAATTATTGTATCCATAATCATTAGAAGTGCCTTCTTAAAATACAGAGGATTTTCTTAAATAACATTTTTTTAATTAAAAAACTCAGGACTTTACTGCTGTATCCAAAGTATGTTAAACAACATCCATTTGTTCACCTTATTCACAGACAAAGGTTCTCAAATGCAGGACATGTTAACGCCACACTGATTATTTTACTCCTTTTTCCTGTGCCTTAGGTGTGATACTGTTGCCTGAAGTACCAGCCCTCCTAATTCAGAATAGATGCTCTAAAGAGCTGAAATCACAGACTGTCCACAGGGTGGAGCTTACAGATGAGAAAGTTCCTTATGGCAGAAGAATTTTCATTAAGTTAGACAGATGTTCTGCAGAGGCCTAAAGATACATCATTAGTAAAAACATAACAAGATACAAAGACATTATTGAACATAGTTGCTGTTACATAGCTAGCATGCCTGCCTGCTATATGGCTAGCAAATGATTGCTAACCTGGTTAGCAATCCAGCAAGGTTGAACTGTGGCCTCAAAGATCTGTAGCGATTAAACATTTACCTTTTTTTTTTTCCCCCTTTACAGACTGTGGTAAGCATATGAGAAGAGAAACACATTCATTTTCTCAGCAGATGAAAGGGTCTTGTTAACTCATTCTAGTCATTAAAAAGAAAAAAAAAAAAAAAAAGCCTGAATAAAGGGACAGATTTTGCAGCATGATCCAAAGACAAGTTGGACATTGTAAACCCAGAGACAGCAAATATACGCGAGTTTGCTTTCCCACTGCTCATGAGGCACTCTAATAAATACAGGAAGATTTTTTTTTTCTACTGTTGAATGGCAAGGAATATTTAATTAGATTTGGCATTGAAAGAAAATATTTTTCCTTCTGCATGAATGAGCCTTTGTTTTACAGCGTAGCCTCTAGTTTTACTTTTGTCATGTCAAACTAATCCTGTTAAACCTTTGCAGTTTAGTCAGATGCAGAGCTAAAGTTATCTTTGATCACGTAGTGGGATTGTTATTGGTGTTGACACCGCTAACTGTTTTCAGAAAACATAAATGATTTCCTTTTTCTTAAGAAATCAGTTCCTTCTTTTTTTTCCAGGAAATTAATTTTTGTTTCAAAGGTTATTTGGTTTATTTTTGAGACTTACATGGCTGTATTGGCTTAAATTGATCCAAAAAAATCATTAGGTCAAAAAGATACTCCTTCCCCATTACTGCAACTCCCAAGTCCTTCTGTACCTCTCCATCTAGTATAAGCTGTAGGAAAATAGATGAGATTTGTTGTTTGCCCTAGAGGCCTCTTTAGTGATGCATTTAACTAGTCATTTGGTTGCGTAGCAAAGTTAGCTGCTCATGCATTTTGATCACACTGTACCTTTGCAATGCCTTGGAATTTAGTGATTTTCACAAGTTCCCACATGGCCGAACCAGTTTCTCTCTGTGAAAGTGGTTTCAAAGCCAGGATCTCTCTGTGAACCCTCAAGTATTACAACATCAATATTTTATAAAATATGTTTGAGGATGACTTTTTTTTTATAGTGGGAACCATTTCCCCCTCATTTCTTTACTCACTGTGTTTTGTTTCCTTGCACCTAGCAACTATGAAACGGTTCTATTTTTCTCACTCACGTACACAGAAGACTTTAGATTTCGTTCTAGGAAATGTCACCATAAATTGCATTTTCAAGAAAAGGTATGGAAAACAGGGTCTGGAATAGAAACAAACATGGCATGTGACACACTGCCTCTGTCCTCATCCCTACTGCACATTCTATTTTTATATCTCCTTTTTAGCTAGAGATGCAGTTGTACTATATGAAAACCTCCTCACTGTTATTTCAAATATTTCCATTTTCTAACCTGCTGGAGTATTCAAAATACTTAGGTAAAGTAGCCTTATTTAAGCTCTTGCTATTTAATTTGTGTATTTACTTTCTTTTATTTTTAATGTCTTACAAAAGACTTGTGTAAGTAGCCAGATTATGAACTTCGCTGCCTATGTAAGCACATCCAATTTCCTGCACTTAGGTTGTCATTTTTTTCCCCTGCCCTTCTCCTTTGTTCAAGCTGTCTGGGTCCTCTATTTAGATCTCCCTTTTCACCCCAAAATCATTCTGTAATAATGGGAAAATATATATCACTAAAAAAAGTCATTTATGCAGTTCATGCTGCACAATATAAAAAGCTTGAGCCTAAGGCACAGAGACCTAGTTTTGTATTGGCATGGTTAATTATGAAACTTGTCTGCTGCAGCAGTGCTGTGCTGTCTGACAGTGAAATAAGCCATCATAGCTCTTACATTTTGGAAAGCATGTTTTGCTTATAGAAATGAGAATAAATTAAAAAACAAGTAACTTATGTAACCCTAAGAAAAAATGATCTTTGTCTGGAAAGACTTTAGTAGATTGTAGCTAGCCAGATAAGCAATATTTTGTGAATTTGCTTTAGAATTATTTATATTCCAGCCAGTGCTGACATATATTTAAAAAAAAAAAAAAGCCAATAACAGGCTGCTCAGGGAACAGTGATCATTTCTTGTCCAACACCTAGAAAAAGCCTTAGGAAAGCAGATGTGCCCTGCAGCTTTCCATAATGGTTATCCCGTTTGGGCTCTGGCAAATTGAAATCTCAGATTCGAGAGCCACAGGGGACGCTGCCAGCAGCCACCACAGAGACACGTTACGACCAAGATGCCCCCTTCCAGCTCAAGCATCTCGGGCTCAGCAGCAGCACCGTCGCATTGGCTGGGGGAGAATCTCTCTGATGACCAAACCTTAAAGGTCAGAAAGACCGTTTAAGCCAGAAATCAGTTTGCAACACGTTGTTCTGTTACTCTGATTTTATGGTCATCCTTGGTTCTTCATGTTTCTGTCATCATGGATTTCCCCAGTTCTTGTCATACTGTGTATTTTCCCTATAATGTTCTTTGAGCTTCTATGTAAACATTATTTGTGACCATCAGAACAGAATGTCTGTGAATATGCAATAATACCAGGACTTAACCTCTTCAATTTGTCTTCAAATCAAATTCCCCCAGTGGCATTTTGATGGCAGTCACTAGAAGTGTGACTAACAAGACAGTTAGGTGGCTGTAAGTTCAATCAGCATGAATGCTAGGATATTTTTCGTACCTCCTAAGCAATGACAGATGAACCCTATATATTTAATTTTAACTGGGCCTAGCAAATTATTATAGCCTGAATAGCTGGTGATAAAAGTTTTCGCTTGGAAAATGATGTCATTTTCAGGATACTGAATTAATTCAAGTTTGCGTACATGGAGGATGCTGTCCAGGGTTTAATGTCAGAAAAGATACTTCCTGGGAATTTTCAGAAGACCTATTTATTATGAGTATTTCAGATTCTATATGAAAAGTCTGTACAGTAAGTAGTAAATAAGCTGCATTGTCAATAGTGTGAGCGTTTATTGTAACATTCCCATTCTAAGAGTTCTTTTCCTTTTTTTTTTAATAGCATCGTCAACAGTAAAATTATTGCAAGAGTTTGGCCACAGTTTTAATGAGTTTAAAAAGTGGAAATGTGGTATTAGGGGTAACAAGCAGCAGCACACCCACCGGTTACCCACGATAGGCTTGTCATGACTCAGCAACACTAATCTATGAGTTATAATGGTTTGTCAAGCTGCCGACACTCATTAAAACCACAATGAACCAAAGTCATTTGGAGATTTTTAAATTTTACTGCCTACAGTGTTGGTGCTTCAAATCAAGTAGTAGTTTGTACAATTGCAAATACACTTTTCCATGAGGAGAGGAACACATTTGTCCTGTGGATGCCATTTTCACCCTCTCTTTCTGATTACTCGGGGGGAAAAAATGAATTGCATGTGTGTGTTTAGAAACAAACTGTTCTAATTTAACTGGGAAGACTATTGGGCATACAATAGGAATGCACAGAGATTACCCAGGAACGGTTTGTGTCAGCATGCCCTCTGTTTGGAAGAGATCTTTGCCTGTAACTAAAGGGAGAGATTAAAGAAGAGCATAATTAATGTTAGCATCTTCCACGCTAACACATACAATTATGATGCTCACACTGGGCGCCTGTCATTATGTAAAAGTGACCTTTACAGCTCACTCAGCGTGTTGGCTAACAGGCTGCATATCACTGAGCTGCCTAGGAAACCGTACTTAGCTCTTACCATAGTCCCATAAAAGCAGCCTGTGACAATGCATATGTATTCTGCTATTTTTTTCTTCTCTTTCTCCTTGGCTACCAGTTTTACAGAAATCCATCTGCTATATTCATACGTATCTATTTCTTTCCTCAGTGCCTTGCTACCTGGGAGTCCTTCCTAACATCTCAAACAGTGGATCTTCATGTGGAAGAAGATTCTGAAGATCAGTCTTGAGTAATCTTGGGTTCATCTGCCTTTGCCCTGCAGTTTCTCCCAACCAAAGAAGTGCTCTTTACATGAGATCAGATACATTATTAAATATAACTGTTAAAAGTCAGTGACACGCAGAAAACCAGCTTATTGAAAACTCAGGTATTCTAGTGTCCTGAAATACTTTCTGAATCATGCTATATATTGCTTTATATTGCTCAGTTGTGACTTTACATATTTTTATGCAAGTGTTTGCATACAAATGTTTTCATAAATACTGCATAATTTCGGTATAAAATATTTTAAATATGTAAAAAAAACACTCAATTTTAATAAAAAAGTTTAATAAGAAACTCTGTCTTAATTCTATTTCCTATTATTTAAGAAATATTTTGTTACTTTAGTTTCCTTGTTATATTCTCATGTTGAATAACACCTCTATTTGTAAAACTACATAGCACAGTTTTCAAGGAGCTTTTTAAGGATTATTTTAATAGATCATGTCTCAGTGACAAAGTGGTATAGAAAGATGCTGAACCTGTTCGGTGAAGATAAGACTCAGTTAAAGTACTCTTAATTTCCTAAGCAGTGAACAAGATGGTGATCAAAAATTGTACAGTTAATTATCTGTTTGCAGTATTTACATGCCTACTAAACATCCTTAATCTAACCTTTTGTGAAAGGATAAAGAGAAAATACTGGAAATCTGACATTTTGAGAGACAAACTGTTTCCACAGTAATGTACTGCTAGGGGCAGCATGGGTCTGCTGGCACCAGCGCTTCCCTTGGGAGCTGGTGGGATTGAGGCTGACCACCTATTCCTCCCACGGCGCGGAGGAGACCTTCCTCTAAGCATTAACTTCTTCCCTCCTTGAATAGCAGGGAAGAGAAAAGAGAATAGAGAGTTTCAGATGAAAATGTTCTAGTGTTTTGCAGGAATGCATCGGCTAAAGTGCTCCAGCCAGCGAACTGTCCTGCCAAGAGGGGTGGCTCTGCACCTGCAGTCCTTGCTGCTGTTCTCCACCTAACCATGGTCTGAGCAATTCTGAATTTGAAGCATAAGCTGCAGGAACAGGAAGGGGACTGAGCTTAACTGTGGCTCTGTCTTCTGTAACAGGAGGATTTCAACCTTCCCCCTTTATTGGTGAGAATTTGCGAGCCTGCTGCTGTTCACAAACAGGTTACACGGGGTATTAAGCACTCAGCTACACTTGGGCACCTACAGACCTGGTCACGACTTCAGAATGACAAGTCTTCTTAGTGGCTCTGCTGCTAAGAAATTTAGATTGCAAATGAGACCGTAAATCCGAGCATGGCATTCTCAGCAACGTAAGGCAGGCTGCTGTCACGCTGCCGCCATAAAGCGTTACTGAAAGCTCAGCTGACTTCTTTTTCTGAGCTATAAAATTCAGATGCTTCTGATACACTACAGGAAGCCTGCGAAATGTAAAGGAACTGGCTATCACCAATGAGCAGAACCAGCCACTGTGAGGAGAGGCCGGGCTGGGCACTAAGGGCCTTCAGAGGGGGGTTGTGTGCAGACCGCATTGCTGCTAGGGCCCACAAGCCTCAAGTGACCTGTGGCATGATACGTATCCAGAGAAAAGGGACATAAACACAGGCATGACAGAAATGCTGTTGTCAGACTGCGGTCAAAATAGTGACTTTTCAGAGTGTTTGGACTTTGCATATTGAAACTCCTTCTATAACATGCACGATTGCTGCTGGCAGGACTTCACTGCTGGAGTAACTCAAATAAGGGTAACGCTGGCATAGGTGACTCATGAAGGCAGCACTGCGGGCCAGCAAGAATGCCAAGGAGTTTCCTTTCACACGGCCACCTCATGGTTAAATATTATATATCAGCACTACCTACAGTATTGCACAAATAATTTCTTGCAGCAGTGAGGAATGGATGTACAGACGTGTGTGCAATACCAACATGTTTTTAAGTTTATTTAAAGAAAATTGTCCAAGTGAAACCTCTGTGCCAAACAAGAGCACCTCCCTGGTAGCTGGCATGCGGCACAAACTGAGTGTTATTCCAAGCTGCGCTGGTGTTTGGATGCAGCCTCCCTGGACTGGGACTGCCAGAGAGTCTCAGCTCTGTAAGAAACGACAAGGCCGCCTGACCCTGAAAGGGACAAGCTTAACTTAAACCTTCTGTGGATTTGGGAGTTAGCACAGTTCTGGGAAACACAGAAAGTGATGCTATATACTGTTTTAAGCAAAGAGCAATACAAGATATACAATTAAGGAAATGCAGAGCTCTATAGGAATTATTCTTTGTTTAAAATATAAATGTGAATAGTGATCAAAAAGCATGACGATAATTTTTCTACAGGCAAAAAGCCCTAACCTTGGAGTTCAAAAATTTTTGATCTAGACTATGACACAACACTCAGTTTTCAACAGGAATAATTTTTTTAATAACTAGGAAGCTTGGAAGGTTATTTAAGGAATAGGCATAATTATGTCTACATTAATAATTAACCAAGAGTTATGCCATTAACTGACAAATCCAGACTAAGAAGTTTATTTGGAACGGAAGAAACGTTGATTACGTGTTATGGTGGTGATTCACCGTTCTTTGATAATATTTATAAATAAATTAAAGGGCAACCAAATAACCTTTTTGAATTAACTTGTTTATCAAAATATAATAGTGGTTGCAATACATTTTAATATATTTTTTAATCCTTAGGGTTAATTTAACACAAGTAAAGCATCTTAGAAGCTCTCTTGCAAATGAAAAAAATATGTATGTTTACTTCTTATTTTGTATTCTGGAATTGTGTTTATTTAAATCATAAATTAAACTTTCACCAAGCATTGAATAAATAGGATTTAGAATCAGTGTCGAACAAGAAACTCCCTACGTGAACCACTACCTCAAAGCTGCGTGCTCCTGGAGAGCTACCGACTCACGCAGCCTACGACACGATTGGGTTAGTAAGTCACAAGTCTGAATCAGAGATGTCCGGGACACCCGCACGGCCTGCACAGGACCCACGGCGACCGCTGCGGCCCCACAGCCCCGCGCTGAGCCCCAGCGAGCGGCTCGCGTAGGCTCCAGGGCTGCTAATGATTTTTAATCTCCTTGTACTGATCGATTTTTCAATATTCACTGTGTGTAAAGACCTCCCACAGTACAAGAGTATAAAGTTTTAATTCTAATAAAAGCAAAAGAGAGAAGTTTATGAGGGTCTCTTTTGACATAAACTCCTTTAGGATTCTATGCAATAAATACTGTGGAAATTGAGAGTAATTCTGTGATGAGGAAAACTATTACAGGAATTTAGTATATCCTCTCCTACTTTGGTCCCCTAGCAATCCCACTGCAATAAAGGAAAAACTGACAGATATTCAGTTTGCTAACATGAAAACAAGGTTAAAAGAAGGTTAGAGAAAGAGTCTACCCATTTGTAATTGGGCTTGAGAGAAAACAGCAAGATGAGAATAGCTCTTTGGAGACTATGTGTTAATTCACTGGCAGGACAGTAAGAATTTTATAAGCAAATTAATTGTGACAGCTTAATGTAGTAAGTAAGCTGTTCCATATTTATTGGTGCCTTCCAGCAAATAGTTCTATCCCTGTGATTACACGTATTTTGTTCCTGTCTCATTGTGGTGAAGATAAAAATGTAGAAATACAAAAGGACGAATATAAAAACCAGGTAAAGCACCTAATTTATATTATTCTGTAATGATGATAATGCATTATGGCACCCAGTTATTAGGAGAACTTCAAAATAACTATAAGTACAGTTATGCCTCATTTGGTCACACATGGTAAATCTAATGAACAAACAGTTCTGAAGACGGCACCTGAAACTATTCCTGAACTAGCCTTTTCACCACCTCTGAGTTATTGCTGAAGCAGACAGACTCAGTATCTAAAAGCACCAACCCGATTCAGAATTATCTAACAAAAGAAGAGCACCGGGTCAAACTACCAAGACTTACTCAGCTTTTGTTAACAGCAGTAATTGGGCAATGCCAAGTCTTGCTCAAATGGAGAAACACAACTAGAAAATCCCAGGGATATCTGGTTCCTGCCTCCTAAATTGCCTTTCCTAAGAGATAGCAAAGCCATTTCCTACAGGTTACCTGCTGGTTCCTGCTCAGATTCAAAGCACCTGAGTACCTCTCCTGACGACCTTACCAAGGCATTCTAAGCACCTGAATACACTAATAAGGGCTTTGGAGCCACGCTGTGATGAGGCAGGTGCTCCAGCTCCCTGTGTGCTGGTGTGATCCGTGCGCACAGTGAGTGCAGCCCGGGGGAGGCTCCAGGAACAGGACTGGGAGCCGGAGGCTCTGGGGAAAGGCCCTGAGTGCTGAGGAAAAAGCTGATAAGTGAAAGGAGCCACTAAATTTTGTCTCATTACCCAAAAGAGATTATGAATAGTGGTACAAAGATATCTGTCATCCATCACCTGGATTGCAGGCTATATATACACAGATTTCAGAAGGTAGAAAAAATAGTTGGGAAGCAAAAATATACCTGGAATGTAGAAAAAAAACAGGTGGGAAGCAAAAAAAAAATTCCTTGAATAAAATTAGAAGTCTATTTGCTTTCATGATTTAGATTATTTTTAGCTCATATTTTAACCCTTAATTCAAAATGTTCCTGTTTCTAATTTAATGACTTGTCCTGTATAATGAGTGTGCACCGCATCTGAGCTTTGCAAGGGTTGCTATGGGAATCCTGGTTTCAGGAAGTCCTTGGCTGCAAGCTCTGAAGCTGATCAACGTGCCTGTTCCTACATTCATCTGCCCTTAGCAGGGCTTGTTTACTTGCTGACCTTTATGGAAAAAGAACATAAACCAAATAAAATGCTTTCCCTATTTCATACCTTCTGACTTCTAAATGTGTCTTCATACCTTCTGACTTCTAAATGTGTCATCTCCTGTATCAGAAGTATTTATTGAAAACAAATACACTTAAAGGCTGTGAAGATTTTTCTTGGGAGTCTCTCTCCAATAACATAGATCTAGAGAATATAAATAAACGGAAGTGCCTGGTTTTACAGGGGAAATAAAATGGAAATTCCTTCTGGCGGAGCTGGGAAGTGCCACTCTTAACTCGCGCTGGCTGCAAGGCCTAGCCAGTGCCTTATGTCTGCTTTGATGGTGGATGGTTGCTCTGCCTACATTTTGAAGAGCTGAGAATATTTAAACTTCACCGAGGACCAGGCTACGTCAGAGACAGATGCACGCCTGTTGCATTTGGAAAGCTGCAAGCCTTGATTCTTCTTCCCTGATTGGAGAGGGGGGGAAAGCTCTAAGACAAAAACCTCTCCAAATGGTCCTTTAAACTTTCCCTTTTAACTCATGAGATCTTGGGTTCACACCCTGTTTCAAAGCACCTATTTTCTTCCTTGCTGTTCTGGAGGTATATGAGAGGCCTCTCAGATGATTATTCTTATTGTAGCCAGTGGATTTAGTTTATCATTTATTTGTTACCATGTGCTCTAAGCACTAGATAGACTTTAAATGATTTAGACTAGAGAGGTAAATGCTGCCTTTTAAACTTCATATGAAATACACATGTATGTGAGTACTCAGAAAAAAAAAAAAAAAAAGATGAACATACCCCTGGTATTTAAAACCTGCACGTAAGGGGGCAAAGGAAAACGCCTCCCTTCCTGCGCCGCGCGTGAGGATGGCGGCACCGTGCGCTGCCCCTGCTCCGCGCAGGGCACCCGTGGGCGCCGGGAGAGCTCCGCACACGCGCGCGCAGACAGCGACACCCTGCAGCGTGGCCTCTATTGCTGAGCAGCTCATTAAAGCTGTTAGAAAGCTCTTCTGAACAACATTTGTGGTGAGATTTATGAATCCTCCATTTGTGAGCAAGTTGCCTTGTTAATCATAAATTCAATTGCTTTAAACTGATGGGAGGAAAAAAATAGCTACTCAGTGGGAATTGTCTCTCTTTGACATTTGTAGCTAGAGTTGGAAATCAATACTGTTTATCCCTGGAGAAAATTGGGATTTTTCCCTCTTCCATGTCCCATTTCTGCCTGTACAAGTTTCTAACAAAGAGGGTGACCCAAATACGGACTGTGTAGAACACTAACCAATACCAGTGCCCAGGAACCGGGCGGTCTATCGCCTTGCTGGGGGCTGTCTGCGCCGGCGAGCCCGGCCCTGCTCAGGCTCAGCAGGGCGGCCTCAGCCTCCTGCTCACACCAATCCCGCGGGAAGGGAATGTACCAAGTTACTAAATGAGGTATTCACCCATAAACCTCTGTGCGGACCAACGATTAATGAATATCCATCTTCTAGAAAAACAGAAGATGAAAGGGCAGGAAACAAATATCCATCTTTCATAGCAATCTGAGCGTGTGGAAGAGCTGGGAACTCCAGATCCCAGGCGCAGACACAGGTTTGTGGAGGGGACACATTCACTTTGGCCTATATTGTTCTATTTTGTTACTGCTGTACAGATATTTTATACGAGAGGTACAAGGACACATGTCTGAGTAGCTCCATAAAAGGGCCAGCAAAGTGTCACTGCTATGTTCCCATAAAGCCAGCAGCCGACATTCAGCTCACTTATCTGTGGGGAGTTGCCTAGTACAAGAAATATTTCACTATTCATTTCAGTTTTTGAAAAATCTGAGATCAGCGCAGAGTCAGCCTGCATAAGCACTTCTAACCATGCAGATGTATTAATATCGTGGCTTTTGGTTTATGGTGTGTTCACTCATTCTGCCTGTATGCAAATCCGCAATACAACTGCTGACCATTCCATCAAATGCCACAAAAAGAGGGGTCATACTCCTCTTATGATCTAATCCAGAATCCATTGAAATGAATGAAAAGATGAAAGACTGTGTTCAGCTGCTCTAATATAAAGTCTCCCAATTAAGCAACATTCAAATTATTAATAGTGTTTGGAGAAAAGGAAACTAGAGCCAAAAAAATATATATATATCTTTACGTTTAGTGTACTTACTTTACTCTTAGTTTACTCAGTAGTGAACACATTGTTTCTGCCATTTGTTTCCCAAAGGTTGGGCAGGTGTTTTGGGGGGAACATTTTCCATTTTCCCATCCTAAATATCTCAGCTGCTCTTGCAGTAGCAACATGTGTTTAGAAGGGAAGCAATAAAGCCTTAATTATGGGGAGTGTAACAGCTACAAATGCATATTCTCTTGCTACATGCTCTCCAGAAGGATGTAATCAATTCACACTGTTTTTGAATGATGTTTCAGATTCTGATCTTGTAAACAGAACTTTAAATAGCCAATTTATAAAGAAAGCAAAATCTATGATTAGGAGAGTGTTTCTTTTTCCGAAATCAACCCTAAAAGAAAAGTGGGAGGATGGAAGTACAGGAGCTTTGGTTCCGAGCCCCCTACTGAAAGAAAAGAACGCTTATAATTTGGAAGCTTTTTTTTTTTTAAAGAAAAGAAATTGCACAGCCATTAAGCAATATATGCAAGAACTACATGTTGTGTGTCACAGACAAAATTAAAATCATGTTTCTCTAATACCAAATTCCTGTGAATTAGGTAAGGTAGCAAACACTGACACTTCTTGATTTGGAATTCAAGGAGAAAACAAGAAAACAGGGAGTTCAGCATTTTCAGAATGTGTTTTGTGCTACAACAAGTAGCCAATGGCTTCTGCTCTACACTGTGATGCTGATGTCCTCTTGAAAGCTCAACTCTTGGGAATGTCGGGTTTTAAATATGCTACCAACTAAAGCTAATAATGTAACATCCCGGAAAAAAAAAGAAAAAAAGAAAAAAAAAATCTGAACTACTGTTTCCTAACAGTGAGAGAACTGTTGGAGGACAAGCTGTTAACTATTGTGTATCCACAGCATAGTTCATCCTTTGGTATTTAAAGAAGCTGAGATTAATGCTTGCACCACGGTTACAACAGCTCTATTTCAGTATCTATCAATTCCACCAAAAAGTTCAGCCTAGTATGAATGGAAGGTAAGTAAAGTTGCTTAATGAAAAAAAGGAATGCTAAGAGCAAACACAATCTGAGATGACTTCTGTCTTCTGTCCCTTAGTCCCAGAGACCCTTTCCTGGAATCATTCCTGTAGGGAGAGAGAGATTTTCTTTCCTATCTTATGCACAGAAAATGTGATACTATTCATACTTGCCCATGCACTTGCCTACTGTGAACTTCTGCTGTGCTTAGATGACATTCAGCAGGTGCCTCCAAATGTGCCGAGTCTTTCAGATCAGCTTTTCCGTCTGCTGGTGGTAGCAGAGGCCAGAGGGGTTTCCAGAGCGCTCTGCTGTTTTGGATGGCACAGACACCAGCTTTTCCAGCCAGAGTTCTGAGGAAGGGGCTGGCCTTACCACCC
The DNA here is from genome assembly GCF_059628265.1 of Tinamus guttatus. NCBI lineage: Eukaryota > Metazoa > Chordata > Aves > Tinamiformes > Tinamidae > Tinamus > Tinamus guttatus. Next base: position 7,749,080 of record NW_028288745.1, on the reverse strand, counting down.
TTGCATCATCGGAGAAGAGCAGGAAAGCTGTTCTAAGCAATGATACTTTGAAAACCAGGATCTCTCTTTCATTGTAAAATAAGACAGGAGAAATAAGTCAGTCTGAAACGGTAGGGTCAAAACGTGGACCAGCTCTACCCACAAACTAACTTGGCAAGATCATGTCATTGAACCAACTTTCGGTGGCCAAGGGATCACTCATTTTTGAACTGTCGTCTGCCGCACCAGCAAGGGGGAGCAGAGCTATCAAAGTTTATCACCAAGCTGAGGGTTGTGAAAGTTGATCCCACTGAGCTGTGGCAGAGGGGAAGAAAAGCTTCTCACCTTTCTAAACCTTCTGCAAAACACAGAATCATAGAATCATAGAATGCTTAAGGTTGGAAGGGACCTCTAGAGGTCATCTAGTCCAACCCCCTGCACACGCCTGGAGTGTCACCTAGAGCACGTGGCACAGGACTGCGTCCAAGAAAACATACTGCAGAAAGGAGAAGGTCTGTCAGGTCTATTGACCTTTTCTGTTTCTTATGTTTTATCATGTCACTCTGTAGCATACGGGTGTAACTAATTACATTTTCTATGCAGATGTGCAAAACATGAATTGATATGCTAAGGCTAGTAAATGTCCAATAAGGAGGAGACTGATGTGTCCATAACAGATTTTGTAAATGAGACATTTATGGAAATGATGATCATGAAATGTTCATATCATTGTAAGATATTATTCCTAGGGTTAAAAGAACTACTTATAAACATCATTAGGTAGAACTTATTCCACCACATCAAATTCAGGGATGGCATTTTTCAAAGTGTGCTCCAAGTATGCAGGAGTCCAAGTCAATTGCCAATGGAAAAAAAAAATGAAATGTGTCTCCCTTTCCATGTTTAGTTTTTTTTTCTTTTTTTTTTTCAAAAATCTGTTTGGAATATGCCATCTTCTTGAACTGGTTTCCTCTTTTCTCTTTTCAATTTTCTACTTACTGATAAAAAGGAAGGTAAATAGGAAGGAAGTGCTGGAAGCAGAAAAAAAAAGGGTTAACTCCTCAACTCTTCTCTCCCAGAAAAACAAGTGATTTTTTTTGAACGCTAAAATGAATGGTCAGCTGACAAGAATGGTGAGAATCTATATAGATTAGACCTCAGCAAAACAGCAAACAACAAATTCATGACATTGTTGCTTAATGCATCATGTCAGAGCGGATCTGACTGATCATTAGACATGCTTAATGGCACAGCTGCTAATACCTCGGAAGCTGCTGAGTGTGTCTACACAAGCAAAGGCAACAACGCACAACAGCACTGCCTAAACAGGAGCCTTGTGGATTCTTTTCTTAAAATATATTCAATCTCACTCTTCTTATTTAATACTGAGCTTAAGAACAGTCATTTTCAAAAAAAAAAAAGCCACATTATATAATGCTCAAAATGGTATTTCTCTCCAAATGTTATGGCCCATGTGCAAACCAGTTCTCCTGCTGATGCAATTCTTTTTAGACAGATCTATAGATGTTCTCACCTAGCCAAGTCTAGGGGGGCTCCTTTCATTTTCTTTGTTTTGCCCTTAAACAGAGAGGAAGGTAGTTGGGAAGTCTTGCATATTCAATGCAGAGAAAGAATTGAAGAGTAAGAATATTTTGCCCCTCAAAGTAATTCATAGTTGTCATCTCTTCTTTTTTTCTCCTCCTGTTAGTCTCTTCATTAGTATTCATATATTTCAAATCGGGATATTCACCTTCTCCAATTTTCAGGTGCTTTTCCTTCATAGTTAATTTCTTTCTTCATTTCAAAATCCTTCATTTTCCTCTGACACCATGTAATATTTATTACATTAGTGCTAAAGCTGCATGAATAATTCAACGACTATTTTGCCTCTTTTCTTATTCAAGTATAGCCCGTAATGATTTACTTGAAATATTCATTATTTGAAATATGTTGCTGAATAATTTTTGCAAATTCTTGGCCTGTCTATTGTTCAGAGGAGCAACTAAAAAACCGAGTGATAATGATTTGACACTTCCATCCAACCAGAGAACAAAACACATCAAATGGTGGAAGCTCTTGTGATCTTGTCTGTGCACCTGCTAGAAATGCCCCATCAAAACTTGCTTCCTGGAAACTACTGAAATGGGGGAAAAATCCATCAAGTAAGGACCCTTCTTTAACAAACTCGGAAAGGAAGCATATGAGAGTCAAAACAAACTCATCAGTGAGAATGAACACTGACAGATTGTTGATACTTGATCCACTACTTGGTGAGTTGCTAATGTTGTCTCCATATAGTTATTAGCTCTGCCCCTCATCACCCTTAGACAACATAGGTTACCTCAAGTGTCAGTCTATTTAAAGTAGAATGTTAAATGTAGGAAGTAAATCTATGATTTACACAGACAACTTGTAAAAAGGCTTAAAGAGATAATGCTGATATCAAGTGTAACGTCAGTGCTGAGAAGTTTTCACTGCGGGCACTGATGCTGGCGGCAGTAGGAGGTCGGTCTTAGTTCTAGAGCAGAGGGATTCAAATGCTAGACATGTATTTTTTAGGCATGAAGTGAAAAGAGTCTGGGTTACTGGGTGTTCACTGGTACAGATGCCGCATTCTGGGGACTCAAGGGCTGAGGTTTCAGGAGGAGCCTGAAATCTGCCAGGATCAGCAAGTCCTGTTCCTCACTCCCCACAACAAGCACCAGATTCACAAAGTCACCACCTGCCCTCATCGAGGGGCACAGAGCTATTTCCAAGCGAGTGCCCCGTCTCTAGATCTCCCTCCCAGAGAGCCCCTCAGGAAGGACGTCCCCACTCCGTGCCATGATCCCTGCTGGGTATCCTCAGCCGCCAGCTCACCTCTGCACCTTGTCCATAGGTGGCACTACCTTCTCGGCTAATCTGCCTTCTTCAGGGAGAAGATTTGTCCATAAATAACTTGCAATTACAAATTCCAGTAGGACCAGGCATTTACATAAGCATCCATATAACTACTGTAATTATTTAGACTGTCAACTTGCAAGGCCAGAGAAGTGTTTTAGTCTTGCTGATGAAGTGCTTAACACAGCAGTTCCTGCACTGAACATCAGACTTTCACTTGCTACTACAGTGGAAATGATATTTTCTTCTGCATGTGTATTTTTTGGGTATTTGTTGCAGATTCAAAAAAGAAATGCATGTTTGTAGTAACAGCAAGTAGTCATCACAGGCACAGAAAACATCACCTACGAAATGCAGAGAGACTGTTTCCAAAATGCTGTCAGGTTTAAAGTTACTTCCCAATGATATGTTCCTTGCATTGTGGAGGTTGCTTCTAATGTAATTGCTGATTAGAAGTTCAATCATATGCTGCTTAATACTCTCAATTTAGCTCTGAATATTCATTCATTATATCACTAAGTGATATAATTGCCACTGAAGCCCCTGGCTGAACGGGAAAAGGAGGGGTGGGCGCAATCTTTCAAAGCACCAGGCCTTGCTCTGTGCTCTGGTTATTTTTCTACCTCCTGCTCCCAGCAGGAATGCTGAGCGGGAAGGGCTGACCTCCAGACCTAGCTTCTCTTGAACAGAAAAACTGCAAGTTAAATTGGTGCAACTATCTGTGGCAGTTTGTGAGAACTGCCAGCTGCACCTGCGCTGATGGGAGCTCTGCAAACGCCCCGGGAGCAAGTCCAAGGCAGGCAAGGAGTGAAACCCGCGGGGCCAGCACGGGCTGAGAGCAGCTGTGCTTTGAACAGGAGAAAATTAGTTGCTCTGTTAAATAAAAAAGCAAACAAGTGGGAGTTTCTTAGACAACACAGAGGAAGATGCATCTATTTTTTCTTGATTTTTAAATTTTCTAATAAAATCTTAATATATGGAAGTATATATAACAAGGCTAGGAAGTAGGCAAAGGTATTGAGAAGCAGTCAGTCAACAACTGACTATAAAAGTTATAACTTTGAATATTGTCATTTTTTTTTCTTAAATTAAACTGTCACCCACTGCATCAAGATTACATGGATGAATCCGTATCCTGTAACTAATTATTACTTGTACTTTTTCTTCTGACCCCGGAGTTGATTTTTATAAACTGCAAGTTGTTAGATTCTGATTCCCATTCAGTGCTGCTAACAGCAGGAATGATCAGAAGAATTCACTTAACAAATATAGATGATAAAATGAAATGTCACATTTTATTACATGCTTTTGTTCCATCTGTCTGAATGATTTTAAATGCCAGATTTTAAAAAGCGCGAGCAGTCTTGCAGGGGTTCTTGCACATGGCTGCACTAGCTTTCAGCATTTACTTTCTATTAAGATAATCTAGTGGCATGGTAAAGCCCTGGAAGGAAGCAGGAGGACTTTTGTTTGCAGTGGGATGCTAAGCCATTCTCCTACTTGTGTTCCAGATCTGGTAAGAACACGGAGACCACGTACCACCTTCCCTCTTGCTGGCTTACATACACGGCTCTGGATCGTATTCCCCTACAGAGCAGCTGTGCTGGTGCTGCCTCGTAGTTTTTGAAGTTCACCACTGCTTTTCGCCATGCTGCTTGCCAGAGCATCACTAAGAGCACACCTGTATTACTCTGGGCATTTTTAAATCACTCACAGTCCTTCTCTTCCTCACTTACTGAATATCAAGACTTTAGAGAAATTTAAGATCAAAGAGTCGAGAGAAGAGAAAAAAAGCGCAGCATATTCCATGATCAAGTCCCTCTCTGCGGCCCCTCAGATGTGGCATTTTGGTTCTGATGCACTGAATTGGCACTGAACATGAAGAGAGGTCTCCTTTCTTCATTAAAATCTGACTGGGTTTCACGAGAGAAAAAAGTTTTATAGAAATCTGTTATTGCCCCAATGCTAGTGAAGCAAGGTACAAAACAATGGGCTGTTAGTGGACCCTCTATTGCTATATGCATCCCATGAAAATGAAACATCAGTCCACACTTCATCCTTTTTATTCCTTTTGAAAAGTTGGCAACTTGTAAAATTATGTAAAAATAAACAGGCAGAATGTGAAAGTAAGGACTGAAGAACACTTAGACAACTCCTTCTACACACACTTCATATCATATGGAAAGACTATAAAAGGGAAGATGATAAATTTAATAAATATCCATCATTCTCTACTGCATCTTTGAGAAGACATTGACTTTTTTCCCCGCGGTTAAAATTTCATCTGCAAATAATACCAGAATTGGGGCCCTTGTTCCTGAAATAATGACCATTATAAGGGTGGTAACTTAAGTATGGGGATTGAAATGTAAAAACTTTGCTAGCTTCGGGCTACTATTAGTTTTGCACCCTGCCAGTGAGTAAAGTCTGGATTAGACTAGCAGAAATACCCCCAACTGCGCTCACGCCTTGGGGCAGATTTAGATCAGACTGATGGTCCTATTAAGCTCCCAATCCAGTGAGAAGTCACACTAGTAATTTGCATCCTCATAAAAGAATTAGCAGAGCTGTTGCTTTGAAGTTCAATTATCCATGTGCATGTTTAAAGTAGAATATTCTAAATGTACTGTGCTGTTTGCACAGCTGCAGGTAACTAAACACACAGGATGTTTGCAGGTTTGCTATGGCACGTTCCACATAGCCAGCAAAACACAAGGCTACGATGAAGTCTACAGAGGATCTACTAACATGGGCTGGCACTGAAACAGAAATGAAGTTTTAAGGAAAGTTTACAGCTTCATTTGCGAATGGTGAGGATAGACTCAATAGGCCTCTTAAGTGTTTATATTATGAGGTGCCAGCTGCAGCTCTGTAGGTATGGCTGAACTGAGCTGTGAATTTAAAACAGGAGTTCGACTTCATTATTTATGTGGATAATATGTTTTCTTTTCTTTTTTTTTCTCCAGCTTCCAAATTTACAGCACTTGCTGTTTGAGTACATGGTGGATTTTCCACTAATTAAAAAGTAAATCAAGCAAATAAAGGTTAAAATTAGAGACACCTTATGAAATTAGATTTTGTTTGTAATACTATAAATTTTTCACATGGTTACCACAGTTAAAACTCAGTTGCAAAAAAAAGGAGCTCTATGAAAATAAAGAACATTTACAGAATTGCTGTAGTTAACAACTCATTTATACATATGGGGGTTATTAGGATATCAAAGGTGACAAATTTAGACAGATTCCATAGACAGAGCTTCTGCAAAGCCATATAGACTAGTTTATCCATTGTTATCAAAATGTATCCAACCTTATCCACTGTCTTTGATGACACATTACTTTTCATATAGCAAGGATAATTACAAAGGTAATACAAGGAAGGGTTTTTGAAATGCAGTAACTAAGGAAATCTCTTGTACGAAATCCCAGCTGTTTTGTATAATTTCATGCATTGATAAATCTTTGCCAAAAGGAACAGAATTCCTTAAGCTTACAACTGCACATACATTAACCACATCAACCTGATAACCCATAGGAATTTAATTTGCCCCAAAACATCATCCTCTTGGGTCTTGTGGCAAACTGCTTGTTATACAATAAGCCCAAAATGTTACAGAGTGCAATCTGCTCTGTTCACACACACAGCGTGTTCAGGTACGCAAGTCTTTCCAAAAGAAAAATCAGTGTGGAAGAGATTATGGTGCATTTACTTTACTGAAATACTTCTGATCCTCCTAAAACTAAATTTGGGGTTAACCAGATTTACTGCATTTGATTACTTTTCATTCATGAATTATTGGAAAAACCTCAGATCCCTGTGCAGTCACAAGCCAGTGTAGACTACAGATCAACATGAAATGATTCAGTCTCCTTCCCTCTGGTTCAAGTATGAAGGTTACGCAATCTGGCCTCACCCAGCGCAAACAGTATTAAGCCTACGGCTGCTTGAAAGCGGCCACGAAACTCCTCCAGCTCTGAAATCACACTTGCATTAACTGCACCACAGTCTTGACACATTTTTCTTTCTAGTGACTGACATTGTCGTAATCTATAAAATTGGCTAATTCTATAGTTTACTGTCTATCTGCATTGAGCTTTTTAACATTCAATATTGTTGACAATTCTAATTTAAAAAGAAAGATTTTCATAGTCTTTAACAGTGGAAGAAATTTTGTCTGGCTTAAGAGAAAAAGGAAATAGCGGTGGTAAACAAACAAACAGAAAAAGCTCAAAGTAATTGAAAGAAGTCAATGTTGAGCCTACAGCCCACTCCCACACGTGCTTACCCTAGCAAGAAGAAATAAAGAAGGGGTTTACAACATCTGCAAAGGCTCAACAGCCCACAGTAAAGCTGCATGCCATATCTAAGAAAGAACAGATGATGCCCATATTGGACTTCTTTGTAAGTTCCTTTTGACCTAATTACATCATGACTTCCTTATGATTACTATTCATATCATTTCTTGAATTATTAGTTAAACAGAAATCAGGCAGTGGCATTTGCATGCCTTGTACCTAAAAGCAGAGCAGCAGTGCATCTTGTTTACAGCAACTGCTAACAAACGCCAAGGGGAAAGGTACCGCAGCAGCACGGGATGGACTCCAGCATCTGCTCCTTACAGCACGCCCTGACTTGTGTCATTTTCCCCATGTATTAAGTTCTACACATTATACGTTAGCTACACAAATGATGTATGTCAAATTACTGCAACATTTTTTGTCTTATTACAGTGAGCCTGAAGCTTGTATTTTATTACTAACAAAAAACACTTCCACAAAATAATGAAAACCACGAGTCTATCTTAACAGAAATACCATGTCTGTCATGTGCCATATTCCTTACTAAGCCCTAGGTATTTTCCAGCAGCCTTTCAGAAGGAGAGCGCAGCTCAGAATAACTCCATTCCAACAGCACAACGCCTTTGGGCAGGCAGGCTTCCCAGGCCTGGTTTTTCTTTCTTTTATTCTTTCAAAGTTAAAGATGGTTAGAGAATGCTGCCATCAACATGGCTTTACTGAAAACACACATCTCAATTCTTCTTATCATTCCAGGCAAGGTTAATTAAAAAAAGAAAAACTCAACCCCCAGCAATTTCTTGTTAAAATTATAAATAAATGTTTGGTTTTGTTTCCCTTCGTTTTAGGTAAGAACAAATATAAAATAACAATCCTATAGGAGAAATCTCTTCATGATTATGTCAGTTTATGATTCACGTTGGTTCCTTAGCCTTAATGTTTTAATTACATCGTAAATATCTTGAAATCCTACGTGAAATAATGATAAACATTTCTATCATCGGTACAGCTGATTCTTTTTTTCTGAATCTTATGAAGCTCTTAGCTGCAGCAAAACTCTATTTATTATTGTAATAAATCCTGAGAGTTAATTTAAGAAATCATCAGTCCTTTCAAAAAGTCCTTTCTTCGTACTGGAAGAGCTCCATAGGAGCCAGAACTTATCCTTCCTCACTTGCCTACTTTTACCATGGCCTTTTATTTGTTGCCACTGCAAACTAGTTTCAGGCTTCCTTTGCAAAAACGAATTGCCTGTGCTTCTATTTGAAAAAGTTATTAATTGACTAACAGAGACACCTAGGAGCATTCACACGCGGCTGATGTCATAGAATAAATTATACACTTCAAATTCTAGAGTCATTTCTGCAATATGTTATCCTGGAGAACAGGAGAGTGTGCAGTAGAGAGCATGGAAGAACACTTGCTTATTTACTGTGTAGTAGTATTTTAAATCTTTTTATTTCCAAACGATCTCAGCTCGCTGATGTACAATGCCGTTGTAACAGCTGCAGATATTAAGAGAGCTGAACTGCAAGTACACTTCAGAGCACTGCACTGAATCACCTGCGAGCGCTGGGCCACTGCCCTTGCATTATTTTAAGTGCGTACACATTACCAACTAAAATAAAAATACCTTCCATTATTAGTATTAAATTGTAGTACATACAGCAGGTAGGTTGCACAGAAACCAGAAAAGATAACCAGAATGACCTTGTAGAAAAATCAAAGTTTACAGAGGTTAATTTGTTATCTGGAAAAATGACAGAAATTAGAAATAGACACAGGATCTATTCCATATTTCAGAAAGAATTTAATTATCTTAACTGCACTACAGAACTGCACTGCTCAGTGTATTGTGTAATTGGGTCCTCTATAGTTCAAATATTTCACGCTTATAAAATTTAACTAAAAAGTTCAACTGTTTGGACAAAGAAGCATAGATTATGACAAATATAATTAAGCGCACTTTTAATAAGATCCTGTTAAGCTCTGCGAATGAATGGTGTAAAACTTCATTTTAAAATAAACTCCTGAAAACCAAATAAACATTTTCATGCTTATACGTAAGTACAAACAGAATTTTCTATAGCAAGGGAATAATACTCTATGATGACGGTGTAAAATGGTATGTCATAAATAAAGTTTTCCATATTTTTTCATTAGAAGAATGTTTGTAGGCAGAAAGATAAAATTTTTACCGTAGAATCACTGGTGCTTTCACAGCTAATATCTGATAGCATTTTAATTTCAATTTTGTCTTTTGCTTGTTTTTACTTGACAAATCTACTCTGGGCTGAAACAAGGCTCTTAAACACTAATGGCAGGGCCTTAATTTAACCACATTATAGAGAAGCATATATTTTAAAAATAGCAAAAATCCTATTTTTATTGACTGAATAAATAGCAGAAGAACAATAGCCTGTGATAACCATTCAGAATGCACGTAAATTTGACAAAATGGTCTAATCCCAATTCATGCTCTACAGCAAATTAAATATCACCACTTCATGAACATGATGACAGCTACCATTTTGGGCATGAAAATCATTACCTGCACATGTAGGAGCCATTGCTTTTCTCCACTACTAAGAAAACCTAGCAGCACTGGGAAAGCTTCAATGATAATCCATGCTGCAATATGTTTGTGAGCAATTAAAACACAAAAGGCCACCTGCCTTCTGAAGGGTCATCACCCACTGATAACTACTTTTAGATGACCTGCTGGCTGGATGTGAGAGAGACGACTCACTGGCTTCACTTCCACATTAAATAAATAAACTATCAGATTTTTAGAAAAGCACCTCCAGCCCTCATCCTATATGCTCAACAATCACTCAGTTCTCTAAAATTTATTTTCTCTCCCCTCTCCTGAAAATTGTTGTTGCATCTAAGCTGGAAGTTTCAAGACAACACCGGATAAGCAAAATTAAGCCCTGTGTTATCTCTTTTCTTTCTGATTTATTAAAAGGTAATGAAAAGCAGAAATATTACCCAGTAACATGTATTAAGCACATGGTCGCATACTGTAGTATTAGGGTTCCTAGCTTGAATTTCTGATAGTCCTCTCCTACTCTGTAAGGAAGGAAAATCTCTCAACACAGAGCAAAGGCAAGGAGGAGGACTTCATGCTTCAGAAGCAACATTTCAAATCGCAATTTAGTAGGACTTAATAGATCAAAGAAAACCCAGGAACTATTATTTCAAGAAGAGGGTCTTTGGAATCCATGAATCCAGAATCCACTTAAAATTCTCAGATGAATGGCATAAACTGTGCTTTTCAAAGCCACCCAAAAGTTAATCTGCTTAGCTCCCTTTGGAAGCCAATACAGTTTGGGCATTTGATTTCTAGAAAATCTTCAGCAAATCCCAGCTATGGTATATAAGCACCTTTTCTTGGCCCAAAGAAGTTGCCTCCTGCAGAGTCTGTTTTACGGCCTAAAAAGAGCTGTCGTGTGCTCTAGCAGCACTGCCAACACTGACAAAAACAGCATGGATGCAGTTTCTGCATTTATCCTTCTTGAAAAAGTTGCCCAAGGGTTTTGGTAACAATATACCTACCTAGACCAGATAATCATTCAGCATCACATCACTAAGTGTCTGCCAATTATCATTTTAGCCCAGCAACTACCCTGTATTGGTTGTTTCCGTAAAACAGGGAGTGAAAACTGTGTCAGTCTGTTGGCCACTCTGGACAAACTAAGCCAGGTAGGAAATATCTGGGGTTTAGCGTGGATACAAAATGTACCACAGATTTTCCCATCAAAATGGCTAAGATCTTACACTACACTCAGACTAAACTGCATTTAGAAAAAGAAACAGGACATTGCCATAAGTTTTTATCTTCACCAAAGGTGCTTTTTGAACAGAGAAACAGAATGATAGGCTCAGTTCTTCTTTTTGCTTTTGTCAGAAGCATGCTGTTTTTTAACAGCTGAGACATGAAGGCCAGAAGAACAGAGAAACAGAAACAAGAGCAATTCTCATTTCTAGCAACAGCTTCTTTGCTACTGAAAGGATCAAGTTTACCGAGGAGTGGATTCCCCAGGGCAACCATCAGTATTTAATTAGAATCAAGGAAGACTGGCAAGTGACCAGGCCTTTTCTATCAAAACTAATGACTAGGAATCACATTGTTTTTTTGAGCTGAAAAACAAAGTCAAACTGCAGTCAGACTGCAAAAAGCTCTAATTACTTGGGTCACCTCATCGGTCAATATCCAACATGCAAAAATCACCTGCTGTTTCCACAGATCCAGAAAAAGATATTTTGCTATTGATTTTTCTTTTTAGGTAACACAGTGACCGATGGCTTTAATAGATCAACAGTGCAAACTAAGACCTCTCACGGAGTGTGTAAGGCAGAGCACCTTATGTGATAAATGATATATTATTACTTGACATGCAGCACTAGCTCTAGCAAAGCTGTCGTGCTACTTTCCTACTGCGCCTTCAGCCTATGCCTGTCAAAATCCTTTCCTAGACCTCTCTGGAAAGGAGCAGAGAAAAATATCAAGACTGAGATAGAGAATCAAACTACATTTAAATTATCTGTCAGTTTATCTAAAAGCCTCCCTATTGCTATAATTAGAAACTGTAATAAAATTACCAACAGTGGCGGTTTCTACTGCTAAGGCAGAAAATTGAGCTGCGTGGTAATAATCTATTGGAGCATTTTGCGTAATAGGGGAATCAGGGAATGATGGATTCACTAGTCATCACCGCCAGCTCCTAAGCTACTTTTTTATCTAGCTGATGTCAGAACTCCCTGCTTCACAGCCTTATCCAGGGAAATTCAACCTGATTACACTTACTGATCGTGACGAGCTCCAATCAGGAAACAGCAGGTCGGAAAACAAATTCCTGTTAATGAAAATATAATCTGACAATTTATACTTTTGTACTCATACAAAATTCTGTGTAGGATGGCATATCAAAAGGCTTAGTCTCAGGAAAACGGCAGAAACTTATTCACATTTCTTGATATTTACATGGTCTTTGATAAAATATTTGGAAAGCTACGTTTTGAGTAGAGAATTATTTTGTAGTTCTTCATGCATTTTCTTTCCTTACCTCAGTATAAAACTTTCCCCCCTTCATAAGTTTGTCTTAATATCTGAATAGCTCTTAGCATGTTTAGCTAAACTTTCTATCTTCTCCTTTTGTTTCCATGTCTTCCTCCTCTCAGGGTAGTCTCTATTTTAAGCCATCGGTAGCACAATTTACAAGCACAAAAGAAGCTCATGCATCCTGCCCTGCTTCTTCATTCTCACAGGCTGTCTGGAGCACCTCAGTGCTCTGGCTCTGTACTATGTCCTCCGGTCTGGGCACAGCAGTGTGATCTTGAATGTTGCCTAGACAGATAAAAATGCCCACAGAAAGTCAGGCTTACATTTAAGGGTCCCATCCAGGATGAAAGCTCCATCTAATGACGTGTCTTGCAGACTCATATACAGACAGTTCATCGTAAAAAGAATCTACAATATAACAGATATAATCACACCAACACTTGTAGCCAGGCAACTTGTAGCCAGCAAGAAGACAAAGAAGTATAGTCATAACTTGAAGAATTTCTGCTGCATAATGATTTGTATTAAAACAAACTTAAAGGGCCTAACAGCAGCAGGAGAGTCACTAGAGGAGGAGAGTCATATTTTGCTGCCTCCCTGTTAGAAATATGGTCATATTTGAGGGATGGTTGTGAACAGCAGTACTGAACATGAGCACAGGGCTCCAGCAAGGCCCACCCCTGCCCACGGAGCTCCCTCATTCTCACAGGTGCCAGGAAAACCACGTGTGACTGCTACAAGGACAGGTAGGTCTTTCCCTCCTTTTGCTGAGTCTCGCTGTCCTCCTTGCCTGCCCTCCTGCTCCGAAATCAGCAATCACATCCAATAATGCACAGATTAGGCAGAACTTCCCCTACTGCTGCCACAAGCCGATGACAGCCTACATAGAAAATGCAGAATAGTGCCAAGGTAAAGCTAACTATTTGTCCATGATGTACTCTAAGACAAATGATAAACTGCAAATCAGGACCAAAAAATGAAGATGATGGCATGTTCAAACACTGCTAGTGTAAAACTCAGTGGAGAGGAATGACACTGAAGCAAAACAGAAAAATTTTAAAGCTCGATTAATGTATGCTACAAAGCTCTTTATGCCATCTGGTAATAAGAGCACTGAAAGACCAATATGGAAGAGTGAATAAGTTCAAAAAGTAATCAAGAATAAGAAACCAGCATATAAAGACAATACAGCATCTGTTACAGGGAATGAATGGAAATTACATCTATCTCATACGCAAGGAATAAGAAATGACAGGCTGGAAACCTTCTCTGATAACATACTGTCCTGGAAACAGGCTAAGCCAGAATGTGTTAAGCTTCTGGAGGCAAAGTTGATAAATTTACATGGTATTTCCAGTGTCCATCTGGTGGGTGAAAGAGCATTTCTCTGTTCAAGGGCTAAAGACTGATCATCATGGTACTATGTGAGCTTGCTGCCTCTTGTCATAAGCACATCTGTCAGGAACAGCAAAACCAGCATAGCAGTACAAATGTGCAAATACTCACCACTGACTGAGACCAGAGCCTGGTGTCCTACAACAATCTGTCTTTCTGAAAACATTTGGAATTGTTTTTCCCCCAGTGTGAGGGAGAATGGCTGTGTACTTTAGACTGCAGAGCAGGCAGTGATGCAGGGAATTGCAGCTCTCCCGAGTCCTTCTTACAGTTAATGCAAAAACTGTGTTTGCAGCCTTGCTAATGGTCCCTGAGTTCAGGATGGAGTGGGGGCGAGAGAATAGGAGAGCAGAGAGGTGCTGCATTCATATCTGGTGACCTACATTTGAAAGCTAATTCAAAGCTTGGATGAAGTACAGGTTTCAAAAGGAGAATCTCTCAAAGCAGGAAGACTAATAAAGTTCTACAAGAGTAATGATGGTCTGGAGTTTGACTGTTTTCTCCCATATATCTTTGGTGATCTGCTGATATTCTGTGAGCAATTTCACACAATTTGTTAAAATATCTATAGTGCTGCTCTCAAGTACCACATGTATTTGAAAGCGTTAACAAAGACATAGTCAGACTTGTTAGAAGTAAAAAAAGGCATAAAATTAACAGTCTCCCCTCTGAGTTTCCTACTGAAATCTGGAGCAAGTTCCCTGACTGTCCCCAGGAGTTACACAAATTAGAATAGACAAGAGCAGCATCTTGACCAATTTTCCTTTTTGCTATATTGCAAAAAGCGTAATACACACAGTCCTGCACAGCCTTGCTTCCTAATAGTTTGTGATTCACCACAAATCTGGGTCATATTTGTTCCTATAACATGACTGTTGGAGCACTCTCTGTAGGGTATGCAGTGTCATGAATTAATTTCATATGATCTGTTTATTTTACCAGCTCTATATGTTACCTTCATTCACTGTTATAAAGTCATTGCATGTAATATCCTCTGAAATTTCCTTTGTATTCAGGTTCAGCATTCAGCTTAGATTATCTCAGGTTTGTAATGGAACTTTAGCTTCGGATTTTTTTTATCTGGAAAAAATACTTTTTTTTTGCTGCTGCTTCACTCCTGCTGAAATAAATGACACATCACCACATCTTTCCACTTCCATATTTAGAGCCTGAAATACGCATCTGAAAAATGCATTTTGATGTTGATAAAGTCCAACGTGCTACTACACTTGATGGTTATGACACAATATGACACAGCAACACATAACATCTGATAAGAAAGATGGATGTATTATGCAAGGAAGACAGGTCACCAGGCAGTAAATAAGAAGTGATAACAGATATTGTCCAGCATGACAAGAGCACCAACTTCTCCTAAGCTGACAAAAAACTGCAGATTAAACATCTCATAATTATCTGTTCTTCTAAGCAAAATGTCAATTGACTGTGAAACAAACACACTCCTAAGAAGGCAATATTCCCGTATGTAATATATACCTAAGATGATAGAATTCTGTTACATATTTGACTAATGTTAAGTCTCTACTCATTTTGTTTCTTTCCTAAAGACTCCTAAAATGGGAAAACTCTCATTTCCTAAAACAGTTTGTTTAGAGTCTCTCTATTCCTCCTCTCTCACACTGTGTTTACCGTCTTTGAGTAAACTCTGAGAACAAACATCACTATTATCTCTTTCTCTCTGGAAAATGTTATGCTCCAAAACAATATGCTTGTGTTTTCTCTAACTGATGAGAAATATAGGATATTAATCTTAAATATGATCTATCACCCAGTCTTGCCAGCAATATCAAATATTGACAAAGATAAGGATCTTGTTCTATTCTTGATATTTCCTACTAGGACTTAGTTTCAAGCCTTCTGTCTCAAGCAAGAGCCAGAAGAGCTTTTCTGTTTTCCAAAATGAGCACTTCACTCTCTTCACATTAAACTTATTTTCAGAATATTAGAATAGAATATCTTCAAGCTGCCAGTTGTCGCTGTATAAATAGAGGTTGCCAAGGAAAGAAAACAGTAACTGCTTCTTTAAGCAAGAGTAGCAAGAGTAAAAAGCAGCAGACAATTTATTAGCAGAAATAGCATGCTAATAGCAACAATCCTCATCTAGTGAGGTATTTCAAGAGTGCAGAAATGCCATCTACTACCATATTGGTATCTTAAGTTAGAAAATCCAACAAATCTACTAGAAATTAGCACATATGTTACTGAATATAAGGCGGCATTTTCCGTGTCACACCCCTTCCGCATTTTGTAATGATTTTGCAGCCATGCTCATAATGCACCTCAGGGCGAGGGGATGGTATCTTGCCTGACCTGTCTGGTTTCTGCAAGGCATCTGGGGGCAGATGAGCAGGAAAGTCAGTTGCACTGGCATCAAATCAGCTGTCAGAGGCAGTTCCAGCTGAAAATACTCCTACTTATGGATCATCCAGGCTGCTTGAAGAGGGGTACAGCCAGACACTGAACGGGCTCAGTGGTCTGGAGCTCTGTTCCCCAACCTTCAATCCTCTGCCCTTCTGCTTGCAAAATGCTCCTGAGCATCCCCAAGGCCCAGGCAATGTGTAGACCCAGGGATATATCTGGTCAAGTCATAGCAAACTCACCTTATCTGTTCTTAAAATGCAATGCACTCCGCCTTCTGCACGGTAAGACTTAAAAATACCAAAATTTGACTTGGAAAGAGTATAAAAAGCTCCCTGCTAACATAATGTGCAAATGGACTGTCACACTTGCTGTGATCTTGGACAGCAACAAAATTAGAACAACAGCAAATAGCAAAGAAAATTGCAGCTGAAAAATAGCAGTGTTATTCTCTTTTAATTCACATTGTTAAAATGAATTTTTTTAAATGCTGACGAGATGTGAGCCCAGATGCTACTGCCTTATGTCTTATGCAGTTCATGATTACGAACAAACAGTAGAATATATATAAGTAAATCTAAAACGGTATGGATACAAGCACAGCTGGTGTCCCCATATGCCTTATGAGTTCCACTTTTAGGAACACAGCAGCATATAGCATTAGGGATGCTTCTTAAGCATCTCATTTATATAAAGTGGAGTTGTTTCACTGAAGTACACTCAGAAAAGGTCCATGAGGAGATCATAGTAACAGCTGCATTCAAAACCACTGAAATGCTGTCTTCAATTGCCGTGCTTTTTCTGGAAAGCACTCTGAGCCAGAATACTTTCCAAATGAATGATGATGCCTGGCTTGTCAGAGAATCCTCACTGGGATTTTTCTAAAGAGCAACCACCAAAAAGCCCTTTCAGTGAGAAAATGCCAGCTTATTTTTGTTTTGGCAAGTTGTTCCTACTGAAAGCTTTTTCATGTCCAGAGTGGACCAGAATGGACTGGCATACGCCCATTCCCAGGGTAGCGAAGCTGCTAGGGGTGTATGAGCAGGAACTTCTAAGCTCTTCTCCAAATCAAGCAAGGTGTAGTCTGGAGCATGACTGGCCCACATCCTGGCCAAGACCTTTTTACCAACAAATTGCGGATTCTTCTGCAATACAGCTCTTCTTCTCCTGCCTCTCCTGCTTTTCACTTGTGCCAGAGTCACCTCTAGGGGGAGGTGGTTAACGGTGGCAATTCCTGGCTGAATATGAATATTCATCATCAAATGCAGCTGACTTCTAAAATAATTTTACTATAGGTAGTATCAATTTATAATGAGAGCAAATATCTAAAAAAATACAGTACACATGAATGAAAAATTATTTTATTTAAAAATACATTATACAGCAGAGTGTATCTCTTTTTGTTTTCTCACTGCTGGTTCACAGAGATAACATGATAAATTTAACCCAAATATTTGACTGGGAAGATCCTGAGAGAGAAAGAGACCAGTTACAAGCTGATTATATACAGTACACTGAAAAAGAGTCATCTCTTTTAACATAAAAGAATCTGTTGGTAATCTTATAAATCAGATATAAAAAAATGCAGGTTTGCTACCATGCAAAAATGAGTGAAGATTTCATTTAAATCTGCACACAGAGAAATCATTAGTACCTTGTGCCCTAAACAACTAGACTAAGGAAAGGATAAGTGTTCCTAACATGGTGAAACAAATCTTGTAAACATAGCTGATATTCTAATAAAGGTGCATTTTCAATCACCTAGTAACATTCTTGTAGCTAAGGGCTCTATTCTTTCTTCCAAACAGATGTATTTCTTTATTTCTCAGCTTAGCATAATGACTTTGTGAGACATGCTCTACTGCACTCAAAGAAGACCTGGCCTTGCTTTGTTTCACAAGCAGTATTTAGGAAGTGGTAGGCAAGTATTTTGGTGAAAGCAGAGGTTACAATAAAAAGACTGTATTCCCCAGACAAGTATGTGGGAATGAATTAATATTCAACATAGAAAGTATACCAAATTCCACAGTAATTTGTTTCAAAAAATTCAAAAAAATTCTACCAATGATTAATCCATAGGAAATACAATATATCATGAAAAAAATAAGGCCTAAAAGGTTATGTTCATTTCAACAAATCACTGGGTGTTTATAGTGGTGTTGTATCCACTGTTGCCAAAGAAAACGTTCTAGCAGATACTTCAACTATATTCAGTATTGACAACATTCCAATCTATTTGTCTCTCAATTTTGGTAGGACAACTTTGCTATGAACGGAGAGCAAGGCTGCCTTTGGAAGGGGAGACTCAACTGATTACTCACAGCGACGAGGGAGATATGATGCCACTGCCTGATGCTGAAAACATCAGTTCCTGCCAGCACTGTACAGACTGGCGGAGAACACCTTTCATCAATAATATTACCTTGTCATAAAGATAGAAAGCTCCACAGAGATATATTCTGGCCCCTTTTTGCAGTTGCTTTGGTTTTTGCATGAGTGCTTCAAGGTGAAAATGGAGGGTGAAAACATGTATGTACCTTCCTCATATCTTAGCACCCATTCTCCTAGCATAATATCAGGGTGTACAATAATCATGTGAGAAGAAGATGCAGGCTTCCTTGAATGATTTGTTTCTATGTTTTATGCTTAGTACTACTTCCTATCAGATATGCTGAACTAAGAATGGAGCCCTTAACCTTCATGGGATATCATCAGTAAGAAAGAATATCAGTGATCAAAAATCTCTATATTATTTTCATCACTTTTAACCTAGATACATATATATCATTCAAGACATTCAAGAACTACAAAACAACAACTCAACTACAATTATGTCAGGAAAATATCCAAATAAATAAACTTTTAATTATGATACAATACTTATTACAGTAAAAATTGGCATTTTTTTTTCTCTTCAAAAGCAGAAGCACCAGTCTTACATATAACATACGTTTTGAATGATATCTTACATGGAATACAGTGTAATACAATGTGCAAACAGCATTTTCATACAGAATATATTTTTTTTCCTAGTTTTTATACACTGAAACTGCTTTAAATGGAAACATGTTCATGCTAAATTAAAAATGAAAATTAAAAAAATCAAATTCAAATCAAAATATGAAGTACTGCTGGAATAAGTACATGAACCATTTAATACAATGAGAAGCCAAAATAAAGGGTATTATCAGATAAATGGTATTAGTGCTCAGTTTGTCCCATTCCACCAAAAAGTAAACAGTAACGTTTTAATATATAAGAATTTTTCAAAATGTTGATATAATTTAATCATGTAAAAATCAAGTCAGAAATAGGACTTTTTAAAATTTCTTTTTTTTTTTTTATACACTGCAATTATCATGAGTGGGCTGTGAAAAGAGATGAAGTCCAATGGAGTGAATAAACATCAGCGTCAATATCATGTGACTTCTGCAAAGGCCGTGATGTGGTTCTACAAGTTAAAGGAAAAAATAAACCAATAAAACTGCAGAAATCAGTTAGCAATCAATCGTCATTGTGAAAACTGTTGCAAATTCTCCTTTAGTGCCAGGCTTTTCACCTGGAGACTGTTGAAAGTTCTCTCCACTCACTCCCATAGCAAATCTTTGCTAAATGCCAAAAGTCTGTATATGGGAATATACTGAACAAAGTAATTAGATAGATGATTCCACAATATTTCAACTTCGTTGTTTAATAAAAACGTATTTAATGTGAATAATCAAATAAGTTGTATCCTGCATACAATTTAATGCAAAATTCCTAGAAATGAAAACTACAGTTTCTGACAGGTTCTAGGATGCTATTTCAGTGTTAATACAACTTTAAAGTTGCCGTTCTTATAAAAGATTAATTGTTCCCCATGAGCTAGATGGCACAGAATCAAGAACTGAAACGCTACAACAAAATGGCATTCACAGTTGAGAACTCATATTCGAAACTTCTTCCTCGGAAGCACTGCACTGTCCTCTTTATGTCCAGTGTTATTCTCCTGGTCCCTTCAGCATGAGGATTTTAACAAGTGTGAAGCTGTGTCTTAAGGTATGACTAATATTACATGTGACTCTCTACAGTAGAACTGCAAAATGCCCAAGAGCTTCGCTACTTTTTCATGCTCTACCCTAAGCAACTGCTTCTGCAAACACTATGCCAGTGAAGACTCATACTGTACGGGTATCTGCAGCATCCCAGGAACTGGATGCTGCAAGTTAACTCTATGTCTCCTTTAGGCTCACAGTATCTTTGACTGTCACCCTTTTTTTTAGACATGCAATATGCAGAATGAATAAAGGTAGTCTTGATGTTAACCCACATGCTTCTTCCTCAGCACAGACTAGTGTCATGTAAAGAATTTCAGATTTCTCTCACTACCTTGCTTTCCCTCTAAAAGCAAACCAAAGCTATGAGAGCAGAGCAGGCAGGTGGAAGTGGAAGAGAAGATTTAGGCAACTCATGGCAGGTAGGATAGATTCTAACTTTTTGTTTCAAGGGAAGTTATTCTGAGTCTTCAAAACTCACTTATGCTCTACATAAAGAGCTGGCCTGACTTCTACTTCTCCACAGAGCAGTGCTCACCAGGCATTTTGCGATGCCTTCCATCTGCCCTTGACCTTGCTCCTAGCAGCTGTCAGTGTGCGGTGTTTTATGACCAAAACCTTGGAAATCAAAACTTCAAAGGGCAATTTCCGCTTACTAATATTGTTTAAGAAACTCAGCCTGGAGGAAAAACAAAAATCACAGTAAATTTAGTTCTTACATTGCTTGGATACTAGTGTATCAGTCTGCAGAGAAGGCAGACAGACCTTTGGTTTTTGCTCCCCAGGAAGGAACGTAGGGGTCCTGAGTCGGAACTGTCATATCCTCTCCCTCTCTGAACAACACAGTTAGCTTTGCTTCTCCTCTCACTCTGCCCTTGCCCTACTGTGCCCAGGAAGATAGCTCTCTTTGATATATATATATATATATATATATATATATATAATGCATTTTAGAACTAGCAATGTCACTGCTGTATTTTCTGACAGTTTTCAAAACAGAGAAGCACAAAATTTTCATAAAGATCTATGTACGTTTTTTCCAAAAGAGAATAAAGATATCTTAAATAAATGGCAATGATTAAACCACAGGCAATATTTTTTTTCTGAAAAAGGATTACAAAATCAGTGCGAAACTTTCTGTGAAAAAATTTACAGTTTCAGAGATTTAGCAAGGGTCAGCAGGAAAAAAAAGCAAATAGAAAATTCTATTTTCTAACTAGAAAACAAACTATAAACATTTCAAGGCACTTTGGTTGGCCATCATCTGCTTTCAGCAGGGGACAGATGACAGGCTGAGCAACCTCCGTGAATCTGGAGCTCCAATTGTGAAATTTTCCTCATAGTATTTATTCATATTCATTTGCCATTTATATATGTTATATATTTAGAGTTAGTATTTACATTTACTTGCTAATGGCAAGAAATATATATTAGTGTTGATTCATACACGCTTTTTTCACGTCAGACAAAATTCCTAATAAACCTTGAGACTGTTTTCACAGAAGAGATAACTTTAAAGAAAAAAAAAAGCCTTCTTCTGATGTAATGTATTTCCAACTCTACTACTGTGCTCTTTTACTTCTGCTTAGATTTACTGTGGCAAAGTTCACTGAAACTGTTTCACAGTGAAACATCAACCACCATCAGCAAACAAAGGTTCACACAGATGCAGAAGACAAGCAGAGCGCATGCACAAGAGCCCAGCTCCTAAAACTCCGTGGAAAATCATTTCCTTTATGATAGGCAGAAGAATTAGACTGCACTGAGGATCTGCTCAGCCTTACTAATTTTACAGACTTTTACAGATTTTTTGTATTAGTCACTCCAAGCTGCCAGGATGCCTCACAAACAAAGCATGCAAACAACCATGCTCCTGGCCATTAGAGGAAAGCAACAGGCTAAGCCTTGAGTGCAGGTTTTTGGGGCAAAGTTAACCTTTTCATTAAGATTTTAACAAATTTGTCTTTACAAGCCACTATGTAATGTTAAAAGATCAAAAAAGCTCATGTCAGCCTTTTATGATTTGCAGTTTTCATTCATAAATTTAATAGTTTGAACCAGAAATTTCTGTTCTTTCATTAATAAATCCATAAATGCGCAGAAATACTCACAAGTCTATAAAGGTATTTTCCAACGTTGAGAACACCGATTTTACAATTGTCTGTACTTATTCACATGGTGGAGTTTTTTTAAAAGAAATAGAATTACTGCAGTAATTCTGGGTTTCTGTTACCACAACATCTTCCTGTTTAACAAGTACGTACAGTTCACGCTCTTAGTAGATAAAAGGCTTGGGTTCGGGTGGAATTGCCCCTCTTAAAAAGCTGCAGACCTGCACAGAATGCTGCCAGCACACGCTATCTGCCTTTGCTTTAGCTCTACACACACACACACATGTGCGCTATTGCGCACATACGTTTATTGCCTTATGTGAAGATGTTCAAAACGGTTCATTCCTGTTATCCAGGAGAAGAACCTAATGACACGTGCTTTGAAGGAGTTTCGTTGAAAAGGTTCTTCTTGATTATTACTAATATCGTGATCCTGTAACACCTACAACATGTACATTTGAGGAGGTCACACTGAATATATTGTTCCATTTCCATTTTATGTATGATTTTATTTGAAAATTAGATACTGTGATCACAGTTAGCATTTAAATAAAAATACTTCCTGAATCATTCCCTAGAAGTAGATTTAACCAGAAGAGCAGGACACGTGCAAATTCAAATGCTTGACTTTGGAATGAGATCACTTATGGTCTTTCATGAGCTGCCTCTCCTGGGTATGTGTTTCTTGTTTTGTGTTACAAGTCTTCTAACACACTAAATTACCAAAGAGAGAACCATCACGACAACAGGAATCTGAAAAACTGCCTGTAAGCTAATGCAAGTACATGCAATCTCATCAAGTCTTCCTGGAGATATACACCCATGTACACACACACGTTGCCTGTGAATTAAAAAAATAAAGAAACAAAGAAACAGCACTATTTGCATACAGCATGATGAGCTAACATCTTTCTGCTTCGTCTTTAGCCTGCGAATTCAGTGACAAGTGATCACTTCTCACCAGAGAGGTCAAGGGGCCAGAGAGCTGTTGCATGTACACACCAATGAAAGATTCCTCCACACTAAAAACCTCAAACCAAGGATATGGAAGTAACTCTGAAAATTAAAATTACCAATAGTCTTTCAGGCACTTTTAAGAAGCTATTCTATGCCTGTTGTGAATAACCAAGGCGGAATAAATAGGAAAAGAACTGGGAAACAGAAGAGGAAAAGCTTTTCCATTCTTAAAATCCTATCAGAAATTTAAGAGGGATCTATGACATTATCTATATTTAGCATTACCAAGATATCTCTAATGTTTTATCTCCACTATCACTTTTGGCACATAGGTATTAGGACAGGAAGTATAGTGTCAAACTCAACAAGATTCCTGAAGTAAAGACAACTCTGGTACTCACTGGAAATGGCTATCCTAGGAGAAAGGGATGTTACCTATTGTGAGAAGAGTTCCAAATCCTTATTGCCATTAAAACTTAGGAATGATTGTCCCAAAAGAAGATATGGCCAGGCAATCTACAAAGGTAAAAACCCCAAACTATCTGTTTCTAGTTCAGTCATGCAAGACAGTCAGGTAGAGCATAAGGCAGCTCACTAAAACAGAGGACAGTGATTGTGTTTGGGTACAGGGGCATTGCTGACAAAAGTAACACCATGAAAGAGCAACAAGCAGAGAATCTGGGAACAGATTCAACTCAACAGTCAAACAGAGCACTGCAGAGAAAATTACTGAGCAATCATATAATATTGAGGGGATGCAGAAGGCCCTGATCATTAGAGATAATGCTGTAATCGCAATTATCTCATCCCTCAGGAGACAAACCGCAGTGCCTATCTTAATTCTGTGTTTCCTTCTGAGACCTCTTACCTCAGCATTTTTGTTTTTACTGTCTGAATTAGTTTTATGTTAATTTTCCTAAAATGCTCTGTATTTCCTCTGCATTCAATTCTTCAAAGGTGGACTACCTATAAAAAAGGTTAACAGAGTCAACAACTACTTTAAGACTCATACCAGCTTTCTGTAAGCTCTGGCTGACTTCAGGTGACTTTATCATGAAATAAGTGGACAGTTTCTCCTGAAATAGAAAACAGGAAGAATGGTTTGTGATTGCACGGGATGAAGCTGAACTTTAAGCTCTTCCAACTGTCACCCATATCATCCGTATTTCCCAAGAACTCTTGCAAGAGAAGAACAAAAGTCTCTAGCCTTGACTGGGATGAAGGTCAGACAAAGGAGAGAGAAAGAAGCAGATGGGTGAGTGATGAGCTTGCTTGGCCTTCATTCTTTTCATTAATTCCGAGGACAAATGTAGTTAAGCTGGAAGCAGTAAGTCTGCATTGCTGAGCCAGCTCTGGCAAGGAGTCTTCAGGGAGACACTCTGCAGCTACAGCTTATTGAGGTGTACAGAAACTGGGTACTTGTTCAGAACAGCTTCAGCATCCGCATGCATCACGACTAAGAGGAGTGTCATGCAAACAGTGCCCTGCCCTTGCCTTAGGCAGCAGCTCAACTCTTAATATTTCTAATACTCATATTCTTGTGCAAGTGCACTACATATGTAGCACTCCAAATTACACAACAATCACCTAGCATGTCTCCTTTTCCAGAGGAGAACAGAGAACGTAAAATAAGAAGGGAGTTAAGAAGCAAAGATTAAGTTAATAATTCCTGTGGTGAAAATAGTTAATTGAGCCATATTTAGATCCTATTTCTGTCTAAATTTTACTTCTAGAGCCTTTTATTTAACAGGATCTGGCTCTTATCCAAAAACATTAAGCATTAAAAAAAAGGACCCACAAAAGCTCAACAAGTAAAGCACTCCAGTATAATTATTTGCTAATCCCAATTCAGATTTTCTAGGAGATGGAAATGGAAGAAAGCCTTTTCCAAAGAATAACTATTTCTCTCCATAATCATCCTCCCATCACATCCTGCCTGTCTGGACAGAAGAAAGGCTTTGCCACAGACAGAAAGATGAATCCATAAGCTGAGATCATTTGCTGGCAGATGGGAGATATCTCAAAACAGCAAAGAGCTACTCTCCATTACAGTGCGAATGTGAGTTCAGAGGGAAGGAAGGTCTTTCATACACAAGCTCTGGACAGCTCACAAGGTAGAGGACATCCTCAAGCAGCACATAATACTCTTGCAGTCATTCCCCACATCACCCCATAGCTCTCGCAGTGTCATCTCAGCCTTGCCTAGAACAAGTCTCAAAACGATCCCATTGTTCCTCATGCACTAGAGGGTCTCAAAGCAGGTACAACCACCAAGATAAGATGAAGTCTTTATTCCCTCAAGAAATGAAATACAGCTGCAGCCAAACTGGAACTCAGATAAACAGAGATTGCAGAGAATTTACTTTTATGACCTATGATGACTGCACAAATGAGCCAGGCACATAATTAAGAGGGTTTCTTATTGATATGGCATGTTCTAGGCCCACTGACATCTTGCTTTGTTTTGACATTTTACAGAGTTCACTGAATGGATTATTTTAAAGATGTACATTTACCATCTAGTAATTTGTTCAAGAAAATGAGACTGTGACCTCCTCACTGAAAAACATCAGGAGTAGCTTAGACACATTTGGTTCAAAAAGGCTTGTTAGATCATTTGGAAAAAAAATGTGCCTTTCCTTTCCAAAGAAATAAACAACTTCCACCAATTTTGAGAGATGAACGCATACTGGGAAGTGGCTAAAACATTTCTTCTTATGTTTAACAAAAGTAGAAGTAATTTGCATTAAAAAGAATGCTCTAAAACATAGTTTTGGTGCCCTGCATCATATAGAGTTGTTTACTATCTTCAAACATTGGCATAATAGAAGAGATTTTACAAATAATTACAGATAAACTAATCAGAAAAAAAAAACCCAGAATTTTAACATTTGCATTAATAGCTCAAACTTTCTTCCAGGTGAAAAATATCTAAAATATTATTGTTATTTGGTTATGCTATTTATTTCAGTGTTTGTTTGCTCACAGAATTGTTCTGACACAACCTTATCTAACATTGACATAGCACATCATCATCTTTGCAAAACCAGAACTTTTTATCACAGGAAACTATAATGAACTTTAAACACGTTTCAGTACATACTCATGTAAAACATCTTGATATAACCAGTAGACTAGTTATAGTATTTTCTAATCCAAAAGCACATTTGCTTTGGTCAGTCATCGTAGCTTTTGTGCAGTTGATGTAAGGCATTTTTTATTAATTATTATCAATTTATTGAATCATTCAGCCTGATGGTGCAGGCCCCACTATAACAACATTACTAGCCCCTTTTTGTGGGGGGAGTCACTCAGTACTGAGGCTGTAAAGGTGCCTGATGATTAAAGGCCCACAGCTGATCCACAGGTAGCTGTAGTCCGTCCTGCACGCTAGTCTCAAGTCACCCCAAAATAGGGTAAATGACACGAACGCAAGTAAATATACTGCATAACCCACATGAGTCTCTGGGCTCAGGGTTAAATTTCATCCTTCTAAGATCAATGTACTCTAAGCCAACATGTTAGCCACACTTACTGGAGGAATACAAGGAAACAGGGCCTCAGACCTACCCAGCTCAGTTCCACAGACTCAGCTCTGGTTGTTTTAAGAAGCAGCCATAGCAGGATACTAGACTGTTCTCAAGAACTTGTTTTGGAAGTGACAAGAAGAGTCTCCTATCAAGAGTCTTTCTGAATTTCACTTACATCTTATGACCTTGGAACTCTTGTCAAGGTAGTTTAAAATCAGCTGTCCAGAAAAGCTACCTTTTATTTCAGTTTAAAGAAAAAGAAATAGACTTTACCTTTTCTAAAGGGCTTTCTACTCTGGGGATGCTGATCATTGGCATCTTGGCCAGATTATCCATATGAGAATGTTCATGCTCTGGTTGACGTCCTCTGAAGTTATTTACCACACAAACAACCTAAAAGGGATGAATAAAATAATTAAGGAACAACTCCCTTTTTCAGTTTTGATCTTGACATCCATAACCAGGCAGAATTGATGTGAGCTTTGGGCACAGTTTACAATAGAAATGCAGACAAATAAAGTTAACACTATACAGAAAAAAGCCTTAATTAAGATTTCAAGACAAAAGAATTTCCAGGAATTTATTGCATGTTACATACAACATCCTTGTATAAAAAAAAAAACCTCTTGTCTAAAGCAGATCTGAAGCTAAGTAATACAATACCAATTATCAACAACATAACAGATAAAGACCAGATGTCCCCAGCATGTGCAGAAAAATATGACAATAACCTTAAATTCCTATGATGGGACAGAACAATCTAAATGCTACATCTAAAGCTTATGTCAAGTGCAAGCTTTCCTAAACAGATCATTATCATCAGTGTGATTTAAGATTGCTTCCTTACCTGTTCAAATACCTGTTCAAATGGAAATATTTCTGCAATCAATCAGTGAGTTTAATGATGCTATTCATGTAATAGTCACTTTTCCCAGGAAATAGCTGATCAATGCCAGTTTGTTAGTGTTTTATGCTGATTCAGATGTTCACCTGAGCAGCAAAGTTTGCCAATTGTATTTTATTCAAAACATAACTAAATTTGATGCTGTGATGCTTGAAGATTATGGAGCATACAGTATAAAATATAAAGAAATATGGAAACAAACTTCTGTTCTATTCCCTTTTATACCTCAGGAGGCACAAACAGAATGACAAAACTTTTAATAATGATTAGGAATGTTTGGAAGTGCCAACAGGGTATATATTAGGGAGATCTAAAGCTGCCCACACATTTATCAGAAAGGTGAAAACACTCATCTCTGACAAACCTGTGCGAGTTCTCAGCAAAGTTCAATGTGATCTAGGAATCAAGCTCAAAAACGTTTTTATGAGGAAAAGAATTTAAAAGTATACTTATTACTCATACTACGTGCCAGGCAGACAAACTTGCAAGTAGTAACAGCTGTGACTTTTCTATGTTATGTTTTTGTACTGAAGTTACTGAAGTTAATCAGCAAAGGTGATTAATAGCTAAGTGGCAGCTTGCTGACACAGACACTCGTCAATGTGAACTGACTAAAGATCTGGTATCAGTTTCAGAAAAGGCAAAATAAGGATCTTTAAAGATCTTTTACTTTAGAATAAAAAAAATCAATTTAAGTCTAAATGAACATTTAAAAAAAATCACAAGGGCTATTCTAAAACCAAAAAAGAGATGTTACTTATTCTCTGATCAATGTAGGCATTATTATAACAAATTTAATACTTCATAAACAAGACTTAGACTAGATGCTATTCTGAGAAATATGCACTTGCATATAGTATAGTACAGCATATGGTTAAATTCTACAGTCAGGACTATAAATTTAAAAAGTTAAGTGTATCAATCACTTCTTCATCTGACATTTCTGAGTCTATGAAAATATACCTAAGGAAATGGGTATTTTAATTAAAGAATAG
This sequence comes from Tinamus guttatus, assembly GCF_059628265.1. NCBI lineage: Eukaryota > Metazoa > Chordata > Aves > Tinamiformes > Tinamidae > Tinamus > Tinamus guttatus. Next base: position 7,720,553 of record NW_028288745.1, on the reverse strand, counting down.
AAACACCTCTTCCATATCTAATTGCCTGAAAAGTCTAGTCTACCAACACTTGCTACAAGACACAAACTTATATAGTTTTTTTCCCCTCCCTGAACAAGTGAAACAATATACACTTACCAAAAACACGGCTATAGATATTCCAATTAGAAAACCTGCTATCACATCTGACCAGTGATTTCGATATTCTGCTACTCTGTTGATTCCAGTAAGGAAAGCCAAGCACATTAAGCTCAAACACAGAACAGGTTTTGCAAGCCTCGTTCCTCTGGCTTTTACAGTGCTGGTGATATACATCTGAAAATTAGAAAAGAAGAAAGTATAACACCCTAATTGATAATATCACCACTAATTGCTGAATAAAATCTCTGCAACTTTTTTTAGAATAGATTATGACTATTTGGGTATTTTTTCTTTTCTTTTTTTTTTTTTTTTGGCGGGGGGAGGGGGGTAAGGGGAGGAGGAGTGAGGGGAGGGACAGTGAAGAGATAAGAACGCCAAACTCTAGATAAGGTCTTCACAGCCTTTACCTAGAGATATTGAAATTCTATATATGTAGACCCTACAGGAACTTCAAGTCCTACATAAACCTAACCCCTCCCTCCAAAGAACAGGCAAATTAGACAATCCTGTTTTATTGCTCTCAACATATGCAATTATTTATACAGAGACTAAAGAAAGAGACTTTTTTCACTGCTAGTGTCAACAATAATGGAAAAGATCTTGACCTCACAGAGGATAGATCAAAAGCTTGTTTTCATCAGCAAATGCCTTTCTTCATGGAATAAGATGATTGTAAGCAGAGATTTGTCAAAAAGCAGTGAAAATTGAATGAAATGGCAGTAAATAAAATGAAATAGCTTCAGCTAGTGCTGGACCAATGCATCACTGCTTCACAGATGCTGATGACATTTCATACCCAGCCTCCACAGCACACAGAGCAATCTAAATGCACAAACTTTTATGCTTTTATCTCTGCCCAGCTTGCAGTCGAACTGTCCATGTCAAAAAATACTGAATTAAAAACACTATCTGGTGACAGAGCAGCAATCCTGGCCAACGCTAGCACTTTCCAAGCTCTGATGGGTTAACTAGAGAAATGAATTCCTAAGCTGCAGGTTTTGAATTTCCACTCTCCAGTGAACTTTTCAATCTTGGCATAAGACTGCTTTAAAATTTCCTACTGTAATACTATACTTCAACTAAGATCTTTTTTCTTAAAACAACAACAACAAAAACAAAAAACAAACAAACAAACAAAAAAACTTCCTGCAGAAGATGTTGTTTCAGCGACTAAACCATTGAAATCCCTAAACCCTTCATATAAAGCTGAAGTTTTGACACTGAAGAATTCAAATACCATCTAAGCAGTTTCACTAGCAGGGTACAGTGACAGCACTTGGAATTGTGAAGGGAAACAGATGGATCTGTGCCCTGAATAACTGGTACCTCCTCCTTTGACCAACAAATGGACTGGTTACAATTACAGTAAGTTAAATTAAGGAACTAACCATCAAAGCTTGCCAGAATGACACCCGTCTGTTGAAAATACTAGAGAAAAGTTCCATATTAGGGAGGAAGAAGTTGCAACAAAACCAGGAAACTTAAAATCACAGCAGAGATTTTATACAACATATATTTTTAAGTGTACCTTATATGATCAAGAGCCAAAAAATAGCATGTTTTCAACCAATGGAGGAAGAATAACCTATTGGGGAAACAGGTTCAGGCCACATTTCTCCTCTCTCCTTCCTAGGACATTTAAGGAACAATTACTTCCCTTTCCCTTACAGCCTTTTTATGTAGCTCCTCATATTTTTGTGAGAACTTTCTTCACTGAGCTGCTTTTATCATGTGGTATGCCAAGAAGACAACCACAACTTTCATTTCCAGCTTTGGACCTGATTCTGCAGTACTTCAGGTGAATATCAAGATTTTTCAATACAAAGTGAAGAGTGTTCTGCAGAAAAATCTCGGAAACTCTTTATACTATCAAGCATGTCCTTCAAATCCTTACTCAGGCAAAAGTCCAGAGCCGGAATGGACCGCAGAACCCTGGCATGTCTCACTCGAGTAATGAGACCTCCGGCTCCCACGTTCCTCCCTGTAGCACTGCAGGCTGATACTCAGAATACCCTGCGTAACAGGCAGAGAGGTACCTATGCCAGCATGGGCACCTCTTACCTTTTCTTTAAAGAATAGCCGCAATTGATGTTAAGGACAGTATTCAATTAAAGCATCAAGAGAAACAAGGCAAACTTTCTGAGACAGGGTAGTGAAAAGTCTACACATTTGCAGGGCAAGCTAGGATTCATAGCGACTCACTTTTAATCTTGACCTCTTGCAGTTTTAGTATAGTACATGCACAAAGTCAACTTAGTCAAAGATCAAATTTGCACTAGCAATAAAATAGAATTATGTGGTTGTTTTATTCTTGATCCTGAAGCAAAACGCTACAAAGCAGAATATTCAGTAAATGGCAAAGAATATAAACATCTTGAAAGATGTCAGGATTTTTCTTCACTTTTCATAAATATTAAATGCAATATCAACAAAGGAAAAAAACACAGTGGTTCAAAACGTTAGTGAGAATGAATGACTACACAAATTTGTATATGGTTATAGATGTTTACAGCATAATTCTATCCCAGTTTATTTCAAGAACAAAAATGCAGGTGAAATCTAATTAACAAAATCTTGTTTCTAACTATTTTAATTAACAAGACCGACAACTGTAACAGTCTAGATGCAAGGTCAAGGACTGACACAATAATTTGAATTAACTTTACCAGATCCATGGTAAAACGTCTTTTGAATATCTCTTGCTATTGCTCTTCCTTTTGCTAAAATTTTATTTTCACATGAAATTTCTGTGGCTAAATTATGGAAAGAATTTTGATTAAAAAAAAAAAAAAAAAACTTTAATGTATACACATCAAAGGGTAAAAGCTTTAATCAACTTTCTATCCTAATGAGTATTTTTGCCCTGAGTACTTACTTTGGGCAATACTTCAGAAATGTTTCTTGGTAATTATATTCACTTATCTTCTCTTATGAGAATAGCACAGGTGAAAAATTCTGAGTGATAGAAAACCTACTCCTGTAAACATGACCTACTCCATGTAAATGGATGCAACCCTGTGCCACATCTCTAGGTGTCCCTGCTTGAGCAGGAGGGGTTGGACTAGATGATATCTAGAGGTCCCTTTCAACCGTAACCATTCTGTGATTCTGGAAATTTTTACAGCCTTTCTGTGCTCAAATTATGCTGAATAATGTTTTTTAAAAGTCTGAAACTACATTTCTACATTTTAAGAATTATGTAATGATACAATAATTCAATGCTACTACCGCAAGGAGTCTAAATAACTGCCATCACCATCATCTTCATCACAGAGAAAGCAAGCTACAAGGTTTCTGCCATGACTGTCTCACATCATAATACAAAGAATAATCATAATGTTGTCACTAAGATTATAATTGGAAAGCTTTCAGGAGAAAAAAAAAAAAAGCCATGTTGCAAGTCTGACTCATGTGAAGTACGTCCTAAGTCTAGACCAAACAAAATGATTCCAAAACATGTAAGGCAAAAAAAGAAATTGTCAAGTACAGGACAAAATGACCTTCCAGACTATACTGGGAGCTCCTCCTTATCTTCTCCTTCCAGCTGTCTTTAGAGCCACCCATACAAGCATGTAGGCACCCACCCGAACAAACACATTACGGGTCCCAGAGCACCATGTTGGTTAGAGCGGAGTTAGCTGCAGGCTGGACACACTAGGCAGGAGTCGCGTTACTTTTCCTAGCTGATTTCTTCAGCCTGTGGGTGAGAGATGCAGCGGGGAAGAGGCCCTTTATTTGCCTTTTTCAGTGCTTCCCAAGCAGGTGGTCAGGGAAGACTGACACAGGCAGTGTAAGTTCTTTTGTGTAGAGCATCAAGGAGTAAATAAGTAAATAGGGGAGGGAAGCAGTGTACAGGAATCCATCCCTGGCAGTGCTCCAAGTGTAAATTATCTCACATTTTCTTTTGTTATAAAAGTAAAGGCAGCTATATATGTTCCACTTGAGGAATGTACAACATTCCTGCAGCGGACCTTAGTCTCTACCTATGTTCATGTTTATTTAAAATCCCGTTTTTTTCTGGCAGAACTTAAAACTTCAACTCACCTGGTTAATACTTTGGGAGATAAATTATTACTAGTACTAGCCCACAGGCATATTCTTCAATCTTCTGGGTGTCACTGTAAACAAGGCCACTCACTGAAACCATTTCTGTTCCTGTGAAACTTCCCCTACTGTTCTTCAGAAGCTTTGCAGTAATTACCAATGATCCTAGGCAAAATTGGCCTTTAGAAGCAGGGGCCTAGGTTGCCCAAAGAAAAGAAAGCTCTAGAAATGTTGGACCTTTCCAGTCCAACTTCTAGTAAGTGTCCTGCTGTGAGCTCCTGGCAGTTGCAACTTTAAACAGCCCTATGATTCCTCCAATGTACTTGGACCACTAGACACACCAAAATACTAAATCAAGCTGATTCACACTACAGAGGTCTCTCTGTTTTCAGCAACTAAGCTGTAATGAAAAAGTGTCTGACAAGAAATCTCCAGAGGTCTTCAAATAAATCCCTGGATCAAATTATTTCAATTTGTTAGTCTATTGTCCAGTTTGAAAGTAAGAACATGATACATACTGTAAGATCAGCAAAGGTGACTTTTACTTGCTGTGCCAGATGCTGAAAAGAAATCCTACTTTGCTAACGCTACCCCCTAAGAGCAGTTAGAATAATTCTCTTCTTGTTCAAGTTATTACCAAAAACTGGACAACAAAACTCACTCAGATGATTCTGCTACCACTGCTTCTCCTGAACAGGCTCTGTGATTTGTCAAACATAAGCTGACTCTGCCTCCACTGAGTTTAAGCCAGCTAGCCCTTTGGCAGAATCCAAACAAGCACTTCAGGAAAGTGGAGATCTTCAGAGATAAGACCTACACCTAAAGACCAGATCAAAGCATGACACTGAGCAGAGTGTCATCATCACATGGATGGCACTGTGACAGACCCCCTTTGCTGTCTCTTCCTGGTGACCAATAAACACACTAAGCAGCCAGGATGACATTACAGAATGCCCTAGGAACGAACCCGATAGACCAGAGGATCAAAGGCTCAACACAAACTCTGCAGAGAGGAAAGGGCTGTCAGCTTTATCCGCTAGCCCTGTCCCAGGCCACACTTGTGGCCGAGAGTCTACAGTAAAAGGCAACAGAAGCAGCCTGCAGACCCAAGCACTAAGGTCAATCATCAAGATACAGATTTGCTCTTCTGTCGTTACAAATTCAAAGCAAATTTGAAAGGTATCTTCCTTGCAATACTATATTCAAATATTATCTTATCCTAAGGTAAGGTGTCCACTGCTTTTGTCCAATGCAATAAGAATAAAACAAAAATAAAGTAAAATTTGTAAAATTTGTCCTTAATCTACATCTAGCAATAATCAGTTCCCTGAGCTTGCAGCACCAAAGCACAACCGTTAACCACAAGGCTTCAGGGAGAAGCCTTGGGGGCTGTCTGTCCAGGGGGGACAGACTTAGTAAGTCTTCATCACTTTGTAATCCTACAGAGAAAAAAAAAAGAAAAAAAAAAAAAAAAGGAAGACTCATGACTTCTCACTCCTGTGTCTCAACTGTCGGGGAGAGTCTGTGCATAATTGACTACTTCAAAATATACCTATAAGTGTTCAGGTATCAACTTAGGCATACCAAAATGCTGCTGATACAATTGTATTTTATTTAATAAATTTAGATTTTTTTCCTTAAATAGCTCTCTGGAGGTGCTGCTCCAGATGAGAAAGGATTAAGCAACTTGCAAGACTGCTACTAAACAAATGAGGATACAGTCAGCTCATTATCCCAATTCTGGCAAAGAAAGATATAATAGTTGATCAGAAAGCTGAGAGGAAATCCAGGTAGCAGCAGAGATTTTGGAAAAGCAGTTAATTTTGGGGATTCTGGTACACTACAAATAAATAAATAAATAAATAAATAAAAAGACTTCAAGTCTTCAGAGTATGAGTAACCCTTGCAACAGCCCATGTATGGAGCAGGGTAGAGCAAATGTCAAAAAACAGGGCTGTCAATCAGCATTTCAGTTGCTAAGTTTTTCTTGATAGATACTGAAAGGAAGAATTGGAAGCAAATAACTACAGAGAGGTCCAAACATTAGCAATACAATTGCTAGAAAAAGATTGTGCTTTCAGGAGGAAGGGAGTTCATAGTTACCATAGCAGCCACCCACTCACAAGAGAAGGGGAGGAAAAAAAAGTGCAGGAAGACTAAAGAACTTAGCCAAAAAAAAGCAGCTATTGTTAGCAAGGCGATGTGCACAAGTGCTAGGGCCTGGGGCCCAGCTGCACCGAGCGGAGTGAGCTGGGAAGCTGTTGGAGAAAGTGGGGCTTTGGCTTTTAAAGGGGCACACGGGAACCACCACACCAGGCTGACTGTATTTACCTCGCCGCCCACTGAGCAAGGATTCTGAACGAACTTCTCACCTGGTTACGTCTTGAAGCTGGGTGCATTTGGTGCACAACCAGCTGAAATGTCCTGGCCAGATTCTGCCCCAATCCCCCTCTCTCCCAAATATTTCTGTTTAACAAAAAGAAAGCACATTTTGTATCAGAGATGATACGCTCATGAACTCACCCACTGAAGGCCACAGTTCAAATACGATATAGCTCATATTAGCAGAGCAATACATGGAGCTCATTATGTCCTCACTCTCAATAACCTTGGTACCATGGCTCACACAAGACTAGGCTACTGTTTAAATCATCTACTCCAGTGAATAACCATGAGAAAATTGTTATTTGGGGTCAAGTTTCCTCATAATTACCATAACAGTGTAAGGACATGACCCCAAATATTGGAACACAGCATTTTCTTCCCCGATGGGTAGTAAACAGTATTTTTAGCTTCAACAACACAACAGGATTTTTAAAAGAGACTCTGCCAATTGCGCCAAGAATGTAAATTTGCAGGCTAGAATCTAAACTGATACATCACAGCAATTCATTTTTATATCACTCAGCCTCTACAAAAAGTTCAGAATCCTGTTGGCAGCCTACAGTGCTTTAGGTGATCCTGCTCTCATGCAATGCTGCAGTAAAAGACCACAAAGTTGTCAAACAGTCTGCACCAGTTTTCATCTTTGATGTTACTAACTGTAAAATCAGTACAAATGATTTGCTTACAGCACTCTTAAGCATGACAAAAGCCATTAATAGCCACTAATATCACTGATTATTACATTTCATAGCATCTACTTTTTTTTTTGTTTTAAAAGTGTGTTAGTTCAATTTCCCATCCTGCTCTGCAGTGCCTGAACAGTTTGTTTCCTTTAGTTACTGTGACTCATGCTAAGAGTGAAAATCCAACTCTACAGATGGATGAGAAAAATAGGAGCAACTAAAATGAAGAAAGCTGAATACTTTCTAAAATAGTTTGGGCCAAATTTAGAGGCATGTTTCAGTGAAGCAAAGCCTTAGATACTTCCCCAAATGAAGGCAGTACTATCAAGAATTTTACACTTGCCTAAAGTTAGTATAGAATCTTATTGCTCATCTCTTATTTGCAGATGACACTTTTCTGTACTAATTGATGATCCACAAGTCTTAAATAGACATTGCTCAAAGGACCTTTTGGCAAATATTAGTCAGTGCTGTCGAATTAAAGTATCTGGCACTAAAATCTTATGTAGAGGCATGGAGCTGGCACACTGGAACTGACACATTGGTGGATGGGCTTGGGATCTTCGCCATACCAGTAAAGAATTAAAGAACTAAATCTCTGTTTATTAAATATATATGTTCAAAGCAACACACACACAAGCACACACATATACATACATATATATGTATCACATATATGTCAAATATGCATACACACATTTGCATGCATATGAATATATTTTTATTTGAAGGCCACTACTCAAACACTGAGACGATCTAAGGGATGGCCACAGAACACCACATTTGCCTCGTTTCTCATAGATGCTATACGGGAGCCTTGGCCCCAACCAGTGGTCTCTAACAAACTAGGATTACAAACCTAAATTATGTAGGGGATTCCTATAGGGGTGACCCTGGGAATAACTTGGCTAAGAACAAAACATGTTGCTGCATAAGAACAGAAAGACGTGTGCTCCAAACTAAGGCAGGGTGTTACCTCAGCGACTGCTCCCCTGCCACCTGCCTCCCTGCACTTCTCAACAGCCTCGGGAACACATCTGAGGCAGTCACGTAATGGCAGTTTTGATCCCAGCCTTTCTCACTGCTTCTTGTATCAGAGGAAATGGAGGAAGGGTTGGGCTGCCCACTTCCTTGCAAAATGAGCATCAAGCTGACTTTGCATGTGGACTGATACCCTATAGATAGCAGCTCTGGTAAGTATATATGTACCAGATACTCTGGTACATATATGTACTCTGATATGTATAGATGCTCAGGAAACATGGGGAGGTCAAATAGCTACATAACACCCTCTATTCTGCTTCACCCACCAAAGAATGCAGCCATTTCTACTAACCTGTACTGTGCTAAAACACTGAAAGGAACTGCCTGCTATCAAGGAGGATCCGTGTCCTTTCTCCCTACCACCCAGCACAGATTCCCCTTGCATAATCTGAAAATGAGGAAAAAGCAAACCAAAAGCATCGGGTACTAAATCTGCAAGCCATTTTGGAAAAGTTATGTTCTCTCAACATTGCCCTAAAAGCCTCCTTGGCTTTTGAGATTCAGAAGACTACTGCATCTGTAATTGGTAGAATAATAGAAGACAATGAATCAAATTCATAAAGGCCTTACAATAACCCATCAAAGATTCACACAATAACCTTACAATAACCCATCAAAGACTTACATGGATACAAGCAATTAACAGTTGTCTTATCCCCGCAATCCTTCCTCCCCTCATATTCTGAGCAATGTGTACTCAAAAATAGAGTGATGGTAAACAGTACAGTATACTTACAGCCAGATACATAGCTGCATATACGCTTAGAGCTGCTTCTTTGGATGGGAATGTCTTTCTGGCTTTCAGGATAAGATCTGGGTTTCCAGTGCAGGCATGGACGCTACTGATGAACTGCGTGTACTGTTTACATCCAAGTGCTGTATAGTTGGGTTTACAAAGTGCAAGAAAATGTGGTGCAAGATTCCCTGTTACTACTTGTCCAGCATTTACAAAGATGTCTGTAGCAAATAGTCCAAACGCATAAATTCCTAGAAAAAGAAACAAAGTGTTAAACTTCCTGACAACTTCACTTTATGAGATGGTATTGCAGTATTTATCATAGTAATAAAACAGCTCCATCCATTTAAGAAGATAAACATTAGGGCACCCTAAGGATTCTAGCTCAGGTAGCAGATGGTACATTCCTAGGCAATCCCTGCACAACGCTGCGGCATGCCCAGAGCTGATGTCCCTCCACCTTTAGGAGGAGCATTCTCACTTCTGCTCACATTCTCACTTTCCTAGGGCCCCCAAGTTTTTAGGGCAAGTCCCCAAAGTGGAACCAAACCTATGCCCATTTTCACCAGAGAAATGGCAGAGGCAGATTCTTCACCCCACAAATCTGCTTAAGAACCAGAGAAGTCAGGCCTTGATAGATAGCTTGGAAAGCTATTACATATAGTGGACAAATGTTTTCTTTTTCCTCTCAGCTGTAAGAAGCTGAAGTGCTGAATAATTTAATATAGCCATGCACGAGTTGTCTTCATTTGCCTACCACTAGGCACATCTCTATGTCTGGCATATTTACCCTGAAATAAACAGAGGGAAGTAAAGATCTCTATATTTAAAGACTGGGAACTTAAAAAAAAAAAAAAAAAAAAAAAAAAAAAGACAGACATATCAGCAAATCATTAGGCATGTGTAGTCACTCATTACAAAGGAAATACATGTATCTGTTTACTTACAGGAAAACAGTCATTCTATTATTCTGAGGTATCTTTCTATCCTTTGGGGAGTGGAAAGCCAACACTGAAAGGAAATGCAAACACAGCCCCTGACTGGCAGACTAAGCCAGCAGAGGTGTGCTCAAATTCCAGCTGGGCTGCAGATGCCAAGTATTTCCACAGGCAAATCACTTTACTCTTCCCATACTTCTGTGTGGTTCTGCCCACACTTTACTCTTCCCATACTTTGGTGCGTTCTGACAGCTCCCAACCTCATGGGACACCATGAGGATGATGATATTCAGGGACACAGGCCACTGCATAAGGCACTGCCACAGACCCACCCCCATTTTTTTCCCCTCGGGAATGCTGGATGACCCAGAGAAATTTCTGAGATTCTAGCTGGTCAGCAAAGTCACCCTAATGTTAATTCATCTTGATCTGCTGGACACTAGTGAGCAATGGACTGTACCAAGCCAAGTCCCTGCACAGGAGGGCCCCTCAGCAAGCCCTGGGGCTGTGCACTGCCCCGCAATGGGCAGCCACATCAGCCTCTGTGAGCGTAATGCACTGCGATGCCTCACCTGAGGCGCTGCTGTGGAGGCTGCTGCTCGGCCCTTCCCTCCTTCCCAGTTTGTTTTTGCTTCTGTGAGCAAGGAGGGTTTCATCAAGCGGGAAGTAAATGCTCCTCAGCATCACTCCCCATCTCCATGCGGTCCCTGCAAGGCACACTCTCACTTCTAGTGACTTTCAGCACTCCCATGTAATGGTGACCATAAATTCACAATCCAGCTGCAATCGCGCCCTTGGAAGGTGAGCGCAGCTGTCGCACAAATACTGAGGCTGCAAACAGAGGCACAGCTTACATCCCCTCCCTCTCCCCTGCTCAGAGGCACTCAGGAACATTACCTGCCCCAAGGTTTTGTTCCTCCAGCTGTTTCTCTTAGATACAGCCATGAGAGAGAAGCAAACTGCAGACAAATTGAGCCCTGCTATAGCATCACTACAAGCAGCATCTGAGAATAATTCAATAGACTTTGATGGTACTTCTCCTCCAAAATGTATTTATAACCAACTACATCTAAGGAAGACATCTGAGATCTACTAAAGTCAATGGGGAATTCACAGCTGACCTCAGTGGAGCAAAGATACAGCTTCCTACTATGGACCACAACACAAGTTCTAGGTTACAAAAGTGCTTAAAAGGGACTTGGCTTCAAACATGCAATTAAGTTCCAATGTCTTCAACTCTGGCTAGTAGCTGAGTATTGTCTGTTGACAAAACTATATTGACTACAGACATGGCATAAAGATAATCACCTTCTCCATTTCATCCCACTCCAGATCTGCTGACCAGGATTCCCCTTTGTGGGGAAATGTTACAGCTGTTTCTGCAACTTATTTTTTTATCCAAACTTCCCAGAAGCTTAATTTGCTAGCCAAAAGGAAAGAAATCATGGCATCTGAGTAAGGAGTACACATGAAATGCTGTATAGTCATCTGAAACTTAACTTACACAGAATTGACCACTCATATTGTACAAAAAAATGGAAGCATTAACTTTCTCATACCAAGAAATCTGATGGTTCTGCGAACTAGTGGATTTATATAACAACAGTCTCCAGTTAATATTGTTTTTTCTTGGTTTTCAAAGTCCTTTGTAGCCAGCTGTAGACAAAACACTGCAGTTTCTCCAACGATAATCTTATGGAAAGAAAACAAGAAAGAAATGGGTCATCAGATTACTCTAAGTAAAATATATCTTGTCTTAAGGAGATGAAACTAACACAAAAGCCATCAAAAGTGAACCAAGACCTGTATTTTAATCTTCTTATGAAGGAAATATGTTTTGACATTTGTTTCTATATTGTTTGCATTAAAAGAACAAATTTCTATATCTGAGACCTGCAATAATTATAAAATAACATAGTTTTCAGGATGAGGGGAGAAGTATGCAATTTATTGCTCAAGAACAACAAATTACATAATACACAGGATGGGGACCAAAGCCCCAAAATTATAGGCCCAGACCTGCAAGGTGCTGAACATCTTTCAGCTCCCACGTGGCTTTCCACAGACATTCAACAACTGGCAGGGATGGGCTCGAAATTTAGGGGCACAGAGGAAGTATTTTCAGCAGAGCTCCTGCTCATATCAAAGGATTGGTTTGCTGGTAGATACTTAACAGGGTTTGATTCAAATATTGTCACCCAAGTTTATCAACTCTGGTTTTAGCTTTGTTTCTCATGCTTGAGCAAAATGTCACTTCTGATATTTTGACATTAAAGATGGCTTTAATTACACCAAAATAAATATAGGTTTCATTTTTATAGATGTGCTGTTTTCAGTTACTGAAAAATGAAAACATCCAAAAATACAAAAATAAAATAATTATAGATTTTGAATGTAAAAGAGGTGTGTATTTTTCTGTATGGCTAAATGCTGTCCTTAATTTACTTGTGACAATTATGGCATTGATCTTTAATAGCCAAGGACAAATTAAGTGTGAACCTATCTAAACCTGCAACTTTACTGCAAGTATAATAGGTAAAATCAGAAAGAGCAGAGCAGAAGGGTCAAACTTTGAATCCTTGTGGGACTGATGGCAAGGTTCTTCCGTTCTCCTATTTGAAGAGTAGCAATACTTATTCACAGGCACATCATACAGGAAAGAATATCAGTAAATTAGTCTTAATATTATATTCTAATGCAATAAAAAATCCTGTCAAATCTGATTTGTTGCCTAAGTTCTTCTAGATTTCAGTCCTAACAGGATATTATAAACCTTTTCATAAAGCACAATAAATCTGAACAACTGTATGTACACTGTTTGTAAAAATCCACTTAAAGGCAACTTTAGAGCATAAATAAACTTTCTTTGTCACCAGGAAGAATGCACTGAACAACTTCATTATTCTCATATCTACATTTTGAGCTAAACTGTGACACACGCAGAAGAAAGGGCTTTCCATAAGTAATATGAAACAAATAACAAAAATGCCTCAGAGGTGGCAAGCGTGTAATGAGAAAAATTCTGTTTGTCACAGAAGTGATCACCTGCGACTTTAAACTAGCTTTGGACCAGGCCCTAGCGGCTCTCCTAGGTGAAACAGACATTTCAGTACCTGAGCTAACAAGTCTCTTCTCTTTCTACTTTGATGTAAAGCAAATTTCTGGCATCGTGAAGCACAACTCCTTCATCTATAATTAACAAATGATCAGTACACATATAAAATGTAACACAAACTTGAATGCAAATTCATCAAATTCATGAGAATGATAAGGAGAACTCAGTGCAATGACTCCTACAGTTCTCGTGACAGAAAAAAGGAAAAAAAAAAATCACACACAACAGTCTCCAATATGATTCATAAAGGTGAGAGCTGAAACACTTTAAGATTTTTACTGTGAGTCATAGTAACTCCTTCCTTTGGCATAACGAAATGTCTAGGACTAGGCAATTTGAACATAGTCAGATTCTGCTTTTAACTGTTTTGTTGCCAAACCTAAGAGATTTAAGTAAAATTATTGCAAATGTCCAAACTGTAAGATAGAGCAGATAGCGCAAGGGAAGCATGTATGGGATACAGTGCTTAACCCCTCCGGGAATACAAACAGAATACGTCCCTGCAAACTGAGCTCTGCAGCTTCAAGTGGAGCGTGCGAGTATGCTGATCATTTGCAGATTCCTTTTGGATGGTAGTGAAACTGGAGTTAGCAAATGGGAGAACTATTTGTTTCAATTTGTTAGGACAGCAGATCTTCTCTTTAACCACCTCATCTTCATCATCAATTATGTGGGTTCTTGCTGCTGGCAACAATTTTTCCTTGCTGAATTTCCCATCTCCAGTGGAGACCTGAATGAAGAAAAGCTGTTGCTTGAGGACAAGCAAGGAACAGGATTCAAGCTCTTACCAGACCCAAAATACTTTGATTGCAGCTATGCAGGTGCAGTGGTCAGAACAATGCAGAACTCTGCTAAACAAAACACGTTTGGTACAGGAGATCTAGTGCTGCACCCTCAGCAGCAGCATGAGTGGGACAACCACCATGCATAGCAGGCAGCCACTGCTTTGCTTCTGCGCTCTCCTTTAACAGAATCCCGCTGAAAGCTGGCAATAAAAACAGATTCTGTATTTTTATGTACAGGCAGCTAAGATAAGCTGTTCTCCCCTCCTCCATCCTTCTGTACAAGAACATATCATCTCAATAATCATCCTATTGATGCTTCAAAAAAAAAGAAGGAAATTTTTGCTTCTCAGTCTTAGGATTCCAAAAGAGACTGTTTCCCTGAGCAAGCAAATACTTCCCTTTCCTCTCTCCAGCACCACGGGCAGCTCAGTGTAGAAGAGAGACATGGCAACCACCCTCCTGCTCTTGGCCCTGGTTCACATGCCTGGTGTATTCCAGGAGGCATGAATTTCTATACTCCTTCTAGCACAAGGACTGTCATTACACCTTGCAGAGCACAGGCAAGTCATCAAATGACATTTAATGCAATAGGATTATTTGTGCACTTCTTGGATTATCTCAGGGCAAAAAGCTTGTCTAATACGCAAAAACTAAGAATGAAGGATACCAAGGCAAAATCCAAAAGCTCTGAAAACAGACCGTTGGGCCAAAGCTACAGAAGTTCATGTTCAGAAATGTACTTTACTATGAAGAATAACTGAAGTTGCTAGAAGTGTTAGCTTATTCTAACAGGTCCATACTACCTTAGATCACTGCACAGATCTCCTGGAGAATAACATATATTAAAATTCCTAGCTCATAGATATTTTAAGAGTTGTTAAAGGCAGAGAACATCCTCCCCAAAGGCTAACAAACCCTTTCAACATAGAACTAGGATATGAGAAGTACAAGGAAAAGAAAAAATAATTTTTCTGTGCATTTAGTAATGCACAGAGTGTAGGCTTTTAAGCATACTAAAGAACACAAATTTAACAATTTTCACAGTCTTTAGATGTAAGTGCAATGTATATAACCATTACAGCAAGGAACAAGAATGACTGTCCTATGGACATCAGCCTAGAATGTGACAGGCAATGCCCATGTTACCATTTTGCTTCGTAACCGTAAAGGCAGCCCTTATTCACCATCTGTCTGTGTTCGCAGTGTAAATAGCAGAAACAATACAAATTGCCCCATATAAAGGTACCATATGTAATAATATATGCTTCATAAATAGCATTTAAATTACCCTTTCTTTTTATGGAAGTAGAGAAAATAAAATGAAGCAGAGAGGTAATGCAAACTATAAATCACAGAAAAAGTTCACGCAACCATCTCCATGGCAATCATTCCCTTTCTGCAATGTGTCAGCCCATACAACAGGCAGGTATCCAGTCTGGGAGGGGTGAGATCTAGTTTCACCTCCCGGCTCCTGCTTAACTTACTAGCTGATTTATTTTTATGCTAGTTTTGTATTAGGAATAGATTTACTAAGCAGACAGTAGTAGTCCTCTTTGCTTGTCTATTGCAGAGAATACTGACATTACACATTCCTTGTGTTCATTCCCTCTTCCCAAATTATTTCAGATTTTTTCTACATTAGTCATCTTTCTAAATCCAGGTAAATCATCTCTAATTTTAGCATTGCAAGTTAATTTAGAAATCTCAGTTAATCTGTCCTTTCTAAAATCATTATCCAGTATACTCCTAATTTGGTTCTAAATTCTGAGATCTTTTTCAACTTGAAATGTCAGACCTCACTTGTTCAAAATATCAGAGCTAGAGCAGCTCTGACCTTGTTGATTTTCCACTATACTGACTCCATAAACTTTCTCTAGTGTCACATATGGTTTACAGGAACCAGCACCTATATAAATGAATGACTTTAGATCAGCACCTCTAAAATACTGATGAAGTTTATTTTATGGACTACCTCTAATAGATGACATAACTTGCTATAAAAAGAAACAAAAACAAAAAAACAGTACACAGGTTAGGATTAAACATTCATTTCAAGGATAAGATTTCTGGGGGTGTGCTAATACATTTAAACACAAAGCAATAAAATCCTGAATATTACGTTAATAATCTCTACTTTGGATTAGGTGAAAAATTTTTGTGTATAAATTCATAGTTCTTCCCTGTTGGCTTTTACGTTAGGGTATGCAAACTTCCATGGAGTATTTCAATGAGGCCAGGATATGCGGTGGGATACACGATTACCACTCCACCATTTCTCAGGGTTATGCTGTAACTACAGCAACTGCACAGATAGATGAGCAGTGTCAAAAAGCAGTTACTGCATTAGAAAGATTGCTGAATTTTCATGCTAAAATGTTGGCAATACTATGCACTGCAATTTCTCATCTCCATTTTTCATTCACTGCATTGCTCTCCAACTCAAGTGCTAAACAACACTTCAGTGAGACCACCCCCAAGAAATGACATGACAAGGGATTGTCCTTTTAGAGGATAAATGTCCCTCTCTCAGTTTGCAGCTCTTCTTTTTCCTCTGGAATTAACTTGTTCATACTTCCTTATGAGGCAGAAAAGGAAGCTGACAATCTAACCCAAAATATTTTTGCAGAGACTCCTATAAGAGGCATACAAACAGTTTTGAGTCTTATGTGACATTCCCCCCTCCACACACACAGGTTTCCATTACAAGTTTCTCACTTTAAATAGTGAAGTAGATTTCTTTCAAAGACATGGCTTCAAGATGCTTTGGTTTTTTTCATCCTTTACGCCTTTATCTTTTCTCTTTAGCAGAAGGCAAGACTATGGGCTATTCCTGGCCTATTTCCTCTTTAAAAATCTCATCAATATACCATAGAGCACAGTGATCTTCAGAGGATAGAAAATCTAGTAGCATCAAACTCGGACCTTAGCAATGCTGCAGACAAGCTCCACTGTCTCATTTAAACTAAAATTGCTGCATGAGGTGACAGCTCTGGCAGGAGAGGCAGAAAGGGTATATCCAGCAGTAGCAGTTTCAAGTTCATTATGCAGAGCTTTCCCTTGAGGCCATTTTCTTTGTGTTTTTCTTGTACTCATTTTTTCTTGCTTGCTTAGCCAGGGCATTTGCTGTCAGTTTAATTTCCACACAAGCACATTGTCTGTAGTACACTGACCAAAGTTTTGAGGGAAAGAAGCAAGCGAGGTGGGGGAAGGAAGGGGGAAGGAGACAAAAAAGGAAAGAGTCAAAAAAAGGAGGAAAAAAAAAATCCACCTACAATTCATTAAATACAAAATACCGTCTTCAGCATGAAGAAATAGAACAATATTCCAAATATACTTTTCTCCTTTTTTTGAAAAAATAATCAACATTTTAATATAGTTCTTAGTATTTATTTGGTCATGGACATTTTGAAAAGGGAATTTTTGCTATAACAATTTATTCGTAATAGTCAAACATTATCTGCATTAATGATTTCTTTATCACACACAATGTATGTATATGCCATTAAACACTAATGATACTTCTGATGGGGATAAATATGCTTTACTGGTCCTTACGATACCCTGCACGCATAGTCATTAGGTAGTAAAGGCAAAAAGTTGATCATTTGATACAAATTACTGAGAAGAGCTTATTAAGCAAACACAAGTAGAGAGCTCTAATGGACCCTTGTGAGTACAACACCACAGAGAATTGAGCAACTTTGTCACTCAGTCTCAGGCACTAAATTATTTTAATACTTGATCATATGATATACAAAAGTGAAATATTTTTAAACAAAGTGTCTAAAAGCCTTTTTTTCAGATGAGCTATTGCTAGTGCATGTAAAACCTGTCTCAGACACATTTTGTTCTGTGTGCTGATGAAGATGAATTTCCTGAGCACCAAATCATTATTCCAGAATGAGCTCAAGACCAATGCTTAGGATACCATACCAAGAATCATTATGAATGGGTGTTATTTACTTTACTATTTTATGCTTTAAACCCTAAGTGATCTGTACAACTACACTTCCTTACTCAGGATGAAAATTCAATCGCAAAATTCAACATCTGCATCATTCATCAGTGTTTGAACAAAAACTAGTCACATAATAGGCATCTCAAAGATCCTGATCACAAATAGTGATACAGTCAGTGTATGTCCAGAACCAGCTGTTCTTAGAGGCTCAGAAAACAGAATATCTGAATTCCCAGTTTTTCACACTGTCTTGCTTCTAACTCACTTCCGTTCAAGGCCAGCTACATTTTGTGAACACATTATTCTTCAGATTAGTTCAAGGAAACTGATTTCCATTGAAAGAACAGTCATCAAACAGCTGAAACTCAACGACCAAATATTGTATCATTGTAAGCACACTGACAGTGTGCGACTGTCAAGCACTGTTTGATCTATAAAGATAAAACGTTTAAGTAGGTGGCTCAATAAAACAGCCCTCCACACTATTGTATTAAAATTTTGTACCTTTACAGTAAAAGAGCTTTCCTTAGAGGTACCTAACTAGCTTCACTCTAGCTATAACGGCCTCTACATAAAAGTTCCTTCTTTTAAAAGCATCTTAATAAAGCATCTGGTTGTTTAAAACCACAGCGTTCTGCATCAACAGCAATATTCCAGACAAAGTGAGGAGATGTCTGCTAGCTCTAAATTATCTCCATGAAAAATGATAGAATAAAAGCAGGAAACCAGGGCAACTTTCAGGGGACTACTACGAACTCTCTTGGCTGTCAGTTTAACAGGTTAAATAAATCAGAAAGAAGACTCCAAATTATAAAGCCCACCCTTGAGTATATTACCTTAAAGTCATTCTTCGTAGATAGCACATTCCGTATTGCCAGTAATTAATGCAAAGGATTCAAGGTGGGATTAAAAGTGACTTAAGGACACCTTTAAAAGTCAGTGTATAGAAATCATTTGCTCTAGAACTATGACTTTTTTTCTGAGCTGGCCCATGCCTATTTACTTGGGCATATTTACTCTTCTGTGCATTAGCTACATTCAGCATAAAACCACTAAGAGTACTGAAGGAAACCATTACTGTAAAACTCAAAGCAACAAACCCCAGTGTTCATACACATTTCTAATATATGAGGAAGCCTGGAAACAAACACAAACAAAAGCTTTGAGAGAAAAGCAGGGACTGGAACTTTTATTGACACTTCAGTGACGAACAGTCAAAATGAATTAAATTGTGGCTCTAGCAAAGATAATTTCTGGAGCTCTACTGCCTTCAAACAGAGCTGTGCCGTTATTCCAAAAATGGTCCCAAGACATGCAGACCATTAAAAAAGTTTCATGAAGAAAATCAGAAGTCTCTCAGCCAGACATCCCCAAAACAATAAGTAATATGCACTGACAAAGCATGGACCACAACCACTCATCTACACTTCTCTCCTCTGTTTTTAAAACTGTAACTGATGGTGTGCATTTCTCATTGAGAATGTTATAATAAATGAATATTGTGAAGAGATGTTTACTAGAATCATAATTTTAAGGAACACACAAAAATGGGAGCAGAGGACTGTTTATAATATGAATATCAGAGTTTTTAATGATTTCTTATCTCTTCTTGTAACAATGTAGTGGCAGTCAAGTACGCAGTGAATTTTTCTACAGAACAGCACATAGCCTGAGCCTGTCACATTTGTCTTTACTTTGTGGATGCATAATTAAAAAGAACAGTTCAATAATGATTGAACTATATATTGTAGAACAAATGTGGAGAATTTACTTTTCTTTGCAAATATGATTTGCACCACTTTTGCCACTCTTTCAGTTCTGCTACGCAATGCCCATTTTCGTGCTCCTGCTACAAATCCAGATGGCTGCAGATGTGCAGCTGGCAGCACTATGTTGTCTGACCCTGTTTCGGAATTTACACAATGCAGGGCTTGAATCAAGAGGAAGTCCCACGCGCCCTCGTTCAGCAGCAGCCAATGAGCTGTGCGGGCAGCAGAAAGAGTGGGAAATTTCAGCAAAAAATTCCTAGGACAGGAAATGCCTATGAGACAGAGGGGAGATTGTATACTTTGCTGTGAAGACAGCAGAGCAGAAAAACAGCTCTTTTAAGCACGCAACAGTACTCTGAAATCTAATTGTAAACTCATAGGCCAAATAAGCCTAACTACTTTTCCTCAATATGTGCCTATACCTCCTTCCAGGCACCCTAGTTTACATTAACACAGATTGCCTCCTTTGTAAATAGGTGTAAAGGAATAGTAAGAAGACGTTGTTGGCTTTATCAAAGATCTCCAGAAAAACTCAACTAGCGGAGAGAGGTATTTTAATGAAGACACAAATTGATCTATTAAGAATGTTAGATTTTGTTACGTTTTGATATCATCTTCAAGGCAGACTTTATATGAGCTTGCATTTGGTCTTCTCTGTGAAGACTGTAAAAGGGTATTAGATAAAATATGTAATTGTTACGAAAACTTCTGCACACATATTGTGATTTTAATCTGTATTGGACCTATTCTTCCAGTATTTGAACAACTTAAGTTCTTACTTCAAAGAGAACTTCAGAGTATGCTGTATTGAAAGGTGCTTTCACACACTGAATGATAAGATAATCTTTGTAGGTAGTCTAGTGTACTGAGCTAATTCTTTTAGTCATTACTTCTTTGTCTTTCTGCATCCAAGGTTAAACATCAATATGAACTAAGCTTTGGCACAAAACAAACATCTGAGAGTGACTATTTTCTGGCTGCATGTTGTGCATACACACTCACATATATATACACACGTGTATTTAGAAATAG
The DNA here is from genome assembly GCF_059628265.1 of Tinamus guttatus. Taxonomy (NCBI): domain Eukaryota; kingdom Metazoa; phylum Chordata; class Aves; order Tinamiformes; family Tinamidae; genus Tinamus; species Tinamus guttatus. The sequence goes on along the minus strand of NW_028288745.1, from coordinate 7,699,944 downwards.
TCTCTGTTTTATCATTTCTTCTGTAGTGGATCTAATGAGGTAATAAGTAAAGTCAAATAATAAACAAAAGGATACTGAATAAAACTACAATATTGAGTCTGAAAATTAATATGGCTTCATAATATGATTCTATCACAACATATTAATTCATATGTATTGCTCCTTGGGAAAGTGCTGCTACTACAAGGAACACCGAAATATGTGATCAAATCCCGCCAACATCATGAGGATTAATTAATACATACCTAACTCTCAGATCATTCTTTCCATGCATAGATTTCAACGTGCTTTACAAAGAAGCCGATTTCTTTATTACCTCTCGACAGCTAGGAAGTGGAGACTGGACCTCCATCCTGCGTGAGGGGCCAGATCCCTTTACCAAAGCACAGGCCGACGGAGCTCTCACATGGGCTCCGTACAAGCCGGCTGTCGGCTGCCCAAGTCTGCTGTCACTTTGCCTTCCGGCACCTTTGCTGAACACTCTGGAAAGGGTCCTCATGAGTAAGTGAAGCGCTGATCTCAGCCACGTGGCAAACGGGGCCCTGGGGACTGCCAGGCTGTCCTCACCACAGTTCACCTACGCTTGCCTGTGCGCTATGTTGTTCATCTCAAGCTTTCACCCAATTGCCATTTCTCAGCAAACCTAGTGTGATGGATAGACTATGCACTCAACTCCATAAAACTCAGGAAAGTAACAGGTTTCAGCCTAAGTCACAGTGACAGGAGGTTAAGCTGCTATAGTTCACCTTGCACTTTCTACATGCTGCAAGAAGTTGACACAGGGTCGGGCACTGCAGCTTGCCCGGCCCATGGTTAACACACCTTTAAGCAGAATTAATTGGCATGTCTGAATGCCCTAAATTACTATGGACAGGTCACTCCATTACTACTCAGAATAACTGCATATGGAAGATGAGTTCCAGTTATCGAGCCTAATATTCAATTCTTGGTTTAAAAAGAGAATAATTACAAATTGACCAAGGAAAAAAACAAACAAACAAAAAACCCTCTTATTTGGAAATTGACAGACAAAATATATGACTCAGTTCCCTTCTAGAGACAGCATGAAACCTACCAGTCTAAAACACCTTAAGAGTGTTTCAAAACATTATGTAGAAAAAAATATATATATCAGAACAGTAGGATACTGGTGGGCTTACTTCTGCTCTTGGTGGCTCTTTACAAAAACTCTAATAGTTTAGGAACTAATGTTTTCATTCATAATCCTTAACCTTACATGGGTGAGAGGTAAGAAGTAATATCTACAGAACTCGATAAAAGGAAAAATACAATCCATAAAGAAGAAAATTGCACATTCATTATAACACATATAATATGTACATTAATTAAACTGTATAGCTATAATGCATAGTAAATATACAATGTGTAATTATGATGCATTAATACAACACATACAAAATCAGAGGGGATGTTGTCCAAAACAGTAAGTAGAAATGGTATTCACAGTCAACTAATTTTGTGCCCAGTATAAACATAGTTTTATAGATACATAGTATCCAGGATCAAGAATTAATTTTGCAGAGGTACTGAACAAGTTATTAGATTGATAGTAGATTAGTAATCCTAATATAGCAGATAATTTTTCTACTGTAGGTTTTACATTGTGTTCCCTAGTGCAGCTGAGGTGAGGAGACCCAAACAAAGCTAAACTGCAGACCAGAGATAGAAAGGGCTCTGACTTTAATCTTCCCATTCCCTCTCCAATGCTGCAATACTGGATTCTATGTGAATATTAGGGACAAGAATATTCACAGAGGATATTCTGCATACTGCAGTTTCAGTACTGGAGTTGTGGTATTTCCATCTCAGTCAGGCTTTTTATTTGTAACCTATGAAATATTACTCCTTAGCTAACTAAGAACCATTTAGAATGAAAACTGGGATGCTACCCCCATCAATGTATGTGAGAGAAGCAGTAAGAGCATTGCAAAGGTTTTTAAACATCACACTACTTTTAAGGCTGAAAACTCAGCTAAAACTACTTACATTTCTATTTTTGCCATTATTTATTACGCGACATCTGAACACCCATCATCTCAATCCTGTATGATGTACGAGCAAGAACTGTGTCGCCTAGACAGATTATTACTTCAAGCTTACTATTTTAGATTACAAACAATGAAGTCAAATTCCCTAATCATATGGTGCAGGATCGGCTGGATTAACAATCTCTCACTTAAACATAAGCGCTTCATTTGTAGGGCAAGCAGACAGTCAGCTGCTGCAAACGGAATCCTGTCCACCTTGCTCACATCTGCTAGTCCCTTTATATCCACATAGACCATCAAGCAAGGAACCATATGGTCCTGAGTTTTTTTTTTTTTTTTTTTTTTTTTTTTTTTTTTTTTTTGAGTAGAACATACAGCAAGCACAGTGGAAAATCTAAATTTAATTGGTAGTAACAATCCGGCTTTTACAAGCACTTTTTGTTAATGTTAATTATCACAGCATAACAGGAGGGAGAATAGACACCAAAAAAGGATTCCAAGGAAACCCACTAAAATGGTTCTGAATCTTTATTCTTTCTCCTGGTTACAGCTCTGCAGGATTAGTGGTTTTATGCCGGGATAAAAACAGCATCAGATTATTAAACCATGTATTTGCCTTGGTTTGTGTCCTAACAGGCCAATACTGACATCTGGTACGCAGGGCTACTACAGACCTTAGCAGTGAGATTTATGTTTTGTTCTTAAGTAAAACTGAAGAATTGCAGAGAATTGCAGTGCAATACAATTATCCCTTAACAAAAGAAAACATGACAAAAACTGTCCCTTAGCCTAACAGCTAGTGGTAACATCTCTCCAACTAGAAAAGGGGCCTTTCTGAAGCCCCCACAATTACACATTAAAAAGCAAAACAAACAAACAAACTCAGCTAGTTTTACATGTCAATTTTTTTACATGCCCTCTACCTCCCCAGGATTTTAAGAAAGGGAAAAAAAAAAACTGATAGAGAAAACTGTGCATCTGGGCACACAGAGTGAAAGAACTATAAAAACTGAAAATGAAAGGGCCCTTCAGAAACAATATGATCACAGAATAAACCAAGTGTTCTGGCAATTGCATCTTCATGGAAAGACTTAACAGCTGTCAAATATGCGAACAAAAAAAGGACACTTACAAGTAAGCTTTAGCTAATCAAAAATATTCCAGGACTACTGAAATAGGTCATATGTCAAGAAGAAAAAGACTGATCCTCAGGCAAGTAAAACCATTTTTGCTTGATTTCAGAAACAAGATTTGGTCTACCCCGTTTGCATGGGGCTGAATGGATAATTCTAATCTTCTGTTACCTTTATTATTTCCAAGACAGTATTGGAGATGTTCAAATACTGCAGCTAAAAAAAATAACAAAAGAGCTGATTTCTGGCACAGTACATCCACAAAGGACAGTTCCAAAAATAGATCTTTTTCAGAGACGGAGTTTTAAGCTGTTTCTTCCTTAAATGCTAACAAATAGCTGATAGAGAATATTTTCTTGTATTACAAATGGATGGCACTCCAGCACCTCATGCACAACACCACGTTATACCAGAGTAAAACGGTTTCCAAGTGAGCTCCAGGTAAACTAAAAGCTACTCTGACAAGAACAGTTTGAAAATCAGTCTGATCTGAAATCAGGTCAGGCCTGATGCAACAATACACAGACTCATAGGTGTCAGAAGGAAAATAGCGACTACCAGCTTCAAAAAACGGTGTGTTTGCTTTGAATCTTTGCACATTCTGCGGTCTAAAGCACGCAGGCCTGAGACTACAAAGAGAGGAGCAAAGACATAGAAGACGGAAAGACTTAAGAAATCTGTGCCAGTTCTTCCGAAGGGAACTTTCCTCTCTCGTTATTCACAGACTGATCTCAGTTCCTCCTAAAGCACAAGGTTTTGGCAAATTCATGAAAAAAAAAATTACATTTCCCACTTTACAACTTTTTTGACAGATTCCAAAATTCCTTCCTCAAAAGATCAGTAAGGAGAAAGCGATTAAGTAAAACTAAGCTGAAGGCAGAATTTTTACACTCTTTCCTGGTTTGGGACATGCCAATGAAACCTCATCCAGACTACTAAATAAATAAATACAATACAATACACGATGTCTGAAAGATATCTTTTTTTTCAGTTATGACATTAACAGGATTATGCTAAAACATGAATTAGTCTTTAATTGGTTTACAGAGAAATACAACTATGCTAGGAATTTGCCTAGGCAAACAGAATAGTATATATTCTATGAATAAGTACTGTAATCATGTGCTTGTTACTTTGAAGTAAAAACAAACAAAATTAGCATAATAAAACAGTTCATATTTCTTAATGAAAATGTCATTATCTCCTCCTAGGTTTATAGAGCAATTACTGTGCATCAAATGTCCAATAATCATTGAGTTTTACCCAGAATATTTACTTATACAGTTTTGTCACTTTTAGGCAATCTGTGTTTGTGTGCAGACTCATTAAAATGACCTTTTAGCTCAGTTAATAATTTCGTTCTCTGTAAAATATTATTAAGATCTACCAGAAAGAAATAATGCAGAATGAATCATTTGATGTATTCTGAAGACACAAGAAACCAGCCTCACAGTTCTACAAATCACTGCCACTGGAAGCTGAAGGATTAGATTGACGTATATTTCCCGAGCTACATCTGTCATAACAAGTCTAAAAAAGCAACCAGCCCATCGAGCAAAAACTGGCACTTTGGGAAATGGTTTAAATAGCACTATGCTCGAAACCATCACTTTTATGCTTCTTTTCATAAATTTGAATAGACTCAAATCAATAGCATATTCCTATCACCTTCACAACTGACTTAAAGATTAAAGAAAGGTATCCAGAACTCCTCCATTCACAGGGCATTCTGGATACTACCGCTCCAGCCAGTAGAAGTAAGGGAGCACACTGCATGTCCCGATTCCCCAAAGCGAAGAACCAAGCGCACTGAGACTACTCCAGCTGGGGGAGGCTCATTTTTTCAGCCCAGAATTGCCTGCTTAAGCCTTTACATTCTTCTGATTGCAATTTCAATCTCATCTGCATTTTGCAAAGCAAAAGTCTGCCTAACACTCCTGATGCAAATACATCTACTCACTCAAGACATTACATTACCCATGCCAAAATGCATGTCTTCAGAGATCTTTACAAATAATCATATAACAGCGTACTGACATGGAGATTTTTTTCAGCCTTTTTCAAAGCCTGAAAACAACACACACACACACGGGACCCCTACAAATTAGTCAGGGAAAGAATATCAAAGTAAAGACATAACAGATCTCAACTGACCCAGTTCATCACTTAACTTTTGGCATAGGCGCATTTCAGACACTCAGCCCTGGCGCACGGCCTGGCTCTGCCATCGAGCTCCAATGAGACACAGGAGCTCTGGATGGCAGAGGCGGCAACAGCCGCGACCAGTGAGACACCCATCACTTACCACATGCTCCCCTTTCTCAGCCTGTGAGTATCAGGCATGCAGGAAAAGAAAAG